>NC_091849.1:42669428-42972458 GCF_037783145.1 Equus przewalskii | reverse complement strand
CCATCACCTGCCTAATGCCCCTAGGATAACACTTGGCACATGTAAGCCCTTCCTCTAAAACCTCCCTGGGTGCCTCACTGGTTGCTCAGGTGAGCTGGATACCCCTCAATAGGCTGTGAGCATCTTGAGAACTAGGGCCATGTGTTGAGCATCTTTGTAGTATCATTGGTGTTCCAGGTCTGTATGAGGCTGTTGATAATCTCATGACCATGAGAATTTGGAGGCTTCCTTTTGTTTTAGGTCAAAGAAGACCAGCCTGGGTTGTCATTCTCCCACATTTTAAAGACTTCATTGGAAGCAGGGGAAAGCTGTGAAGCGCATTCACTCTTCTCTATAAACCTACTGCCTCCCACCCCTCACCACCCCTGGGAATCCTGACCAGCGTGCCCCCACCCCAGTTATTCCTTTATCAATATCAGCTGTCAGAGCTTTTCTTCAGGATAAAGGGGTTCCCTTCCTAGGGGTATTGGCAGTTTAGCAAAGAGACAGCATCAAAGGAAGCAAATGTTAATGGTGGGGTTTCAAGTATCGGCTAGTGGGTGGAGTGAGATGTTTGGATGGGATGTAGAGCTTTGCTCCTGCATCCAAAAGCACATGCCCACCAATGCAATAGGACTGATGTTAATAAGAGGATGGTATTGAAAACGTATACCCTCCCCTCCACAGCCGAGGATGGAGCAAGAATCCAGGAGATGGGCAGGATCTAGAGTAGGCTGCCAGAAGGAATCTCCAGAGATAGTGGAGAGGAAATTTTTGAGATGTCGAATGCCCTGGAGATCTTAGAATAAAAGTTCCTCCCTGTTCTCTCCACCTGAGACCCTTCTCCCAAACCCCAAGGATCAGGTTGGGTGAGGGGGTCACTCAGTCTAGAAGCACAGGGAAGGCTGCTATGGCCTTGGTCATGCCTCCAACCTCAATACCAACTCTGAAAAGAGTGGACCCCCTTTCCACAAGTCCAGCCCACATCCAGGAGTGGATGATGCAGAAGGCATCTTCTAGATCCAGCAGCCTCTCCCTACTCTGTCTGTCCGTTCCTCCTACTGAAGCCCAGAGGAGGGGACCCCTTTAAAACACGTGCCCCCCCCCCCCCACAACCTGTGATTGTAGCCCACAGCTTCCTGGGTCCAGAGAGAGGAAGCCTCTGTGTGTGCGCACGCGTGTCTGTGCGTGGGGGGGTAGGGAGGTCATGGAAAAGGAGGAAGGGAGGAAGATGTGCACAGCTGGGGGGGTTGGCCCTCTGGCATCCTGAGGGAGTCTTCCTCCTTAATTGCTTGAGTTCTACAGCTGTCATCGCTAACGAGAAATTAAAAAGCACCCTGACCCCTGCCCCCGCCCCTGCCCCCATGCCTCACAAGTGCTCTCTCAGCACGTTGCTCTCCGAAAAGCACCCAATGGAGGATGCTGGGGAGACGCAGGGATGCCTCGGGCTGACTGCCCCCAGCCCCCTGAAAGGGGAAGGCAGGAGGCTGCAGCACAGAGGGGAGGTGGGGGTGGGCCCCAGCTTCTCTGCTCTGGCTCTGGCTTTCTGGACAGCCCTGATTATTTTATATATCCTGCTTCATAATCCCCACAGCTGTTCTGGGACTTGTCAGACCTCAGGCCCAGATTTGGGAATCCCTGGAACGGCAACTTGGAGATCTATGTTCAGCTGCCCTGGGCACAGTAAGCAATTATATAAAATGGAGAGAAATGAAGAAGAGATGGGTTGGAAACCACAGCAAGAAGGATCTCCTTTAGTACAGGGAAAAACTTCCCAGCTGTCTCTTGCACCATACCCAGAGAAGCAGTCCCTTCTCTAAGGATAAAAAGCTTCTGTCTAGCATTGTCCGTGGGAGTCTGCATGATCTGGCCCCTACCTGCCTCCTCTCTGCACCCATACCCAGAACTCAAGGCCAGACACTAACTTACTTGCTCTTAGAATGGACTTCCCAGCACCTACAGATCTGAGACCATCAGAGCAGCTCCTCCCTGCCACCCACCCTTCTCCCTCCTCTCCAAGGACCACTGAATTTTCACAAGCATAATACTGTGTTCTACTGGCTTCCCTTCTCATTTTTCACGTGCATCACCCCCCACAGTTCTACGCGGTGCAGTTAAATGGCAGCGTCCCGTACCCAGATTACAGACCATTTCCCCCAATGATCCTAGTTCTTTCAGTTTAAATAATAATACTGTAATGAACATCTTTGCTCACATAGTCGAGTGAATGTCACTCCTGAATACACTTGCTATTGTTCTTTCAAACTTGTGTGGAAACTATGAAGGTTAATGATACGCAATTTCATTTCGAATTATTCCTAACTTCACCATAGTTTTTTTCTTCACAGATTTTCTCAAATGATAGATACCTGTCATACAACACCTGTCCTTTGGAGTTCTGTGACATTTGACATTTTTTAGTGTTAAAATAGGGTTTTACAGCTCAAAATGTTGTGTATCTGTAGATGAAGACAACCAACGGTTGCTGCCCACATGCAGTCCCCAAATCATGTTAGTATGCCGTTCTGGCACATCTTACATAACTCAATTTTTACATAAGTCAGAATCCTTTCAAATCAAGAGATAAACGAAGCAGGTATCTGCTTTGCAGCAATGTAAACACAGGGGGGAGGATGGAAACCTGCCCAGTGAGGGTGCCACCAGCTCTCCTTGCCCGTGAACAAGGGTTACTTCAGAGCGAAGGAGCAAGGAGCGTGACACTCACGTTTACACCCCGTCAGCCAGCGCTCTCTCTTGCCAAGGCTGCTGGAAAAGCTTGACTCAAGCTGAGTTTACACAAGTCAGCCTTACGTAAGTGTATACCTATACAGACATTGGAAGGTACAAGGAGAAAGGTAAATAGCCACGATTATGGGTATAAGTTTAATTTAGGGTGCCTGATATGGCAAGATCACTTTAAAAATAATTTAAGCGTACTCAAAATCAACCTTGGGCAGAATGCCCTCTCTGCATCCAGCCCTGTGGAGGGGTTGTCAGATAATTAAGAGATGTTATGAGATGGTCCCTGCCTTAACGAAGCTTATAATCAAGTTGTGCAAAGGAGCTCGAGATCCCGCTAAAGCAGGCTGCCGTCTACTTCCCACTCATCTGGGCCTGGGGTCAGGCCACTGCTGCTCACCCTTAATATCCCTCCCTCTCCCCCACATTACTCAAAAGTCAAGCTCCCCCCCTCATGCTGCCCCCTGCAAGCTTCCCCCCCAAGAAAGGAGTAATCCTCTTCGTGCTTGGGATATTCCTTTGCACGTCACTGAGAGTCACAGCTATGACAATGTCAAAGGCACCCACCCCCTCCTGAGTCCCTCTCCCTCAGCTTCCTTCCTTGCCTCCCCAGGATCTTTGCGGGGACTCCCGTGTTTCTGACTTGTCTTTCCCCAGTGTCTTCTCCAAACACAGCCCAGGGGGACTCAGAATGAGGATGGGGGAGGGAGGGGCAGACAGCTTCCACCATCTGCATGTTCTCAGCAATCAGTCCTCCCCAACGCCTGTCCCCGAGCTGGGGGGACGACTGCTGAGTCAGGATATTCCTCACATTCCCTCCCTTCTCCCTGCTGGCCCCAATGCCACAAACCCTGCATCTGAGTGACTGGCCTCAGCCGAGTGGCCGCTCCCCCTACCCTGACCCCAGCCCAAGACTGACCCTCCTCCCTCACACCCCAAGGGGAGGCCACAGGAAAGAGGTCATACTGCCCACTCTTCTTTGGGGCCCTGCTGGGAGGAGGGGTGGGGGGGCCACCCTGCTCCTGCTTCCCCATTTCCCTCCCTCACCCCCAGCTCCATCTCCCCCAGCCAGCCTCACTCACAGAATCTGCCGCCACCAATCAGGAAAGGACAGTGAAGGTGGTGGAGAACCAGGAGCAGGACCCCCTAGTGCACACAGCCAACTGGGTACCACACAGGGGCACAGCCAGTCCTTTAGTGCAATGTTGAGAGAGCCTCCACTGTGCAGATGCAAGCCTAGAGGCAGGCCCTGGCAAAGGCTTCCAACCCAGGGATCCCCCAGTCTGAAGGGAGGCCTGCCTTGCCCTCAGGGAGCTCCTTGTCTAGTGAGGGAGACCCCCAAAGACGGGTAGGGAGGGGAGGAAGGAGGCTATTCTCTCTCACTAACATATACTAATGTATAAAGACTCAGAAGTTCAAGGGCAGAGCTATGTGACTGAGCCCAGAAGGGGTAAGAAGCCTGGGAATAATCAGTGGGTAAAACTGGTCTAAATAGGAGAGGAAGGCTTCCTGGAGGAGGTGAGCTTGGAAGACAGGAAACCTTGCTGGAGGCTCAGAAGTAGGCAAGGAGGACAAGGCAAGGAGGAAGGCCCAGGATGGAAAGAAGGCCTTCCTAATTCAGCCCAGCCCACGAGCAAGCACGGGACAAGGAACAGGCATCCTGGGCTCCATGGTGGCAGTGGCCAAGGCCCTGCCCCTCTCAGGCCACAGAGCCTTCCTCAGCACCACGTGGGGCTTGGCCACAGGCCTCCTAGGGTGCCTCCCAGCAGGATGTGTGACAGGCCCCCATGCTAGGCCTAATGCTCTGCTGTCGAAGGAACAAGAGACCTGCATTTTCATTTTGTACTGGGCCCCGGATTATACGGCCAGTCTCATCCCCCAGGTCAGAAGGTCTATTTTCCTCCTGTGTCTTCTCTGGAGAAGCCCTAGTGGGGAGGAGAGCATGAGGGCAGCCCGAGGGGCTTGGTGCTCCCTGCTCCTAGAGGCTGCATGCAAGGAGGAGATCAGCGCGTGCAGGTCCCCATCCTGACCCTTGGCAGCGCACAGTGGCCCACTCAGCCCACAGATGCCCTCATCCCCCGGAGGCCCAGCAGGAAGTTTCACAATGTGTGCACTTGACAGAGCCTGTTCTTGGAAAGCTGGGGACGGGACAGCTCAGTCCTGGGTGTAGGAGAGGCCCAGGCCCCTGGGGTCTGCATTTGAACAATAAACAACCGAGGGCCTGCTTGGGTAGGAGAGGGGCATGGGGACAGGATTTAGCTAGTGTTCTGTGGCTGGGGAGAGACAGGGTCCCCCCAAGGGCTTACCATACAGCCTTCCGCACTCAAGGGGAATATCCCAATCAGACAGGGGGCACAGGATCGGTGCCTACTGGAGGAGGCTGGGACTTGAGGATTTAAGGCATGAGGAATGTGGCGTGGCAGGGGAGGACGTCATAGCCCAGTAGGCTGAGAGGGCTCTGAGGGCAGGGCCACCCTCAGGCCTGTCACAGTTCCTGGTTCCCATGAAATCACCATATGGGTTTGGGAGGTGAGAACTCAGAATTAGAGTCAAGAGTGGCAGTATCCTAGTGTTAGGTGACCTATCCTTGCACAGCTGGCATCTGGCCACCTGAGATGGGACACAAAGGCAGGAGAGAAGCTCAGACCACAGGAGAGTCCAATTTGCAGGGTGTAGACAATGTCCTGAGTGTACTAATAAATAGGGCATGGAAGCTGGGGGGCAGCAGGCATTCTTAGAGAAGGCTTATTGGAGAAGGGGCTTGAAAGCTCTTTCTTCTCTTTCTTTTTAACAATTTTTTTAAAAAAATTTTTATTGAGTTTATGATAGTTTACAACCTTGTGAAGTTTCAGTTGTACATCTTTTGAACGAAGGGGAAAGAGCGAGGCTTTGCACAGAGCAAGGCTAAGGGTGTCCTGACAGAGAGAACAATCCCTACAAAGGCCTAGGAGTGCCTGGGAAGCGAAGATCCCCTCCCCTGAGGTGGGGGAGAGAAGGAAGGACGGTGGGAGAGGGAGGAGCTGCCCCCTCCTGGGCTGATCCATGGAAAAAAGCTCTGATGAGGGCTCAGGGCCAATCCGCCTTTGATGTGCCAACTCAAATAACTGAGGCCTGGATGCTCCTAACAGGCAGGGGCCAGGCAGGGGCCACGTGGTGGGTGCTGGAAGAGGGGACTTAGCACCGTAACTGTCATAGCACAGGTGTCAATAAATGTCTTAATGAATGAACTGATTGATTGATAAGGGTAATGAGTCGGGGTGGTGCTTTTCTGAGAGACTGGCGAATGGGGGCTTTGGGCTCAGCCCCCTTCTCATGTCTTTGGGGGTGGCGGGGGCCAGAGGGAGGCAATTACAGGTACACTGTAGATTTCACCCATGGGACAGTGTGGCCTCCAAGCTGCCTCCTCGACTCTCCTGGCTCCTCTGTCTCCAGCCGCTTGTCTTCTCAGAGACCTTAGCTTCTGGAACAAGACAAAATTAGCAAAAAGGACTTTCGCGTACATAAAAAATCCACGTACCTATAAGAGCAACAGCAACAACGCTAGTGATCCTTCATATGTGCCAGGCACAGTGCTGCCTTACGTATCAGACCTCATAAACCTCAGAACAACCCTTCTGAGTAAACACTGGCAGATGCAGAAAAAAAATGTGTGTTCAAGAGAAATGTTTTTCCCTTTATTTTGGTTCTCTGACACACATTTTTCACACGTGAACATCTCTGAAATCAGGAGGCGCCTTGCAATCAATAACAAGGAGGCACTGTGTCAGAGTTTAATTAGCAATGTTCTTTCTTCTTGGCAGTGTGTAATTTAACTCTGTGTCTTGCTTTTGATGAAATATAGTTGATTATGTCCGTGGTCTGTGTAACTGACCGCCTGCCCCTTTCAATCAACTGTGGATGATACACAGTGCAGGTTTCTCTGTTTCCAAGTCTGTTTTCTGGGAGTGGAGGCTGTGTCTCAGCCCACCAGTTGGGAGCTGCCTGAGGACAGGCTGTCTTCTCTCCTCAGAGCCCCCACAGCCCCTAGCCCAGCACCCCCACCTAGGGAGGCCCAGGAGACGTGAGGATGGGTGGGCACAGAGAACCTCGGGCCTCCCTGTGAATCCCTTTTAGGCAGCATAGAAAGAAGAGGCCTGGGAAGCTGCTCTCAGTAGCCCCCGGGAGGAATGGAGGTAAAAGGGAAGGAACGAGATTGCTCCACCCTCCACCAGGAAGCTCTGGACCAATGGAAGTAACGCAGGCTGGCACCTGGCCATCCGACCAGGAGCCAATTGCAAACGCTGGCCCCAGCCTCCTTCAGCTTTCTTTGCTTACCTGCCAAAATGTGTTCCCCTTGGCCTTTCCCTCTGCCGTCATGCCAGCCCCAGGAAGGGAGGAGGCAAGGGCAAGTGAGGCCTTGATCAGCCCTACTGGAGAGCTGGGGAAACTGAGCCCTGAGGGCCCCTGGCCTGGGCCCTCCCTGCTCTGCTCCAACACAGGTGCTAAGCTGGGTGCCCTGCCAGCCCTCTAGGCACCCCTCAGTGGGGATCTCCGGGGTGGCAAGGAGCGAGGGGAAGAGAGAAGTATCTCTTGCCAGGGACTCTCCCACTTGGTCAGAACATTGCCACCACCTCCTCCTCTTTTCCCTCCTTTCCCAGGACTTCTCCCCTCAGAGGCCAGTTTTTTCCCTCCTCCACTTCCCAGAACCAGAAGCTCCATCCTGGGGTCCTGGTGGCCCCCAGATTGCCCATTGACCACTTAATCAGATGTCCAGGCTGGGCCTGGTTGGTGGGGGCGGGGTGAAATGACAGAAAAACCATCACTTGTCCCCTCTCCGCCAGACCTGGGAGTGGAGGCCTCTGAATCTGCAGCAGGCTGGAGGATTAGGGTCTCTAATGAGGACAGGGACTTACCGCGTTAGGGAAGGGAGCTTTCATCCTGGCCAGGGTGGGGGAGGGGCGCCCAGGGTTGTGTGCTGGGCTTCCCAAGCCCACTCTTTCAGCACCTCCTACCCTCCCCCCTGCCTTTGGAGGCTCGCTGATTGATCCTGCTGAGGTGCAGAGGGGAGGCTGAAATAATGGCCGCCCCTCCCACCCATGGCCCACTAGGACTCAGCCAGAGCCTGCCAGAGCCTCACATGCTCAGAATCCCCACTCATAGCTGTGGGCCCTAAAGACGAACCCCTCCCTCCTGCCGGTCGTATACCATGTACCCCTGCAGGCGGGCTTCAAAGTCTCCTCGCCTCCTGCCTGGGGCCTTGGATACAGTCAATGGCCTCTGGCAAAGGAATGGGAGGGTGAGGTGTGCAGGCGAAGGGACACAACTGCTGTCGAGTGTGACATGGAATCCAGCCTCACGTGCAAGTGGAGGTGGTGAAGGAGGAGCATGTCAGGGCTCCCTCAGAGCACCCCCAGAGTGCTCAGACTGAGCACTCAAGTCCTAAGACGGAAGATGGAACTGGAGAATTGGGGCTGGGCTCCCTGGGACCCGAGGGGAGAAATTGGCCCCTAGTAATGGAGAGGCCAAAGCCCAGGGAGAGCATCTTAAGTTCAAAGGCTCTCAGAGAGGGGAGGAGCCTTGGAGATCAGTACACACCACTCCTTATCCTATAGCCTGGGACGCTCAGACCCAGAGAGGGAAAAGGGCTTGTCCGCGGTCCCATAGGGAGTTAGGAGTGGGCCAAGAATCAACCTGGGGCTCCTAAATCCCAGCCTAGTGCCCCTAACCCATAATAATGCTAACAACTATATAGGTATTAACTCACATAGTTCCTCTTATAAGGAAACTGAGGCCCAGAGAAGCCAAGATACTTGCCAGGAGTCACACCCAGGAGTCTAGCTCTAGGGCTTGTAAACATCTGATTCAAAATTATTTCTCTAGGTTGCATCATGGTGTAAGGACTGAATCCTGAAGTTGGAGCTGAATGTCTTGGAGATGCAGGTATGTAGGAAGGGGGTACTGACCCAGGAGTTGGGGGGTCTCCACCTAGCTTGGGCATAGAGCTGGACCCTACCCTGCTGGGACCATCTCAGTCCCACCTGGAGGACCCAAGGTAGACAGGGAGACCTGCCACCCTCATGTCCAATCTGCTCGCTGCTGCCTGAGTGCCGGCTCCACCCTGCCCTTCCAAGCATGGCAGGGCCTCTTTGTGGATAGAGCTGCCCTTCAGTGGTCAGCTGGCCTCTGCTGGGCCCTGACCCCTACACCCCATTCCAGCTCACTCCATTCCATCCTGCTTCCAGTGACACAAGGAGACATCAGGTAGCAGGAAGAAGGTGACTCTAAGGACACTAACCAAGGCACAGTGCCAAGTGGTATAAGGGACGTATCTTTTCCCCAGCATATCTCCAGCCCCCTGGCACAGTGCCTGGCTTTCAAAGACACTCAGTAACTGCTGCATGAATGACTAAGAAACACAAAGATCAGTGAGGCATGGACCTGCCCTCCAAGAGGTGACAATCTGATGGGAGAGTCAGTTATGTAGACTACTAATTATGACACAAGTCAGACAAGGTACAGTAGGAACTCAGTGGAGGGAGAGATTCATTCCAACTGTGGGACTGGGGAAGGCTTCATGGAGGAGACAGCATCTGAGCTTCGTAATAATAACAATGAGTGATAATGATGATGACAATGGCTTGTACTTATTGGATGTGGTTAGCACACTTCTCAGTGCTTTTTATGCATTAACACATTTATTTTTCATCCTATCACCAGATGTAGATCCTATTAAGATATGCATTTTACAGATGAGGAAACTGAGGCTCAGACAAAGTAGCTTGCCCTAAGTCACACAGCCATAACAAATGAGCAGAGCCAAGATTGGAGCCCAATTCTGACTCAAAGGGATAGGTGGGTTTTTTACGTTCATCTGTTTGACATTCATTCGACAATTATTTATTGAAATGCTGCTCTGTGCCAGGCAGTCAGAAGTTAATTGAACACAGAACCAACCTTTACAGGTGAATCAGCAGGACTATAAATAAACTTAACATAAGACAGGAAGTGATTTGGGTCACACAAGATGTACAGATAGACGATGGAGGGATTGCAAGGCAAGGGTGACGGAGGCTTCACGGGGGAGGTAGCCGGTGAGTGGGACTTTGAAGGGCGGATAGGATTTGGATACCCAGAGATGGTGGAGGGCACTCCAGGCCAAGGGAACAGCTTAAGCAAAGGCACAGAGGCAGGAATGGGAGGGGCCTGCAAGAAATGCAAGAAATGGGGAAAGGTGCAATTTGGCCAAATGGGGAGGTTGCAAACTAGCACCCGTGGACCACATCCGGCCCTCAGACGTGTTCTGTCTGGCCCACCTGCACCGGCCTGCACAGCACCCTTGAAAAAGGCACAGTCCATCTCCAGAGGCAGAAGGTAAACAATGAGGCTGGGGGGTGGAGGAGGGCGGGTTTCGGAGTCTTAAATTCCAGAAATGCACAACCATTGAGAAGCTGAGTAGCGCACCTCCCCCTCGGTCCAGTCCACTTCCCTTGTCCCCGGATACCTGTCTGGCCCCTGTCGGCATTTGAGTTTGAGGACCTGGACAAGAGCCCAGGACACCGAAGGGAGCAGCAGCGGATAACCATGGGAAGGTGCCTTAAGGTCTGAACACAAGGGCCTTGAACATGGGGCTAAAGAATATAGGCTTTATTTCGGCAATAGCCCTGTAATTGCAGCCCCTCCTCCCCCAGCAGTTGGGTGAGAAGTGCGTGCATGCACGCGCACACATACACATACTGGGGCTGGGGATGGTCTAAACGGGTGTCAACGGAACTGGGGCAGGCTGGGGGAGCTCAAGAGATATCTTTATACACATTGTCCCTGCCTCAGCCTCAGATTTCACATCCCTGCTGCCCCGTGCCCAGCCCTGAGGTTGTCCCAACTGTGCCCGCACCAGCCCTCCCTCAGCATGCTTCTCTCCTCTTTATGCGGAAGGGAGTCCCAGAGGTGTCCCCTGGCCCCAGAAGCTTCCCAACCCCCAGTGTGGAGCTGACTGGCCAGAGCGAGAATTCCGTACAGGATTTAGGACTGGAATTTCCCTCTGGGTGGGCGGGGCTGATCAGGTGAGCCCTGTAACAGGGCTGGGGGCTGAGTGGAAAAGTTTGGTCCATCCCAGACCCTACCCTCAGTGACTCAGGGCCCCAGTGGCGGTGAGTCTTGGGAGGGGACGAGACAAGAACCCACAGAAAAATTTTCCCTTGTCTCTCTAGCTCTGCCACTGCCCAGTTCCCCTCCCCCGTTCCACACACACCCTGCCTTGCTGCGCACCACAGCCACTGTCTGTACCCGCGGTGACAGCCATGGAGCCAGAACATCCCAGGGCCTTCTCAGCCCGGGTGGGAGCAGGGCAGCCAGCCAGCCGGAACTTGGGCCTTCCTCCCTTGCAGACAACCTGGGGGTTGTCCCTGATGAAGGCCATGGGAGATGTGGGGGTGAAGCTGCTGGATTTAGCAAATAAAATACAGAACATCCACTATCTCATGCAATATTTGAGATACGCTAAAAAAAAAATTATTTATTTTTTCTCTTTTTCTTATGCTGAAGTGACTCCCAGAGCTGAGGATTCTGAAATTCAAATTTAAGCAGGAATCCTGAATTTATCTGGCGACTTTCTGTGAGAAGCAGGGGTAACGACAGGGAACACCCAGACACCCCTCACCACTCAGGCCTACCCACTGTCCTCGACCTTCCCTGCCCCCACAGCCTCACCAAGTGCACCTGCTAGACCTTACTACTGCCGCTTCAGCCTCGAAGCCTCTTTCAGACCTTCTAAGTCCCCAGGTGCCAGGGTCTTTCTCCAAAAGAGAGAGTCCTGGGACCTCAACTCTCATGCCAGACAGGGAGCCAGCAAGGATGTGGTGGGGAAGTTTTCTGGGAGCGACTATGTCTGAGGACACGCCACCCCCACAACATTCAGCTTCAAAATAGAAGGATCGTGGGGAGGAGGTGGGTCCGCAGCACCAGGGGACCTCTTAGACAGCCTTCCATCCTCTTCTGAGTTTCTACCCCGATTTTCCTCTCGCCCAGGGTCTGGTTGAAACAGTGTCTCTCTTTCCCCCTCTTTTTCTGGACCCCCACATCCGTCCCAAAACACACTTGCCTGTGACCTGGTAAAATTCCCCATCACTGAAGTATTCAACCCCAGGCCAGGGGTCTTGTCCAGGGAATGGGAAAGCCAGTGGGGAATGGATTCCACCAGCCATCCCTGCCTGCTCCCAATGAGCACCTCTCACGCACAGACACTATGCTAGGCCCCAGGGTCCTCATGGCACTCACAGCCTGCTGGGAGACAGAGGACGTTCACCTGGCAGAGGGAGGGGCAGAGAGAGATGAGAGAAGGACAAAGGACATAGCTGCCTCTGGGGCTGGTCAGGAAAGGCCTCTGTGGTTTCACGAGGCAGACGCACCCAGCCAGTGACTGTGTCTAGGCTGCGGCTGTGGGGACTCCTCCTCCCCCACCTTCTCCTCAGGTTTAAATTAGACCTCTGTCTGTCCTGGCCTGCACAGGCTGGATGGCTCTGACAGTAAGCTCCCCGAGGGCAGGGCCACATCCTGCCAGTGTTGTGTCAGATGTTCTCTGGAGATGGAGGTGTTTTGACTCAGGATTGGTTGACAACAGTTTTTCTGGCAAGAGTTGCCGCAGGCCTGGGGGTGAGGGTGAGTAGATGCTGAAGGACCATCTTATCCCAGAGACCCACCCTCCCGTTCCTGGAGATTCCCACACCTACCTTCAGCAGAGAGAGGGCAGGGCAGGGACCCATTGTCCAGGTGGAAAGGCCAAGTCCCAATGACTCACCTAAAGTCATGCAGCCCATGGGGGAAGGGTGGAGCCAGGAAAAGAGCCCAGGGGTCCCAGAGTATACACCAGGGCTCCCGTGGCCTCCCTCTCCACACCAAGCATCGGCTTCGTCAGCTGATGCTAGCCAAAAGGGAAGATATTGGCTATTTGCATGGTGAGGTCTCCTCACTCCTCCAAGCAGAGCAATCAGAAGTCAGAGGGAGAAAAGAAGCTTTTCTCTGACCTTCAGGACCCCTCTGCACTCCGGCATAGGTCCTCACCCAGAGAAGGGGCTAGGGCAGGGCAACGCCACCGTCTCCACCCCCGGATGCCTTGTTCTGAGTTTGGCTCAGCTGGCCGTTCCCCACCCACCCCATTTTGGATCCTGACTTCCAACTCCTTTGGGTCCTGCCCAGGCCGTTGCCTGCACATCTGTACACACCCTCCCCACACCTCGGGCGCCTTGAACAATCATATGCTGGCAGAAGTTGACTTTCAGGCATCTGTCAGTCTCTAAGCCGGATGGTCCAGTGGGCAGAGCACTGAGCTATGAACCCAGTAGAACCAATCTGCCCAACCAACCTACCCAAACCAGGTACTCCCTATGCAATGGTATCTGGTCTCTTAGTCTCAACAGGGAGAGTTATGTTGTTGAAAATAGAGGCTGAACCTGCTGGAAGGCCCCCTTCCCTCACCCCACCCCCAGCCCCCTCAACCAGCAAGGCTGGGCACTCAGCAGAACAAGGAGTGGAAGAGGAGAGAGGCTCTGAACAGGCCCACAAGGCCAGAGCTGGAAGGGAGTCGGGAGACCCCCTGGCAATCCCTCAGTAGACAGATAGGGAAACTGAGGCTGTGGGATAAGAGACAGAAAAGTGGGCATCCAAAGCCCTGGGCTCTGGTCTTGGCTCAGCTGCTGTGTGACCTGGGCAAGTGCCTCCCCACTCTGTGCTCTGGGGTCCCCCCGCCTTGCTGTGCCAGGGCTCTAGTTCAAGCATCTTGCCCACGGAGGTCAGGCCTGACTGCGGTCAGTTTCCTGTGGACTGCGGACTCCTCTCCTGACTTCCCCTCTAGGCCCTACCCCAGCAGGGTCCTGGGGACTTAGGGCAGGTGGGGTGCAGGGAGGGAAGGAGGTGGGTGTCACTCAGGGAGGGGCAGCAGGGAAGGGAAACTGAGTGTGTCCCTGGCTTGCCCCAGCCTGTCCCCTGCATCCGGGGAAGGGTGAGTGACTGTCAGCTGAGGAAGGGGGGCAAGAGGGGCAGGCTGGGGAGGGGCAGGGAACCCCCGTCTGGACATGTTGGGGCGGCCGGGTGCAGCTGTTTCCGGCTGATGAAAAGGCCCTGATTGATATGGCAGCAGTGACTGACGCTAACCCCCAAATCTGAGCCCTTCCCATCCTCCCTAACCTGGGCACGCCCAGGGGCCCGCTTTAAGGACAGGAAAAAGCCGAGGAGAAGGGAAGAGTGGGGCTCCTGCTGCCACTGGGGACGTCACCCCAAAGACAGGCTATGAAGGAGGCTTGTCTAACCTTCCTTACCCTAGCCCAGCAGGGAGGAGAGGCCCGGGCAGAGTGGGGGGAGGTGGATTAAGCCAGGGTGGGAGAGGATAGGGCCAGGGAAGGGGGGCAAGGCTTTGCTCCCTCCTCTCCCCGTCCCAGTGTTCATACACACACGTTTGAACATTCAAATGCATACACGTAGAGAGAGATTCTACCATCCTGTGGGGATGGTGGGGAGGAGAGCAAGGATCGGTGTTAACATTCATTTTACAAACTGTCTAGCCATCTGCCTTTTGCCAAGCCCACATAATAATAGCTACTGTTTATTGAGCATGTCCTGTTGTCCTGTGTGCCAGTTATCCTTCTAAGACCTTTAGGTGCACAACCTCACCGACTCCTCACCACAGCCCCATGAGGTTGGTGCTATCATCCCCTCCCCCACCATTTTATAGATGAGGATGTAGAGGCCCAGAGTAGTTAAGCAACTGGCCAGTGGTCAGAGGCAGAATGGAGATCTGAACTCAGTCTCCACAGTATGACGTCTTAACCACTGTGCTACATAGCCTGCAGGGAACTCATGGTAGGGACGGGGGCAGACAGGGCCAACTTGTAAACAAATAACGACCTTATAAGTGGGAAAGTTTTTAAATAGAGTTGTAGAAAGTACGAGTCCCCAGAGGGCAGGTACTATGGCTGGGAGCAGGCGGGAAGGAAGAGTCAGGAGAAGCTTCCAGGACAGCACACATTTGAATTGGGATTGAACGTTATTTTCTTATCTAGCTTAGGGTTTTTTTTAACTTTTTTTTATTATGGTAATATGCACAAAACATAGCATTTACCGTTTTAACCATTTTAAGTGTACAATTCAGTGGCAGTTTTTAATTTTGATGAAGTACAGTTCGTCTGTTTTTCTTTTGTTGCCTGTGTTTTTGGTGTCATACTAAAAAATCATTGCCAAATCCAAGGTCTTGAAGATTTTCTCCTATGTTTTCTTCTAAGAGTTTTAAAGTCTTAGCTCTTAAATTTGGGTCACTAATCCATTTTGAGGTAATTTTTATATATAGTGTAAGGTAAGGTGAGCTTATGTCATCCATGAACAGAGAAAATTTTACTTCTTCCATTCCAACTGGATATCTTTCATTTGTTTTTCTTGCCTAATTGCTCTGGCTAGAACTTCCATTATGGTGTTGAATAGAAGTGACAAAGAGTAGGCATGCTTGTCTTGTTCCCAATTGTAGGGGGAAAACTTTCTGCCTTTCACCATCAAGTATGATGATGATGAGTTCTTCATATGTGGCCTTTGTCATGTTGAGAAAGTTCCCTTCTATTCCTAGTTTATTGAGTATTTTTATCATTAATTTTTTTTGTATTTTGTCAAATGCTTTTTCTACATCAACTGAGATGATCACGTCTCTTTTTTTCCTTCATTCTAATAATGTGTTACATTGACTGATTTTAATATATTGAACCATCCTTGCATTCCAGGGATAAGTTCCAGTTGGTCGTGGTGTATAATTCTTTCAATATGCTGCTGAATTCCATTTGCTAGTATTTTGTTGAGGATTTTCTCATCTATATGCATAATGGATACTGGCCTGTAGTTTTCTTTTCTTGTAGTATTTTTGTCCTGTCTTTGTATCAGGGTAATACTGGCCTCATAGAATGAGCTGGAAATGTTCCCTCCTCTTCAATGTTTTCAAAAAGTTTGAAAAGGACTGGTGTTAATTCTTCTTTACATGTTTGGTAGAATTCACCAGTAAAGCCATCACGTCCTAGACTTTTCTTTGTTGGGGGGTGGTTGACTATTGATTCAATTATTTAAATTGTTAGAGGTCTACTCAGATTTTCTATTTCTGTTTAAGTCCGTTTTGGAAGTTCACGTGTTTCTAGGACTTCGTCCATTTCATTAGGTTATCCAATTTGTTGGCATATAATTGTGCATAGTATTCCCTTATAATCCTTTTTATTTCTGTAAAGTTAGTAGCAAGGTCCTTGCTTTCATTTCTGATTTTAGTAATTTGAGGCTTCTCTCTTTCTTAGTCAATCTAGCAAAGGTTTGTCAATTTTGTTGATCTTTCCAAAGAATTTTTGGTTTCGTTTATTTTCCGTATTGCTTTTCTATTCTCTGTTTCATTTATCTCTACTCTTATATATGTCAGTTTCTTCTTCTGTTAGTTTTGGGATTACTTTGCTTTTCTTTGTCTAGTTCCTTAAGGTGTACACTTAGGTTACTGCTTTGAGATTTTTTTTTTCAATGCAGGCATTTACAGCTATAAATTTCTCTCTGAGCACTGCTTTCTCTGCATCATATAAATTTTAGTATGCTGTATTTTCATTTTCATTCATCTCAATGTATTTTCTAATTTCTCTTGTGATTCTTCCTTCACCCACTGGTTATTTAAGAGTGTGTTGTTTGACTTCCACATATTTGTGAGTTTTTCAGTTTCTTCCTGTTGTGGTTTCTAGTTTCATCTCATTGTGATCAGAAAAGATACTTTGTATAATTTCAATCTTTTAAAATTTATTAAGACCTGTTTTGTGGCTAATATACGGTCTATCTTACATAATGTTTCACGTGCACCTCAGAAGAATGTGTATTCTGCTATTGTTGGATCAAGTGTTGTGTATATGTCTGTTAGATCTAACTGGTTCATAGTGTTGTTCAAGTCCCCTATTTCCTTATTGATCTTCTCTCTAATTGTTCTATTCATTATTGAGAGTGGAGTATTGAAGCCTCCAACTATTATTGCAGAATTGTCTATTTCTTCCTTCAATCATGTCAATTTTTGCTTCATATATTTTGGGGCTCTGCTTCTAGGTGTGTATAGATTTTTAATTGTTATATCTTCTTGCTGAATTGAACCTTTTTTTAATATGTACTCTTCTTTGTCTCTCATAATCTTTTTTGACTTACAGTCTATTTTGTATGAAAATAATATGACATCTCAACTCTCTTTTGGCTACTATTTGAATGAGGTATCTTTTTCCATCATTTTACCTTCAATCTTTTTGTGCCCTTATATCTAAAATGAGCCTCTTGTAGATGGTATAGTTTGTAAATCCAATCTCTGACTTTTAATAGGATAGTTTAATCCATTTACATGTACTGTGATTACTGATAAAGAATTATTTACTTCTGCTATTTAGCTGTTTTGTGTACATCTAATATTTTTTTGTTCTCCAGTTCCTTCATTACTGCCTGTTTAAAAATATCTGTTTCATTTTTGTAGTGTACCATTTTGATACCCTTCTTTTTTCCTTTTCTGTATATCTTTTGCTATTTTCTTAGTGATTACCTTGGGATGACAATTAACATCTTAAACTTATAACAACCTAGTTTCAATAATACCAATTTAGTTTCAATATACAAACACTCTGCTCCCTTACATTTCCATCTCTTCCTCCTTTATATTATTGTCACAGATAATATCTTTATACGTTGTGTGCCCATTAACATAGATTGTTATTGTTTTATGCATTTTCCTTTTAAATCAAATAATGACCTCAAATGTGGGGAAGGTGTCACAGAAAGAGGTACAAGATACAATGAGTCCTCAGTGGAAGGGCACTGTGGATGGGGACTAGAGGAAAGGAGAGAATCAGGGGAGCTTTCCAGGACAATAAACATTTAAATTGTGACTGAGTTTTGAAAAACAAAAAATTAGTATGTAAAACTGCTTATGCACAGGAAAGATGTCCAAAATATTTAATTTAGAGCAAAAAGTAGGTTATCAAATAGCATGAATGATCTCATTTTTGTAAGTATGTGTGTATTTATACATATTTAAAGATATAGGTATATATATGCATAGAAAAAAATCACGATTATATTCATCACTACTTTAACAATGGTCATCACTAACAGTTGGAAATATGGGAAGAGGAAACATTTCTTTCCTTTTTGTTTCCTAGTGCATTCTATACTGTTTGAATTATTTACAATGAACATGCATCACTTTTATGCCTTTTATGTTCTGAAGGGTAAAATAAATGAGCAGCCATTCACCATGGAGACAAAGTCGGGAAAGACCTACTAGGCAGAGGGAACAGCACAGGCAAAAGCAAAGAGGCACGAAAACCACGTCCTGTTACAGGAACTGCTAGCCACATGGCACGGCTGGAGGGCATTGGGGGTGGCTTGAAAACGGGTGCTTCCAGGGACCCCATTACCAAGGGCCTCTTATTCCATGAAGAGTTTAGAGTCAGTTCTTGGCATGAGGGCTGGAGAGTGGCAGGTTTTGATTTACACATGAGGCAAATTAGTTAGTGGGGTAGAGAAGAGCCCAAAGGCTGGAAAGCCAATGGGGAGGCTATTGCAATAATTGAGGAAAGAGAAGGTGAGGCTAGAGCTGAGTCAAGGCTTAGAGGGTAGAGAATAAAAATGGAAATAGGAGGTAAGTGGAGGCCAAATCAGACAATTATCCCTGAGTGGGAAGTGGGTTTGTCTGTCTCACCAGGGTCTCTAGGGCTGTACCTAGCCTGGCACATAAATGGCAGGAGAACAGGTCTAGAGATGACCATGAGCATGATGAAGATGATGGTGATTCATTAAGAAGAGGAGGAAAATCCCATTAAAAGAGCCCTATAGCACTTCACAGTTTGCAAAATCCTGACTTCTGTCTCCTAGCACATCACAATGTACGTTCCTATTCTACAGATGAAGAAACTGAGGTCTGAAGAGGTGATGCAGCCAGAACAAGACCCAGAGAGCATCACTTACTAGGCACATGGGTGGACAGGTGCTGCTATCTCCAGCAGAGCCTGAGCGATGACTGTGTGTTCACTTTCTAGTTGTGTGACCTTGTACAACTTACATAACTCCTCTGTGCCTCAGTTTCCTCTTCTATAAAACGGGGAAAATGGTGCACCTACCTCATACAGTTGCTGAAAGGGCTTAGAGTCTGGCACAGTAAGTGCTTGGTAAATATGCACTCATAATTTTTTTTTTTTGAGCAAGATTAGCTCTGAGCTAACTGCTGCCAATCCTCCTCTTTTTGCTGAGGAAGACTGGCCCTGAGCTAACATCCATGCCCATCTTCCTCTACTTTATATGTGGGACGCCTACCACAGCATGGCGTGCCAAGCAGTGCCATGTCCGCACCTGGGATCTGAACCTGTGAACCCCAGGCCACCGAAGCGGAACACGTGCACTTAACTGCTGTGCCACTGGGCCAGCCCCATAATTTTTTTATAATTATTATTAGTATCTACACAGTACCTCAGACTGATCACTTAGAAAGAATGAATGTGGGGAAGCCAGGCTCCTGGCATTCACCAGGCCCCTTCCTTACTTCTTGGACCCTACTCCTGAGAAAAAGACCTAGAGGTTGGAATCTGCACCCTTGGTCTGGTTCATTAGGGGTCTAGGGCCTCTTGCAACACCCACCCTTTCTATTCATTTTCATGCTCCTTGGTACTAACTCATTCGTTCATTCATTTATTCATTTCATTCATTCAGCAAACATATACCAAACTCTGATCTGGGCCTGTGCTGGGGTCTGGGGTTACAAAGAAAATTTTGACCTGGGCCTACGTTCAAGGAGCTCCCTGTGGAGCTGACTCAACTCACTCACTCACCCACTCACTCATTTATTCATCACTTGCTAGGAGCCTCCTCTGGGCCCCACACATGAGTCTTTTTCTCATGCTTTTTCCCCTGTGTACCAACTCTGTGCCCACACACAAAATCACACAGAGAAACCAAAGCAGAGATCCAGGAAGAATAAATTCTTCTCCCATATTTCCCAGGGCTGAAGATCTTCCACTAGTTTCCAGAGTCTGGAGGAGAGAGCAGTAACAATTGAGTCCTCTGGACTCTCTTCCATTCATTCATTTATTCCTTTATATTCATTCAGCAAACCACTTACTCATCACAGTGTCTGGGCCAGGCCTGTGCTGGGCAGCACAGGAGTAACAGAAATGAACAGCCACAGAGCACACCCTCAAGGAGTCTCCACTGAGTGGGTCAGTGGCTCGTTCTGTCCATGAATATTTATTGAGCGTCTACCATGTGCCAAGTGCCAGTCAAGCCTTTGGGAATGTGAATAAGAAAGATGAAGTCCCTGTCCTCACGGAGATTGCCATCTAGATAGAGAGACAATGGGCAAGCAAACACATAAGTAGACAGACAGCTATCTATGACCAAGGCTCTGAAGAAAATATAGGAGGGTGATATAATAGTGACTGAGGTTAGACAACATAAGCTGTTTGAATTTGAGCAGGCTGCTTCCCTTCTCTGAGATAACAATTATACCTATGTCTGCTATGAGGAGGAAATGAGTTCATATATGTGAAGCCCAGCACACAGTAAACACTACATTATCTATTATTGTTTTTTTTAAATAGATGCATAAACAGATCATCAAAATACTAGGCAGTTAGTGCAGGATAAAACGATATAGATGCAAGACTGGGAGCACTGGGGAGGAGCCCCAGGGGGCCAGGTGCAGCCTAGCCAGGGAAAAATGTGAGGACGCTGGACACAGATGCCCTTCCTCCCCTCCCCTAGCCCTGAAGCCCACTCGCCACCCCAAAGGCTATTGCCTCTCTGAGGGACTGGAGCAGGAGGGATGGGGCAGAAGAAACAAATATGCCTCACCTCCTCCAGACAAGAGAGGAGGGAGGGTTCACAGGCCACCACTGAGACCCTCGCTAGGCACAGGACAGACAGGATAGTGCCTGCTTTCCCTGGCCATCTCCTTCCAGGGTCCCTGACTCTCCAAAGTTCCTATTGCCCCATCTGGTGATGGAGATGCTGAGGGTGAGGGTACTCAGATGCTCAGTTGACGTGAAATTGAATGAAAGGGCAACTTCCATTCATGAGGTTCCTTCCTAGATCCTAGGGTCCCTTCCGACAGCCCTGTGGTGGAAGTATCATGCCCCCATCTCTCAGATGGGCACATGGAGGCTGAGGGAGGACACAGATCGTTCTCAGTCTCTCAGTTCAGAAATGGCAGTGGTGGTTAGAATCTGGCCTAACTGCAAAACGGCTGCTTTTTTCATCCTCCCCCGTTCTGCTTCTCCTCAATGGGGAGTCTGCAGGAAAGACCACTGGAGGGGCGGACAGGGGGAGGGCAGGGCCGGGGGACTCAGGAGGGTGGAAGGAGTGAGACACAGCTGTTGCCGTGCAGAATGGCCTGAAAGAGGGGTGAGGGCTACAGGATTGAGGGGGTGGGGGGCTTGCCGGTAGGCGGTTTTACAACCAGGAAGAGATGGAAGAGATTGAACCACAGGGAGGAAGCCCCGCCTGCCCCACCCCCATCACAATAAGCATCCAGGCAAACAGGATGAGGATGGGGCAAGGCCCCCTTCTCTGCACCAACCTCCCCTCTAGCATGAGCTGGCCAGGTAGCCCCATTTCAAGTTCTGTGCCCACAGGGACCAGGATGTGGGCACCTAGGGATGGACAAGCCCTGACATAGACAACTCTGCGCCCCCCGTGCCTGGCCTCCACAGCCACAAGCTAAATACTCCTGTGGTTTGGGCCCTAGCCAAACGCCCACACCCCAGCTCACGGGACTGCAACTTCCCTGTTGCATCAGGTTACCGAGCGCGTGCACACACCCCAGAGCTTGTTACACAACTGTGGTGCGTGCACAGGGCACCCACACACCTGGGGTTGCCTGACAGTCCCACAGAGAAACCTGCAGCCTTACACGGAGGGCACAGACCCCTCTACAGCCTGCTGGCATCGAGAGAGCTGGGGGAGGGGTGGGGAGGGCTCCTGGGCAGGAGCCAGGATTCCTTGGGCTCCGCCACTGGCTCATTGTGAAAGTCCAGTAGGTCACATCCCCTCTCCGTGCCTGTTTCCCGACCTATAAAGGAAGATCTCCTTCCAGCCTGATGATCTGTATACCTGCTTACCCTCTGTGCCACTCAACACGCTCTGAACCATTGCCAACATCCTCCTTTCGCCTAGGAATGTCCGCAAGAAAGGGAGGCAGGAATTACACAGGGTGGAGACATGGGGTTGGATGAGGTGACCCCTAAAAGGGCCCTTTTCTGATGGGGATTCCCCCCATTGAAGTGGTGTGCCTTAAGGGGAACCCCATGGTCACTTCCTCCCCCTCTGTGAAGAGGAAGGACTGTGGCCAGATCTTTTTGAGGTGGGTCTAAGGAGCAGGAGGTGAGGGAGGTAATTTTCTTCTTTGCGCTTTTGATTTTTTCCCATTTTTCTACAACATGTGTTACGTATTACTTTGTAATAGCTGGCCGCGCAGGTGGGGGGAGGATGTGCTGGAGGCATTAAACTCCCCCAGGATATTTGCCCTCCGACCAGGATGATGCTTTAAGCCAGTGTTTCCTTAAGCATGTTGTGGTGAAATGGCTCAAATGAGCACAGGAGACCTGAGCTAAACAAAGTCCAACGGGTGTTCTTGACTGCAGGACTGCTCGGAGCCTCCAACAGGCTAATCGGGGCCATGACACTCTGAGGGCCCAAACGAGACAAGGAAACACATTTGGTCTCAGAGCTCTTTGTAGGGAAGCGTCTCAAGAGACATTTTCTAGGTACTGCTGGAACTCAGGCTCCAGTGAGGCAGAAAGCCAGGGTCGCACCCAACCATGAGGGCCTCCATCGGAGAGATGGCTCAGGCCCCAGAGGACACTGAGGGCAGCTACCCTAGGTGGCCACCTCCATCTGCATGAGTCAAACCTCAACCCGTCTTCCCAGAACTGGCCCAAGTCCTGCATCCCAGCGGATGACAGTTACAAGGCAGATAGTAATATGAGAGGGCCCTGGGGTGTCCCAGCTGCCTCCCTGAGGTTACTTAGATCTGCAGTGACCCCTGCTGGCTCTGCCCAAAATCACCCCTCCCCTGAATCCTCACTTTCCTGGTCTACCTCACCCTCCTCACCCGCCTTCTCCTTCTCTGTCCCTGACCCATCCAGCATCTTCTCCATTGGCCTTCACCCAGCCCTATTAGGATCTACCCTGACCACACCCTGCCACTAGGTCCCCCACTCTTTTCCCCATCCCTGGGATTGGAACCTGACTGGGCTTTGATAGAGCCTATTAGTAAATTCTGGGGCCTGAACTGGGGAGACTCTGATGGCATGAGGAAGGGAGGTCCAAAGGCTGCCTCCTCCTGTATCAAGGGCTTGGCACACCCCCAAGACCACTATAATAATAAAGAACATGCATTGAGCAATTACCATTTTCTAGGAACCCCACTAAAACCTTTATGTAAATTATTCCGTTTAATTCTCATAAGAATTCTAAGAGGTGGGCACTATTCCTGTATGAACCCAGTATTCAGATAAGAAACTGAGACTCAGAAGTAGGAAAGTTAGTAAATAGCAAAGCTTGGACACAAATCCAGTCTCTGACTTCAGAGCCCAACTACTTATCCACTACACTATTACTACTCTTGCATTTGCCCACCAAGACCACCTGTGTGTTCAACTGTAGTTTTGTCTGCCCGGTACCCACTGCTTCGGGAAAGTGGGCCTCAGTGGGCCTTGCCCCATGCCTTCCAGGTATGGCCCTGTGTGCCAAACCTGGCCAATTTTTGTACCCTTCCTCCTGGTAAGCTGGGCTGCAGATGTGGTTTTCATGGCCAGGACCCATCCCTTCTTCTGAGAATTGTGTCTAGATTTCTTTTGGGCAATGCTCAGGCCCTCGGTAAAAGTGGCAAGTGGCATGGATGGAGATGACTCCACCCACTTATCTCCCAGGGGAGACATGTGATTCAGACCTGGCCATTCAAGCACCAAGATTTGCTGGCCACAGTGATTGGTTCAGGAAGGACATATGACCCAAACAAGGCCAGGAGAGCCAATCCTGGGCTTTTGCTGGAGCCACTGGGAAGGAGAAAGGTTTTCCGCTCTGGAGTTGCTAACCAGGTATGCGTCTGTCAGGAGCTGCCAAGAGTGCAGCCTGGGGAGATCATGCCCGAGAAGGAAGCCAACACAGGAGAGCAGAGACCAGCCCTGATGACATTATTTGTGCTGTGCCAAAGGCAGGTCCATGTCTGGAGTTTTCAGTAACCATAAACCAGTAAATTACTTTTTTGTTGTTCTTGTCCTAAGCAAGTATGAGTTGGGTTCCTTCCTTTGAAACAGAGATCTACCACAGCGTCCCTCCCATCGTTAATCATTGTTGACAGCTGTGTCTCCTTCGTGCCTTTTTCTCCTATGCTTATTTAGACATGCTGGGCATTTTTTAAATAAAAATTGACACCACTCGCTACTCCTTCCTTCAAGATATACTTTTTCACTTATTTTTGTGAAAACTCACTCTCCTGGTTTTCCTCTGGACCCCCTGAAGTCCTGTCTGTCTCATTTTCCTTTGCTGGCTTCTCTTTGCTTGCAAGTAACAGAAACCAACTCTGGCATTTATAAGCAAAAAAAACCACGACTATTGGAAAAATATTGAGGGACTAGCTCAGTGAATTAACTGGGAGGCTGGAGTACCTCGCTTGGAAATGGGACAGAAATTACTTGGCTGAATTCTTCCATGTTAAAGTCAGGATGCCCAAGACGGCCAGTCCCAAGAGAGAGTCTGGCCAGCTAAGTTTATGTCCCATGCAGGTGAGAGGGAGGGTCCGGTGGAACAGGTCTCTAGGGACCCTTCCACGCTCTGGAGTGGGAGAGCAGATCATCTGATTTATCGTCCCACAAGTCGGCAGAGAGACAATGTCCCCAAAGGGAACCAGAGGCCAGGAGGCCACCAAATGAGGGTGAACAAATTCCCAGGATTTTCAAGTATTTTTCTCTTCTTTCTTTACACTGCTCCTTGGGCCTTGTAATTCTCTCCTGTGATGGCTGCAGTTGCCACTAACATGCCCATAATTCCCAATATAGACCTGTCTCCTGAGTCCGGACACATATATCCATGAACCTTTCTCCATGGATTGCTCACAGGCCCTTCAACTCAATTGGCCCAACTCTGAACTTGTTCTGGTCACCAAACCTGCTCCTTCTTCAGGGTTTCTTAGCTCAGCAAATGCAACCGCCACTCACTCAGTTGATCACACCAAAAACTTGGAGCCTTGGATTCATTCTCAATGCTCTGCTTGTCTAAGGGCCCTCACAAATGCCAGTCCTTCTCTCTGGTGCTCTAGTCGCCATCATCCCCATCTCTCATCCAGCTAATTTCACATGGCATAGACTTCTATCCGTCTCCTCTTCTTCTTCAGTAATAGAACTGCTGGTCTGTAGCTAGGCCCACAGCTCCCCAGAATAAAGACAAATTCCTCAGCCTCCTTTGCAGCTAGGTGTATGACCAGGCTCTGGACAGTTGTTTGTGCGTAGAAATGGTGTGTGCTACCTACAAAGATATGTCCTTAAAGGAAGGGGCATGCCCTTCTCTCTCCTCTTTTATCCTTTCCACTGACAGGACTGTGAGCATAATGGATGGAGTTGGAGCAGCCATTTTGGATTGTGCGATGGAAGCTGTGTATGTATTTGAGAATGAGAGAGCAACAGCCTTAGGCAGAAGGAGCCTGGGTCCTTGATGGCTATGGAAATGTCCTACAAGCCTTGGTCTACTTAGCTCTGAGCTTCATTTATGCAAGAGAGAAGTAAACTTTTGTCTTGTTTACACCACCGTTAATTAGGAGGCTTTTCTGTCACTCACAGCTGAACCTAATCCTAACACACTGCTCTCATCCCGTAAGCCTCAGCTTCAGTGTCATTTCCTAAGGAAAGTCTTCTGCCAGCGCGCAGTAGGCAAGAACTCACTCTGTCTTTTCAACCCTGACTCCTCAGCTCCTGACATAGTACCTGGAGTATGTAGTCACTCAATAAGCCTTGTTGATGAAATGAATGAATGAATGACCTTAATATTTTATTTATTTATTTATTTTAAGATTTTATTTTTTTCCTTTTTTTCCCCAAAGTCCCCCGGTACATAGTTGTATATTCTCCGTTGTGGGTCCTTCTAGTTGTGGCATGTGGGACGCTGCCTCAGCGTGGTTTGATGAGCAGTGCCATGTCCGCGCCCAGGATTCGAACCAATGAAACACCGGGCCACCTGCAGCGGAGCGCGTGAACTTAACCACTCGGCCATGGGGCCAGCCCCAGACCTTAATATTTTAAATGAGTCTATTCCCCATTTCACAAGTCTCTTCAGTTGCTTTCCATACAGATTAACCCAACAGACCCACCTCCTCAGACTCACCAGCTTCTCTAACAGAGTCTAACGCCCCTGCATGGAAGTTTGCCCTCCCCTGCCTCCATCCCAGCCTCTGTGGCCCTGGATTTCTCTCTCTCTGAGAGTCCTGGGATCATCTACTCACCACAGCCAAGTTGGCCCTAACAGGTCTCAGGATATCAGCTCAGCAAACAGGCTATTGTCTTGCCAGAAGTCTCCTCCAGCAATGAGAAAGATGGCACCCACCAGCCTCCTCTCACTCAGGCATTGGTCCAGAAAACAAATGGGTCCCAGGCCAGGCACACCCATCCCATGGCCTGCTGTCCCCAGCTCCCGCTCTTACTGCTTGCTCTGGTGATTCTAGACCTTGTCTGACCTCCAGACTCCAGAAAATCCCTCTCTCCACCTCTGTCCTCCATCTTTGGTGATCCTCCAAAGGCATGAGGATGTGCCTAAGTGATAAAGCACGGAGTGGAAGGAATGAGGGAGAGGTTTGGGGTTAATCCCACTAGGCTGTGAGCTCCTTGGGGAGGGGATTGGTCTTTATCCATCCCTCTCTTCCTACAGCCGGCATCATGCCTGGCACAAAGTGGGCACTTAGTAAATGTCTACTGGATAAACAGAAAGGCTGTCCAGGGGGTTCTTTAGGGAGGAAGAAAGGGCTTGGTGGGATGAGGAGGATAGTTTGAGATGCTGCCCACTGGGTGCTCTGAGGCCTGGAGGTGAGCATGAGAAGGGAGGGTAGTGAGAGCCAAGGGTCTGCCCCATCTCTACGACTGCCTTGGGGGTGGGGAGCACAGTGCGGGGAAGCCAGGGGGAGTCCATGGTTGGTGGGAACCAGAGCCCCGCAGACCCTCTTCCCACCCCCACCCCTACCCCTACCCCTACATGGGGGTCTGTGGGTAAGAGAGCACATTTGGCTATTGTCTCTGATCTGTGATGCTGCTGCTCCTCTTAATAGAACAGAATCAAAGAGGTGGCTGCCACAGGGCCACACAACTGTCCAGACACATAGGGATCTTCCAGGCCATTGTCTACCCCCCACCCCCACCCCCAGCCATTCCCAGGGACCAGGCTGATCCCAGGGAGGCCCCACAAACAGGCGTATCTCCAAGCTGGGCTAGCTTACCTCCAGAAGGCACCTTTGAAGGGCCTGAGAGAGCAGTAGGCTCAGTGCAATGCCTGCACAGGGCAGGTGAGGAAACAGGCCAGAGAGCCAGGATTTGCCCACAGCCACAGGGCACGCTAGAGGGACAAGACCCCGAGGCTCCTGGCTCCTGCTTCTGTCCTGTTTGCCACACTAGGTATGGACACTGGGGAAGAAGTGGCCTGCAGGTTTGGAGTGGGGATTCGACTTCAGAGGAGGAGATCCACCCTCACCCCATTCTGGAGTACAGAGAAGCAAGACATCTGGAGCCAGATACACCAGGCACAAATCCTGGGCCCACTTCTCATCAACAGTACAACCTTCAAGGCCGGCCCAGTGGCGCAGCGGTTAAGTGCACATGTTCTGCTTCGGCGGCCTGGGGTTCGCTGGTTCGGATCCCGGGTGCAGACATGGCACCGCTTGGCAAGCCATGCTGTGGTAGGCATCCCACATGTAAAGCAGAGGAAGATGGGCACGGATGTTAGCTCAGGGCCAGTCTTCCTCAGCAAAAAGAGGAGAATTGGTGGCAGATGTTAGCTCAGGGCTAATCTTCCAAAAAGACAAAAAAACCCAGTACCACCTTCAGCAGATGTCTTAACTTATCTGTGCCTTCATTTCCTCAACTGTAAAATAGATAACAGGAATCTAATCTTATAGCGATATTGGGGGGATGAAATGAGTTTATATGTATGAAACACTTAGAAAGGGCCTGATATGTAGTAAGCGCTCAATAAACACTGGCTGTCACTATTGTGTCATCATCAAAAGGCCTCCTGTCCTGCCAAAGTCTTTTAACCAACCGGAGCAAAAGGCCTTCCCCTGACGAGTGATTTGCAGCAGCAAGTGGGATGTGGCTCAGCCACACCCACTTCCCAGAGTGTGGGGGAAAACCCTCCCCAATGTTTTCACTGATCCCACCTTCCAATCCCCTGTCTCTGGGCCTCAGTGGCCCCTCGGCCTCTCCAGTCGCCAGCCTGTCTGCCCAGCTCTCACGCCTGATGCAGAGATAAACACATCCCACGATAGTATTGTTTCCCACTTAGCGGAGCTCTCAAGTATGATCCTAGAGGTGGGATTAGCCCCGTATTTGGGCAGTTCAGGGGTTTGGAAGGATTGAGAGAGGCTGTTCCCAGAGCCCGCCAGTCCCATCCTTAAAGGCAGTGCAGGTGCCAGGCCTTGCAAGGGGAGCAGCTGTGGCCTGAGCTTCTAGAATATTCTGCCACTCTCCCTCCCCACCCCACCCCACCCACCATCACACACACACTTAGCCTAATGTGGAAGGAGGGGCTGCCCAGCTGAGTGGAGAAATGGGACACCCCTCTCCAATAGTCAGTTCCCTCTCTGCCCCCAGATCAGAGTCTTCTGGTTCCTGTATTCTTTCAGGTGGCTTAACTGACTAGCCAGGTATCTCTGGGAAAGAGAACTCAAATGCCATGGCAGAGAGAGCCCACAGCACCCACCCGGAACCTGTGAGGAGCTGGGCAGGAAGAGGGGAAGGGAGTATGGGAGAATGGGGCATCAAGACGTGCTTGCTTCACCATTTTTGGTAGGGTCAGCCCAGGGAGAGAGGCCATCTTCCTCTCCCAGCCAGGGCGGGCCCCCTCCTTCTCTCCCCACTCCCAGTATTCCCAGTACAGCTACTCTTATGACCTCACTGCCATGGACAGACCAAGCTGGTGGCCAGGAGCCAGGGACCCGCCAAAATGCACAACCCCCAGAGACTAGCACAAGCCAGGCAGGGCGAGGATATGTCGCTCAAACAACCTCCACCCGCCCGAACCCACGCCTGTGAAGACAGCCTGTCCCACTAAGTGTTTACTCCAGCCAGGCTGGCTCACCTCCCCTCTCAACAAGGCTGAACTTAGGGCAATCTTCTACTACCGATCACATCTGTCACCCGGACATATCCTGACTCCAACCCCTCCCCTGCTAAATTCTGCTCAGCTGTCCTGTCCCACGAAATCTCCCAAGTCCCATACCCGCCTCTAAGCTCTTCATTAGTTCACGTAGTGATGGCCATTGTGGTGGTGGTGGTGGAAGAGGTAGAGGGGAAATGATGGAGGTGGTTACATGGACATGGAAGGAATGGCTGTGACAGCAGTTCTAGCAGTTTCAGTGGTGCTGAGGGTGATGGAGGTGGTGGTGATGGTGGTCATGGTGATAGTGATTACGTTTGTGGAGGTGATGGTAATTGGTGGTGACAGAGGGGCTGGCAGTGACAGTAGAGGTGGCAGCCTTGCTGGAGACGGTGATGGCAGTGGAGGTAGTGATGGTGCTTGTAGCAGCAGAATGGAGTGCATAGGGGAGTCTCCTCTCTCTAAGGCTCAGGGATGTGACATGTCCCTAAGGACTATAGGAACACAGTGGTGAGTAGAGATTGCCTGGGGCATCCAGTCACAGAAGGCCCCCAGAGCAATGGGGTAATGACCCCTTCCCCAGTTCCCCAGGGAGGCATAATATGCTCCCCTCCTGGACTTCTGGAGACCTTCCCTCCAACTGAAGCACGTATCATCTAACCTAGAAGCTGCTGAGGCTTCCCTTGAACAAAGGTGGGAAGAGGCCAGGCTTAGGAGACGGAGGATCCAGTCCTGGAATCCCAACTAAGCAGAACAAACTTGGGCCTGAACCTGACTGTAGAATGGGATTCATAATTCTTACTGGCAGCATCATTGTAAGAACTGAGATAAGTATCTTTAAAAATGCCCGGCACAGAAGAGTAGCGTGATAAATAATAGATCTTTTTCATTCGGTTTTCCAAGGCTTTCTTATCAAGGCCTGGCCTACCCACCCACTCCCCTGACCCCTTTAACCATATGCCTCCCTTATTAGTTTTCTAGAGCTGCCATAACAAATTACCACAAACCTGGTGGCTTAAGAGGATAGAAATTTATCCTCTTGCAGTTCTGGAGGCCAGAAGTCTGAAATCAAGGTGTCTGTAGTCGTGCTCCCTCCAAAGGCTCTAGGGAAGCATCCTTCCTCATCTCTTCCAGCTTCCAGTGGCTCAAGGCGTTCCCTGGCCTGGGGCTCCAATTTCTGCCTCTGTCTTCGTGTGGATCTTCACATGGCCTCCTCCCCTGGGTCTCTGTGTGTTCTTTCCTGTTTCTTAGAAGGACACTCTCATCGGATTTAGGGCCCGCCCTAATCCAGCATGATCTCATCTCAATCTTTACCTTAATCACATCTGCAAAGACCTGTTTCCAAATAAGATCGCATTCTGAGGTTCCAGGTAGAAACAAATTTGAGGGGGAAACTATTCATCCCACTACACCTCCCCTCAACCGCTGAGTGAGCCAAGCCTAATTCCCCAACCTCCCTGGCACAGTCATGGCCCCTGTGCTCTATCCCTCCCTAGATGCCATCCACTCCACTCCCGCCCCCCACAGCATCCCAGGTCCTCTGGCTCTGTGCCCCGTGCTCCCTGGTGCCATGTGTGCATGCCTGTGTGCATGTGCACAGATGCCCCTTTTCACTTGGTGATGAGAAAGGGGGATTCTAGGCTTGAGTCGGAGCCCACAGGGGCCTCTCTGCTCGGAAATGCTTCTTCCTCTCCCCCTGGCAGCTGTTTGGCTTGGCAGAGGCCCAGCTGGCAGGCTCAGCAGCCAAGGAGCCCTGGGGGGCAGGGGGAGGGAACGGTGAGGGGCAAGCAGCTCCCTCCTCAGGCCCAGGCCCTGGGAGCTGGGCCAATGGCGAGCCTCCCTGCTGGCTTGCTCCAGCCCCCTCACTCTTGGTTCTCTTCCTCCCTGCACTCCTGTCCTCTCCATCCCACAAAGGGGAATTCTGGAGACCCTCCACCACCTCACCGCAGCCAAGGGGAAGACGTGCAGAAGGGGAGCAGCAACTGGCAAAGCAAGAAACACACAGAGAGAGAAAGAGCAGTCAGTGGACTCTGCGGCTTTGCTCAGGAGGGACTCTGAGTACACTTTGAGGGCACCCTAGGACAACTTGGACTCCTTCCAACCTCTGGATACCCTGTCTCCTGCTCCCACCAAGCTCCTGACATCTCCTGTCCCTAGTGCCCCCTCCAGGACACTTGCCTTCTCCTTCCAGGGCCCCTCTGAACCCCTAAGCTGCTGTCCATTTTTCTGAATCACTCCTCTCTTCAGATAGGCAGGACTGAAAATGATGCCCTCAGCCTTCTACCACTGGTGAGAAAACACTAAAGAAACACTCAGGGAGGGGTCCAGCATAATGAGCCCAGGTTTTAGGGTCTAACAGGTCTGGGTTTAAGTCCCAGCCCTGCCACTTAACACCTGTGTGACCCTGGACAGGTAATTTAGCCTCTCTGAGTTTCGATTTCGTCTCATAAAAATGAGGGTACTCATAGCTAACTTCCAGGCTGCAAGGATAAAATGGCGTAGCTGTTGGGGCTGGCCCGGTGGCGCAGCGGTTAAGTTCACATGTTCCGCTTCTCAGCGGCCCAGGTTTTGCCGGTTCGGGTCCCAGGTGCGGACATGGCACTGCTTGGCACACCATGCTGTGGCAGGCGTCCCACCCACATATAAAGTAGAGGAAGATGGGCATGGATGTTAGCTCAGGGCCAGTCTTCCTCAGCAAAAAGAGGAGGATTGGCAGTAGTTAGCTCAGGGCTAATCTTCCTCAAAAAAAAAAAAAAAAGGCGTAGCCGCTTCTGAAACAAGTGGGTGTTCTCCAAATGGTGTGAACTTACTACACGTTAGTAAATGTTTTGCATAGATTCTCTCATTTAACCCTAATAATAACAATGAAATAGAAACCATTTCATGGCTAAGGCAGCTGAGCAGTTTGCCTCTGGTCCCGGGGCTGGTAAGTGGCTGAGCTGAGATTTGAGTCTGAGCACTATGAATCCAGACCCTGACCCCTAAGGCACTACACCTGTGCCTCCACCACTGGCAGTGCAACCAAGGTGGATAGTATTAGTATTAATATTAATATCATTGGGGGAAAAGTGTGTTTTATGTACATTTTAGAAGGAAAATGTGTCAAGAGCATAGTTTTTAAACTTCTTTGAGCTTCATTTTAAAACTTTTTTTTAAAAAACCCACTGATTTCACTAGATTTGCTCGCTTCTGAGAAAAAATCTGAATTCGCATCCAGCGCAGTGTTAGCATGGCCTGAGCTGGCCATTGTGCACTAGTCTTTTTTTTTTTTTTTTTTGAGGAAGATTAGCCCTGAGCTAACTACTGCCAATCCTCCTCTTTTTGCTGAGGAAGACTGGCTCTAAGCTAACATCCATGCTCATATGTGGAACGCCTACCACAGCACCGTGTGCCAAGCAGTGCCATGTCCGCACCTGGGATCCGAACCAGAGAACCCTGGGCCACCGAGAAGCAGAATGTGCGCACTTAACCGCTGAGCCACCAGGCCGGCCCCTGTGCACTAGTCTTGTCGGAGATGAACTGTGACACCAGAGCCCATTTGTTCTTGTCAGTCTTGACCCAAAGATGTCACCATTCCTAGTTATTTGTTAATTGGTGTTGACTGAAACTTTTCCTGAAATGGGGCAGAACTGCTTAGTTGTCTCTTTCATTTAACTTAAGCATAGTAATATAAATAAAGTAAAAGTTGGTTGTTTAAAAAAAAAAAGGCCACAGAGAGCAGCTGGGCCCCAGGGGTTTTCCCAGGGGCCCCTGCAGGTGCAGCACGGAGGACTCCCTCACCATGTACACGTGGATTTGCATGCAGTTTTCGAGTAGGGATCTGCCCAGCTGCCTTGGCAATTCTGAAGTCCTGGATGTGGGAGCCAGCCCTCCCAGCCATGGCAGGAGACCACTGGACCGGAGGCTCCCTCAGCTCTCGTGCCCTGGCACATCTGGAAGCTGTTAGCCTCCATCGCCTCTCCCGCCTCCCCCTCCCTGCTCCAGCTGTTCTCTGTGGCTGTTTCTGGGAAGTACCCCTCAGCTGTGGCTGCTTTCAGAGAACGGAGTGGGGGTGGGGTGCCCTCACTACAGTTCGTGGGGTGGGAGGGAGACGGGCAGGCTATGGAGGGTTAATGTGAGTAACCATCACAGAGAAGGGCTGGTTTCCTCCTCCCCCAGCCCTGCAGACAGCCAGTGGGGTTACTAGGGGTTGAGTAATGAGGAGGGAAGAGAAAGGGAGGAGGCAGAGGCGAGTGTGGAGGGAGACCAGGGAGCAGAGATTGAGAGAATGTTTCTGCTGGAAGAGATCATCAAAAGGTCATCTGATACTGTCTGTCCCCCTGCTGCCTGGGGGTCACTACGACCTCATGTGGCGTAGTGGAAAGAGGGCAGCCTTTGTGGTGGAGCAGAGTCAAGTCACAATCCTGGCTCCATTACTGTTGGTCTATGTGACCTTGAGCAAGGTCCTCACCCTCTCTAGGTCTGAGCAGCCTCATCTATGCAATGGAGGACGGTACCTCCCCAGCAAGAGGGTTCTGTGGTCTGGTACACACCCAAAAACATTCACTCCTTCATCTCTAAGAGTTGCAGGAAGCTGCACAGGACACCTTCCCCTCTTTTCACTCCCAGCTCCACTTTCTGGGGTCTCATTCTCCAGTGCCTACATCCCGCACACCCACCCAATGGCTGGACCTGCTCTGAAAGCCATGCCCTACCCAGATAGAGCTCGACTCCCCTTCTTCTCTGCCCAGCTCTGACCTCCTCACTTTCTAAACTTGCTGAAGACGCCCTGCTAAGGGAGATGGGGAAGGGGCCAAATCTCCCTCCAACCCATAGCACCTGTGGCCTTGGGGTGACTATTGAACCTCTCTGAGACTCGGTTATCCTGGGGGTTAAATGTCATCACTGCTTCAAAGATGTTTCCTTGTATGCCAGCCACATCATCTTCACAGCAATTCTGGAAAATAAGATTTCTTAGCTACAGTTTTGTGGATGTGGAGGGAAGGACAGATACTAAGATTCTTTAAAGACTTGCTACGCACCAGGCATCTGCTGGGCCTGAAAGAAAAGCTGAGCAAGTCCTGGATTCTCCCCTGGGAAGTGATGGGCTCTAAAAAGCCAAGGGCTGGTTAATATCTCCTAGGGGTGCTGCTGCAAACGGGCAATGTCCACAGGCAACCGGACAGCCTGCCCCTCACCGTCCCGGAACAATGAAATCACATCCCCTAGGCTTGGCCTCATTTTCAGCCTTTCCTCTCCCTCCTCCCTAATCCACACCCCCTTAACCCGTTTGGTGACTGGTCCTCAGGAGCCAATCCAGGTTGGTTCTTTGTTGTCTTTTAACTACCATATAAGTGCTTCTTTCGTCCCAGGCACTGTGCCAAGTGCTTTATGTCTACTCTCTCATTGGACCCCCCATGACAACCTCCAAAATGAGTATTATTATACCAGTCTTGCAAATGAGGAAACCAAGCCACAGAAACAGGGCCACCCCATTCACTGTGCAGTCACAGTCCACGGGAACAGCATCTCTGTGCCTGGCAGCAGGTCTGCACAGGCGTTAAAGAGCAGGCTCAAGTCACCCAGATCAAAGGATTCCAGACCTGAATAGTCAACTGCCTATGTGTCAGCTTCACCTGGGTGCCCACTAGGCATCTCAAACTCAACATGTCCAAACCAAACCTCTGACCTCTCCTTCTAAATGTGCTTCACCCACAGCCTCCCCATCACAGATTATCCTTTTGGCTCAGGCCAGAAATTTTGGAGCCACCACTGACACCTCTCCCCTATATGTTACCTTCAATCATCAGGAAGTCTTGTTGGCTCTACCTTCAAAATATATTCAGAACCCACCACTCTCAACACCCTCCTGCTTGCACCAAGCTGCCATCCCCTCTCTCCTGAATTACTCCAGTGGCCTCTTACAGGGCTCCCTCCTTCTGCCCTTGGATCCTACAGTCTACTCTCCACACAGTAACCAGAGTTAGAGTTGACCATTTTTAAGCCAACCTCATCCCTCCTTTGGTCAACACCCTCTAGTGTTACTTCCCACTCTGAGTAAAGCCAGGCCCTCATAACAACCTCTGGGACACACACCATCTGACCTCTACTCTTTCCCTCTTCTCCCACCACTCTCCCTCTTCTCTCAGCCCCAGCCACCAGCCTGCCTCAAACACTGCATTCCTGCCTCAGGGCTTTTGCTCTTGAATGCTCTCCCAGTGAATGTTTTTGGGCTGAATGCTTTCTTTGCCTTGAATGCTCTTCCCCCAAATATCCTCATGACTCACTCCCTCACCTCCTTCAGGTTTTGATGCTAAATCTCGTCTATCAATTAGGCCTACTGTGACCAAAACAGTTTTTTTGCAACCACCCTTCCCTTGACATTCCCAATATCTTAATTTCCAAAGCCCTTATCAGTTTCACTCAATCACCCAGTAATTGACTTATTTTCACGCTTTCTTCTTTATCATCTCTCTTGCCCACTAGAATGTCAGCTCCACATGGGCAGGCAAATCTGTTTTGTTCACTGCTGCAGCTCAAGTACCTAGAACTATGCTCGGCACATAGTAGGTGCTTAATAAATATTCATTTTTTTGAGGAAGATCAGCTCTGAGCTAACATCTGCTGCAAATCCTCCTCTTTTTGCCAAGGAAGACCGGCCCTGAGCTCACATCCGTGCTCATCTTCCTCTATTTTATATGTAGGACGCCTGCCACAGCATGGCTTGCCAAGCGGTGCCATGTCCACACCCAGGATCTGAACCAGCAAACCCCGGGCCACCAAAACAAAATGTGCACACTTAACCGCTGCACACTTAACCGCTGCACCACCAGGCTGGCCCTTATTATATTTCTTGAATGAATGACACAACTGAGCTGGGAGATATCCTGAAGACACCTTTGGGACAGCACATCTCAGGAGATTCAGGTGGGCTACAGGTAAATTCATTCTTTAGCTAAACATTTTTGGAGGTCTGCATGTGTCAGGCCCTGTGCTGAGTCCGGGAGAGTAATCAGGGACAGATGTGGTCTTGGCTCCAAAGACCCTTCACCCAGAAGAGGACACAAGCACCACCTCCACCATCTCCTGCACGGAGTGGAGGTAGGGGTGGAGGTCATGTATCTTAATGCAAACAGTAATCGTTGAGCACATAGCATATATGAAGCCCCTTGCTAAGACATTAGTTTTACTTTGCCCTAAAAATAGGTTTTACATTTGAAAACACCTTCACATGCGTATCTGCTGGGACCCTCACTATCACTACCACAATATCACCCCAAACTCTTCCCTCCTTCCTTCTTTCTTCCCTCCTTCCCTCCCTCCTTTCCTTCTCTCCTTCTTTCCTTTTTTCCAGAGCACTTACTGAGCCTCTGCTCCATTCATAACATAGCAAAGTTGCTATGGGTTGTAGGGTACCAGTGTGGCTCCAGAATCCCAGGAGATTTAAAACTGTACCCACAACAATTTCAATAACGAGACCAAGCTGTGAAATAAGGAAGAAAACAAGCCACAGCCCTCAAGACTTGGCTCAATCAAAGATAGGTAGGCTCAACCAAAGATTTAGGGACTTCTCATGGAGAAAGCAAATCTGAATCAGATCTAAAAAAATAAAATAAAATAAAAAAGGATTTCAGATATTCCAAGGTAGAAAGGAGGAAGGAAAAGGATGCCACATGGAAGGAACAGCTTGAACAAAGGCCTAGAGAAGAGAATGAGCCTAGCATGAAGGGCATCAGTCTGGTTGGAACAGAATGGTCATTTGAGGGGTAGTGGGACTTGAGAAGCACCCAGCCCGGGTGATGAGTGAGAACGTCAACAGTCCCACCGGGCAGCTAGGTTTGCCGAAGGGATCGCAGGCAGCAGAGCAAAGTGCCAGCTCTGCATTCGTGCAGACCTGGGTTCAAATCCTGGCCAAGCCCCTTGGGCAAGTCCCTTTCTCTTTGCCTTGTTTTTCCCACCCCTAAAATAGAGGTAATCATTCCCAGCTCACACGGTGTTTGTGTGGATTAAGTGAGATGATGTATATGAAAACCTCTGGCATCGTTCCTGGTAGACGATTTTTTAAAACGTTTCTTGAATCTGAAACAATGAAGACAGTGGGTGTGAACCACTCATTCAAGAGGTTTAGTCACGGAAAGAGGGAAACATATTGCACAATGGCCAGAGAGTGCAGAGCAGGGTCAGGGGACGCCTTCCTTTTTTTTTTTAAGTTGAGGAAGACCTGTGGGTGTTTGAAAACTGAGGAGGATGGGTGCTGCCAAAAGATGGGCGGGCTGGTGATGAAAATGCTCTAAAACTGATTGTGGCGATGGTTGCACAACTCTGTGACTAGACTAAACCACCAAATTGTCACTTTAAGTGGTTGAATTTATGGTATGTGAATTATATCTCATTAAAGCTGTTTAAAAAAAAAAGGCAGTCTGGCTAGAACACAAGCTCCTTTGGGAGTCAGAAAGGGGACTCAGCAAGGGCCAGGCTTAGCGAACAGAGAAGGAGATGGCATTCCTCTAAGACAGATGGCAGGCCGGTGGACTCACACACTGGCTCCACAGCTTTGGGGAGTGCCTACTAAGCGCCAGGCGTTGTGTTGGGGGCTGGGAGGCTGAGATGCCCTCAGGCTGCTCACAGTGCTGGGCGAGTCCAACATGAGCAGTGTCACGGGAGGCCACGCAGAGTGTTGTGGGAGCAGGAAGAACAGACAGGAACCAAGACGGGATGGCTGCCCCCTGCCCCATCTCACAGTCTTCACCAACTGGAGTGGGGTTGATCTCTCAGTAGGAGACAGACTCGCAGGTGGGCTCAGAGCTGCAGCAGATTGACTTGGGCTGTGCCTGGAGAGTGGGGACCAGCAAGGTGGGGTGCTCCATAGCCTAAATGGTACAGTTGTTGAAAGTGCCTCATCCTGGAAGAGGTCAGAAAGAGAGTCCTGAAGCCACCACTCCCAGTCCCCAAGTCACTTTCGTTAGACTTTGACAGGGGGCCCTTGAGAGCATTTATGGAGACCTCACTATATACACGGTTCTAACCTGCATGTGGTTTCTTTGTTTTCTTGAGTAAATGCCCCCCACCCCAAAAACACTGTGGGTCCTGCTTACGTGGTAAAGAGATGCTACTGATGATAGGTGGGTAGAGAGAGATCTGGTGGGCTTCGGGACAGGACAAGGAGCCAGTTTGGGCCACAGAAAAGCCATCAAGTGGACAAACCATAGTTGGAAGATCACCAAGAGTCAAAAGTATCTCTTGAATCAACAGTAGGGGGTCTTCAGGACACACCCCAGACCAGCCTGTAATGTCAGGTGTTCAGCACGTCCCCAGGCAACAGGTTCTCCCCACAACCATCACCCACAGAGCCATACCCTTGCTGGTCCCTCCCTGTACACACACACATATCCCACTCTGAGCTCATCAGGCAAAATGATGTGCTAGGGGCTGGCCCAGTGGCACATCGGTTAAGTTCACACTTTCCGCTTCTCGGCAGCCCGGGGTTCGCCACTTTTGGATCCCAGGTGCAGACCTGGCACTGCTTGGCACACCATGCTGTGGTAGGCGTCCCACATGTAAAGTAGAGGAAGATGGGCACAGATGTTAGCTCAGGGCCAGTCTTCCTTAGCAAAAAGAGGAGGATTGGTGGTAGTTAGCTCAGGGCTAATCTTCCTCAAAAAAAAAAAAAAATGACGTGCTAAAAGGGGGGAGGGGACCTAAAAGGGATCCTGGATTCTAGCCCCCCTGGCTCTGCCACCAACTTGCTATGTGATGTCCCCTCTGGGCTCAGTCCCCTCACCTGTGTGACAGGGGAAATGTGCAAACATTCAGAGCACTGGCTCCAGACCAGACTCCCGGGTTTTGATTCCCAGTTCTTCCCTTACTAGCTTTGTGAACTTGGGAATGTTATATATCCTCTTTGTGTCTCAGTTTCTTTATTTAAAATGGGGATAGTGACAGTGTCCACCTCAAAGGTTAGTGTGAGGATGAAAAGGGTTAACAAACATCAAGCACATGAAATGCTGCCCGGCACAGGGTGGGGCTCAATAAATGTTAACTGTTTGTATTAGTATGACTACGAGGGAGGAGCCCTCAGTCGTCTCTGAGGTCCCTTCCACCTTTGGCATTCTATGACCTTGGGATTCTGCCTGTACTATCGTATTTGTCTGCACTTCTAATTATATTGCCATTATTTGACTAACTCGGGCATCTCAAATCTGGATGACTTCTTGACCTTGGGCCTCCTTGACTTATACTTTCCTATAATGTCCAGGAGGAAGGCTTGAGCCCCCACCCACACACTGTGGAAAGCGCAGAGCCCTTCCCAGCATCTCTGAGGGCTGGCATAGGGGATTCTCCCAAGTGTTTCTCCATGAAGACCTCAGCTGGGAGGTGATCTGCTCGTACGCTTCACCAGGCCCACATCTGCGTGGCAGACTTTCCTGAAGTTTCAAGTGTACAACGGGAAATTACAGCACAGCGCAGGAAGCAACTTCAACATCAAGGTGAAACAATAGGAGTCTGGGTAAATAAACCGCGGTACGCACACACAGAGGAAGGCTGTGCAGCTGTAAAAAAATAATGAGAAAGTTCTTGCTGCTCATGGAACGATCACTAAGTAAATACAAAACTAGATGAAGGATACTGTGAATGACAAATGTGCAAAAGAAAGGGAGAGACGGAAGAAGGGAAAATAAGTCTATATACATTTGTCATAGATACATGGACTATCTCTGGGAAGCCACAGAAGAAACTGGCGGTAACCTTAGTGTCTGGGCACAGGGCTGAAGGGAGACTTTTCATTACATACACCGTTGTACACTTAAAAGTTTGAAATATGCAAATGTATCTTCCTCTCCCACTGGCCTTCTTTTAAGGACCCTACCCACACCCCTCTCTGCCCAGCTGGCTGAAAGATGCCAAGTTTCCTCAATATCTTATGTTATGCAAAACTTGCGTTCTTTCTTGACTTCACCTTCACTCATTCAGGCCATGGCTTTCTCACCCAAAGGGCCCATCGCTGTGTTTTCCCCACAAAAGAACCACTTCCCCAAGATGAAATATACCACGTTCCTAGAAAGTAGAAAGAACAGCAGCAGCTTCTGTATAAATGGCCCTTTAGTTTTTCTGCGGGTCTGTTTCCACACCAGCCTCCCATCTGGACCATGAGTTTCTTGAGGGCAGAAACCTGTCTCATTCATCCTTTATCTCCAGCATCATAGGTGCTTACATGCACACCATGTCAAGTCTCCAGGGGACTCAGCATCCGAAGAGCAGGGACCCCAACTTCTTCTCATCTGTCCCTCCCTCAATGCCTGGCACAGCAGGGCTCCCACAGGGGACCCTAGTAAACGTCTGTCAGATTGAATTGGTTTGGTGAGGTAAGTGCATGGACGTGGAAAGACAGACGGAGGGGGTGGGACATGGGCCAGATCCGGAGCAGGAAGGCAGTTGCTGTATAAGAATAGCAGTTCACATTTATTGAGTGTTTTATTATGTGCCAGGTGGTCCTCTAAATGCTTTCCAGCGTTAACTCATTTAATCTTCACAATCCTACCAACAACCCTATTTTTATCCCCATTGTACAGATAAGGAAACTGAGGCACAGAGAAGATTAAGGAACTTGTCTAACATCACAGCTAATAAGTGGCAGAGCTGGGATTTGAATCCAGTCTGAACCCGAACAGATGCTCTCAGCTATTTAAATTGTCTCACATGACCACAATAGGAAGCATATGCTATCCAGAGAGAGGCTGGCCTGGCCACCACACAAATGAGATGGAGGGGCCCAGCCCAGCCAGAGCCTGGGCTGAAAAGGCGGGGAAAGGCCTTATGGAGTCTCCCTCTCCAGGGTTTTTGAAGGAAAGAGCAGACCTCTCTCAGTCTAGGCCTCCCAAACCATCAAGCCCGGCCCAGAGTGGCCCGACCCCCTTCCCCACTGCCCCTGCTCCCAAGTGTGTGCACACACTAGTCCCAGCCCAAGAAGATACAACCCGCGTCCCCTCAGAGTGCAACACCCATCAGCTTTGATGTGTACCAGTGAGTGATGTATACCAGGAAATCCATCCCTGTATCCATTCTTCATTTCACAAATTTTCACGGAGCTTCCTAAGCCACAAGCCCCGTGTCAGGCCCCACATAGAAGTTACTCCTTGACTGAAGAGAAGTGGCACCTGAACAAGGAAGCACTATAAAGGTCCTTATCAGTTAGATGGCTGGAAAGGGAATTTGTGAGCCACATGGCTGCAGGAGTCAACAAAGCCTTCTGAAAGGAGGTAATGTTTGAGCTGAACCTTCAAAGAAAAGTAAATGAGGGCAGGGGGAGCCAGGTGGGGAGCTCTCCAGGCAGCAGCCCTAGCTGTCTCATTTGTGTGGTGGCCAGGTCAGCCTCTCTCTGGATAGCATATGCTTCATATTGTGGGAGACTGCGGGCCAGCTGGGGAGGGTAGGTCATCTGGGGTGACTGGCATGTGGAGCCCAAGAGTCACAGCCACAGACAAGATGAAGAGGGGAGGGGAAGAGAAAGCTGGGAGCCACGCAGGCACCTGCAGGGTCCTGGGCTTATGCAGCAAGAGACAGAGAACCGTGGGGGAGGAGTAAGCAAGGGAGTGACAAGGTCTTCTTTCTGGCTTAGACAGACCACTCTGGCAGGAGAAAGAAGGATCCAAAGGGGAAAACCCTGGGCCCTGTCAGGCAACTTCATGGTCTATGAGCCCCTCCTGCCCTTTACACCAAGCAGGACTCTGTCTACACATGTTTGAATGACGTTTCATTCACCAGCATGTTAAGGGAAGGGAAAGGAAGAGAGCCCCACACATGGCTGGTCTGGACACTGTCCTAGGCCCCAAAGGTGTGTAATGCTAGGTCCGGCTGGTCCCCACTGGTATCAGCTGTAACCCCAACAGGGGCTCAGAGGAGAACAAGAGAGAGCCTTTCATGGGGGGGTTGGGCTAGAAAATAATGCTAGAGATTTAAGATACTCAGCAAACACTGAGTGCTTAGCATACGCTAGGCCCTGTCTCAATGCTTTATACATTAATCCTATGGAGTAGGTTCTATTACTGTCCCCACTTTTCAGAATGAAATAACTAGGGCCCAGAGAGGTCCCAGTGTCTACCATGGGATTCAAATCCAGGGTCTGGCTCCTTTTGTTTGTTCAAGAAATACTCTTTGAGCGCCTAGTATGTGCCAGGCTCTGTCTAGACGCCCAGGACACGACAGTGGATATGTAGTGAATTTACGAATAGTCCATGTTGTCAACGACTGTGCTGTGCTACCTCCCTAGGGTGGGATGAACAGAAGCAAAGGTCGGTCCTCACGCTTGGAAAGGATGCTTGGTGCCCATGGCATTATCAGCCCAGCCACTCTGCTGAGAAGCTGGTAGGCTCTGGGGCTCATGCCCCTTCTCTAATAGCTAGGCTACTGGACAGAGGACCTAGGGCTCAGGCCCTGAGAGCCCTTCCTACAGTCTCTCTGGGCTGTACCCAATCTCTTGGAGGCCATTGGGGAGGGGCAGTTTGCCAGGCAGACTTCACAGAGGAAACAGGGGAGGCTCCATTTCTCCCTCCCCCAGGCTGCTCCTGGCCCTGCAGCTCAGAGGGCCTCTCTCAGGCTTGGGGACCAGAGCAGATAGACAGGGGAAATGGCAGGACACTGGGGCAACTGGGCTGCTCTCCTGCCTGGGTGGTCAGTGGCTACCTCTGCAACAGTGACTCAGCAGCAGGCCACGAAAGCCAGGACAAGGGAGAGAAGGCTCTGGTGTTGCAGTCTTGCACAAGCTGCTCCAGGCTAGCGGGCTGAGGGCCAGGTCGGCCTCAAGGGTGTGGACTAGGGTAGGCGTGTGTGTTGGAGGGATCTTTGGGGGCTTTCTGGAATTCATAGGCCCAGGGCAAGAAAGACATTCTCTGAGTTTGTATTCCCACTGCAGGCTCTCTAGAGCCTGCCCATGCCCTTGTCCCAACCAGTTCCTTTCTTCCCTCCCTTTCCTGAAGAACCTCCCTGAAATGCTGCCTCCTCCAAGAAGCCTTCCTGAAGTGACAGGAGTTAATGCCTCTCCTTCCCTCCAATCCTTGTATGGATGCATACACTGACTGAGGGCTTCTCCAGCGTTTTCCTCAAACTGTCATCCAAGTCAAGGAGTATGACCCTCTACCCAGGCGCAGGCCTCCTGACACGACAGTCAAACCTCTTCGCCTCCTGATCTTTTAGCTTCAAATATACATGAGCTTTGCATTCTACTCCAGGATATAGCTACCTCTGTTATTGCATTTTTAAAATATCTTAAGTTACTTACAAAGTGAATCATAATTTTTTTCGTAAGATCTTCTAGGAAATTGATGCCCCAAGAAGATGCCCCGTGTTTAACCTGTAACTTTGTAACCTACTTGGGACTTCAGCATGAACGTCATGTATACCTCCATTGGAGGACCAATGAGGCAACAAGCTTCAGCCGGAGGGACACAGAATTTCTCGCTGGTACAGAGACACGGAGCCCTGCAGTCCTTAGGGGCAGCCGGGCAGTTGGGCAGCTGGAGCCCCCTGTGTAAACAGGGTACTGTTCAAACACCATCTGGTTCTCTGGGTGCCACGATGTGACTGTGGTGAGCAAGCAGTTATCTAGAACAGTGGTTCTCAAACTTGGCTGCAAATTAGAAACTTCTGAGGATCCTCTAAAAATCCTGATGCTCAGGCCACAGCCTACACCAATTAAATCAGCATCTCTGAGGATGAAATCCAGTCAAGGGTAGATTTTAAAGTTCCCCAAAAGATTCCAATATGCAGCTGAGTTTAAGGACCAGTGATCTAGGCCAACACCTTTATAATGCAGGTGGAGATGCTGAGACCCAGGGAAGAGAAGCGATTGTCTAAGGTCACACAGCAGGGTAGTGGCTGAACCCAAGTCTTCTAGTGAGCAAGGCAAGCCGCCTCCTGCTGTGCACCCACCCCTACCCTCCTCCCCATCCCCTGAGTTGCCGTGGGAACTGAGCTGACCAACTGCTGCTCCCACATGGACCTTGGAGTTCTTGGCTCAAGGCTGGCTCAGAGGAAGAGATCCAGGACAGACGAATAGAGCTCCACACCCCAATGTGCCCTCATTCAAGCAGCCCCTGAGGCTGGATGCCTCAGGGCAGAGCCCCACCCGGAAATTCTCCAGGCCTGGACACCACCCTGGATTTAGCAGGAGCCCGTGGAGACTCGGGGGACAGGTGGGGCTGGCAGCAGGACAACCAAGGGGAGATGTGCTACAGCCATGGGCAAAATAGCTAGGAGTGGGGATGGATGATGACTTCCCTGACCCCACCCTGTGGAGCCCCCGTACTCTGGGCTCCCTCCGCTCCCCACCGTCCTACTGACACACTGACCCTTGCCCTCCACCTCCCCACTCTCACCCCTGATGAGGAGGTGACAGAAATACTGGCAGCCTAAGGGTTGTCAGCAACCGTTTTCATTCTGGGGTCTGGCTGGTCCTGCCAGGTCCATCCTGGGCCCCACAGGGCTTTGTGTCCAGGCCATCCTGTCTGCGGGGTACACAACGCACTAAACAGAACCCCTGGAGGCAGAAGAGGAGGCATCCCAGGGGCTCTGAGCCATTGAACTTGGGGCATCCACAGCCCTTGTTGGGGGGAAATTCATGGGGGAAGACAAAGAGGCTGAACAAGGAGTCAAGTCAGTCCTTTTGTCCTCTGCCTCTCCTATCTTCCAACCCAGCACTTCTCAATCCTGGCAGCACAGAGAAGCACCTGGGGAGGTTTTTCAACTGCTGATACCTGGGGTCCAGCCCCAAGGGAGTTCAATTTAACTGGTGGATTTAACTCAAAGAGAGGCTGGGGCATCTTCTGCATTTAAAGTTCCACAGGTGATTCCAATGTGCAACCAGGAGCGAGACTCCCTCCTGATGGAATCATGTGGACAGGAGGATCGATTCTCTCACTGGGCAGAGGCTCAGGGAAAGAGTCTGCCCTTTCTGGGGCTGCAGGACGGGTGATACACCCTGAGACTCCTGCTTCAAGTCCATCATGAGCACAATGCAGTAAAAGGTCCTGGTTAGGGCATGAGCAGACCATGGTCCTCGCTTTCCCCTGTCCTGGCCTTGGGCAAGTTATTTGGCTTCTCAGAGCCTCAATTTCTTCCTCCATAAAATGGAGAGAATAGTTGCCACCTGGGAGATACTTGTGATAATTAAGTGACTAAGTCTACACAGTCCGGAGCAATTAGTAAGCAATCAATAAAAGGTGGCCTTTGATTATAAAAAATAAAAGCCGATTTCACACCCATGTTCATAGCAGCATTATTCACAATAGCTAAAACATGGAAGCAACCCAAGGGCCTGTCAACAGAGAGATGAATGGATAAGCAAAATGTGATATATACACACAGTGGAATATTATTCAGCCTTAAAAAGGAAGGAAATTCTAACATATGCTACAATATGAATGAACCCTGAAGACATGATGCTAAGTGAAATAAGCCAGTCACAAAAAAAAAAAACGAAACTGTATGATTCCACTTATACGAGACACTTGGAGTAATCAACATCATAGAGACAGAAAGTAGGATGGTGGTTACCAGGGGCTGCGGGGAGAGGGAAATGGGGAGTTAGCATTTAATGGGGACAGAGTTTCAGATTTGCAAGATGAAAAGAGTCCTGGAGATGGATGGTGGTGATGGCTGCACAACGATGTGAATGTATTTAATACAGAGGAACCATACACTTAAAAATGGTTAAGACAGTAAATTTTGTTTTCCATGTTTTACCACAATTTAAAAAACGTGGAAAAAAATAAAATCAAAGCCAGAATTGGGGATGCAGCTGACCACAGGCCTGAGTGAGGCTTTTCCCAGGGAAGGGTGGACACGCAGCCCTGCCTTCAGGCCTGCCCTTCTGAGACAGATACAGCGGGACAGACGCACGATGAATGAACTCAGGATTTACACTGCTAATAAACAGGAAATAATAGATGGGTTTAAATATTTACACCGTACGCAGGCTTCAGGGTGAAGACATTTCCAGGGAGGGCAGAAAGGGTGAGGGGGAGGGGAAGGGGAAGAGACAGAAGGAGAATGTAAACCTTAGTAGAAAATGGGGGTTGAAGCCGCCCAAACATGTTTCAAGTGCACCCAGGAAGAGCTGGGGAGGGGAAACCCCTGTCCAGCCCAGGGCGTGTGCAGAAGCCTGGGCCGTGCTGTTCCTTCCTTCAAGGGGAGATCCTTGTTCATCCAGCAAAGACTAGAAGAGAATGTAATCAAATTAGGACTCGTTATTCTAAATTACTGTCTCCAGCGGGGAAGGCAGGCAGGCAGGGAGCCTGGAAAGGGGAAGCGAGTTGTTTTCCAGGACACTGCTCCTTCTCCAACTCCGTCTGTCCCCAAGCCCTTTCCCTCCCTTTGCGTTCCCCTGTCCTGGCCTCTCTCTCTCTCCATCCTGAGCTCCGCTCTCCCTCCCCCAACCCCACCAGCTCCTGGGTAGATTCACGGTGGGGAGCAGAGCAGGCACTTCTTACTCTCAGCAGGTGACCATGGGTGGGACCAGAAGGAACACCCTGCCCCTCAGAACTGCCTGACCTGACCGGCCAAAAATAATTTTTCCAGCCCCTCCCACCTCCCAACCAGAGAAAGAAAATACAATCCCTCTATTTTTAGATGCCAAGTCACTTGATGGACTAGGAGTCTGTCTCTAACTTGCTGTGTCACTTTGGGCAAGTCACTTGTCCTCTCTGGAGTTGGGAGGTCATTCCAGAAAGAGGAACGCCCTCTGCCTGCCCTTTCCTGCCTCCCAGGACTGCTGGGAGAACAAGGGATAATTCTACTGGTCAGAGACCCTCAAATCTGGGAGGCTGGAGGCCTGAGGCAGATGACATGCACAGGCCTCAGTGAAAGAGGCAGCCGGGACTGTGGAACGGCCCCATGCCCTGCACCCCCACAGAGATCCCAGCACCAACCTGGCCTGGAAGCCCCTAAGGAGCATCCTGTGCGTCCCCCAGCCCCCACTCAAGCCTGATGCAGTCTCTCAGAGAGGAGGGTAGCAGGACTTAGGTCCCTTTGAAAGGTCATATGGGCTCAAAAGAGGAAAGAAAAGAAAGCATCCTCCCTCTCGCTCTGCTCAGGGTACCTCCCAATGACCGAAAGGAGTGGGCAGGGAGGCTGGCTCCACTTCCTCCCCTGGGTTCTCACGGTCCAAGGCCTGGCAGCTTGTGGTGATAAATATAACAGAAAATCTTCTCAGGGGTCAAAAGGAAACTGTGAGCAATGGGGAAAGGTGGCATTTTTCCAAACACCAAGTTATGACAGCCTGCTCTCTCTCTCTCATAAACACACACACGCACATGCACATACGTACACATGAGCTGTGCATGGAGCACATACCACATGGTCATGAATATCCATGTCACAGATAAAATCTAGTTTACATTCTTTTATTATTAATACACTTTAATAAATTCATCCTGAAACTGTCAGGTCCAAAGTTGACCCAGAGTTTGCCATAAGCTGGGAAGGACAGTACAAGGGAGTGTCGTGACTGCCCTTTCCTGGCCACTGCAGTCTTCTCCCCACCCCTACCTACCCTCCAGCCCCCACCCCTACCCACTGCCACCTAAGGACAGTCTTCCTGAGGTGTCTGCAATGTCTTCTGCAGGAACAGCAGGGCGGGAGGGAAGGAAAGGAGGAGGGAGCTTAGCTCCCTGACCCCCAGCCTCTCCCCATCCTCACCCCAGCAACGGAAGCACTGTAGCTCTAGAGCGATTGAATCATAAAGCTGGAGATGACCTCAGAGAATCCCTGCCCAATCTTTCACTCTTCAGATGAGGTCACTGGAGTCCAGAGCAGTCCAGGCCATGCCCCAGGTCACGCGGCCAGTCAGAGGCGGACCAAACAGCAGGTCCAGCTCTCCTGACCTCTCACCAGCAATGATTCCCTAGGCTTTCTTCAGCTGTCTCCTTCCTCCCTCTCCCACGACAATTGTCTCAGTCAGCTGGGGCTGCTATAACAAAATGCCATAGACTAGGTGGCTTAAAAATCAGACATTCATTTCTCACAGTTTCTGAAGGCTGAGTAGTCCAGGATCAAGGTACCAACAGATCTGGTTCTCGGTGAGAGTCCATTTCGTGGCTTGCAGATGGCCCCATTCTCACTGTGTCTTCACAAGGCAGAGAGAAAAGCTCTGGTGCCTCTCCCTCTTTTTATAAGGGCACTGAGCTCATCACTGGGGCTCCATCCTTGTGACTGATCTAAACCTAAGCACCTCCCCAAGGCCCCACCTCCTAATGCCATCACATTGGGGGGCAGAGCTTCAACATATAGATTTAGGGAAGACACAAACATTCAGTCCATGACAACCACTCTGTGGCTTTTGTCCCCTAGTAGGCCTTTCAAGGATTCTGAGGAAAATCATTACAAATAGTAGAGCTCCCCAGGGGCCCTGCCAACTGGTTGCTAATGTAGCCTCCCTCTCACCTAGATGCCCAGCTCTGGCCCTCTGAGAATGCCCACAGCAACCAGATAGCGCTGGGAAGACCTAGGCATCTTCCCTGGATTCAGATCATGCCTTTTGGCAGAGTTCCTACCATATCCAAATGCCAGATCATGGCCCACTGGCAGCCCTCCCACCTAATGACTCCTCAAACATTGTTGTCACAGGAGGAGAAAGTGAGGCTCACCAAGGTGAATGGACTGGCCCAGGCTAGAGCACCCAGGTCTTCCACTCCGTGGTGGGCACCATGTCACACTGTTCAGACCCCATTTTAGGAGTAAAGACCCCATTTTCCAGATGCTGAGAGTGCTGCAGGCAGGAAGCCCTGAGCTGACAATCTCTGTCGAGACTGCCTGGCTGAAGAGAGGTGACCTGCCCACATCCAGTGGGCTGATTGTCATGAAGATATAAAGACCTGGCTCTCTTGTCCCTACTTAAGACAACACTGAAGTATCATCCCAGCTTTGGAACTCCCTGTGGGAGGCTGGGCCCTTTCACTGGCAGCCCAATGCAGCTTGCTTCCTCCCCCTGCCAATCCTCCTTCCTTCCCTTCCCTTTAGCAGACATGGATCCTAAGAGCTCTCCCTGGAAAACTCACTGCACGCTAACCTGAGTCTCAGAGTCCTCTTCTTGGGGAACCCAGTCTGCAACATACTCTGAATCCAGAAGCTTTCCATTGCTCTGAAATAACTTGCACCTTGTTCAGGGAAATAAACTTTCCCAAAGGAAGGTAAAAATTAAACTGGGCTCCTTGGGGAACATGGAAGTTGAAGAGGACATGGCTCCTCATCCTGGTGGAAGTCAGAAGGAAAAGCAAGTCCACCAGCTGACAGTCAAGATATTAAAGGAAGGTTTCACAAGAGCAAGATGGCAATTGGCACAGATGCTTGTAAAGACCTGCCTTGGTATCAGACAGTCTGCCAGAGGAGTGGATTACAGAGTATGAGCACTTTGGCACTGTGACATCCACATGAGGATGAACATGACATTAGTTGACAGCAAGCCCATCAGACCTGAGACGGCACATTCTCTCTCAATCTTGGGCACATTAACAGATGTAGGGTGTTCAGATGAGGGTGTCAATAGCCCAATAATATCCTGTACTGGTCACACCACATCTGGGACACTGGGCCCAGCTTAGGGCATCATATTTTAATGAAGATATTGACCAGCTTCAGCTGCACACCAGAGTGCTGAGGTCTGGAACTTATGTGAGAAAAATAGAAGTTAAGGGTGATTGGACCAAAACAGACTTGGGTGCCAATGCTGTCTTCCAATCATTTAAATGCCATAGTGTAGAAAAGGATTACAGGGCAGAGCAAGGACCAGCAGGTATAAGTCCCAGAGGGGCAGGTTTGGGCTGTCCAAAAATGGAGCAGTTCACCTTGCATAGCAGCGTGTGCCCCATCAGCTGGGAAAACCCTCTCAAAGCATCTCATGGATGCTGTCATGGCACAAGCTGCTAATTGTCTGACATGCATTCTCTCCTTCTTTGTTAGTGTGTAATTGCACCTCTGAATTTTAGCTGTGCACGTGGCTACCCAGAATTAAGACGTTTCCCAGAAGCCCTTGCAGCAAGGTATAGCTACATAACTAAGTTCTGGCAATATAAGGGATATAAGCTAAAGTGTATACAACTTCCACTTGGCTCTTTAAAGGATGGCATGTTAGGCTTCATTTATTTCTCCTTTCTGCTTCCTAGACTATTTGGGCAGAATGGCTGGAGCTCAAGCAGTCAGCTAGAACTATGAGGTAGCAAAGCAATCAGCTAGTAGGAGGTGGGTCTCTGACTGCTCCCAGAGTCCTTTGCCACTTTATTAAGTCCCTGCTGTTTGGAGTCTTCTGTCATGCAGAGCTGACCGGACTCCTAACTGACACAGGGGTGATGATTTGTTAGTTTTTCTGTCTAGCACTTTCTCTTCTTCTCAAAACAGTACTTCCCTTCTTTGGGGAAACTCCTCTTCTTTTGCCTTTCCTGCAGCTTCTCCATATAGTTCCACTGGGGCCTGCCAATCTTAGTATCCCAAGCCCCATCTTGAGGCTAGAACTGCTGGCAGCCTCACCAAGAGAGAACGAGTGAATAAAGCCAAAATGCAGATAGAAACAGAGACAAGAGAAGGAGAGGAGGAGCCTGGGGGAGGCTGAGTCTCTGGTTCCAGTTGCCCCCGAGCCCCACTGAACCCTGCCCATCCTGGGTTGGTTATAAGAAGTAGCAAATGTCCTTCTACAAGCCTTCTACAGTCATGTCACTTACAACCCAGAGAGTCCTGGCTAACGTGGAATAGCATGCAATCCAGGAGCAGCCCAACACTGGAGTCACAGGAAAGAAAGAGAATATTCAGGAAGGTCAGATGGAAGAAGTCCTGACAAAGGAGGTGAGAAGTGGGCCAGGCCTTGAAAGAAGGGAGGGCTTTGACTAGGAGCTGAAGGAGGGCACTGCTGAAGAGGAACATGGTGGGAGTAAAGGAGAGAAGAAACATGAGCACAGGATAGGTTTTGAGAGCCTGTGTGGGAGAAGAGGGGGGGAAAGTGAGAATGGTGGGGAGTGCCACATCACAGAAGGCCCTATCTGTCAAGCTGCCAAGTTGGGACTTTAGTCCCCTGGGCCAGCAGTTCTCAGACTTTAGTCTTCCAAGAGTTCCTTAAGAATGCCTATTCAGAGGCCAGCTATGGGTGATGAGATGCCATCAAGCAAGGAAGTGACCAGGGGTGTTTAGAAAAGTTAGATAGAGACCTTAGAGTAGACTGGAGATGGGGAAAATGAAGGCAATGGGCAAATTGAGGTATTGGAAGATGGTGGAAATTGAAATGGTAAGGAAGAGGGGGAAATCAAAGGTAACTGAAATTTATGAAATTTATGAAAACTTTGGAAATTGGTGGAATGGTAGTCAACGGTGATGCTGTGAATGACAAGGGAGACCGACAGCACTGATGGCATTTATCAGGAAGGTAGTGGTGGCCTTACTTAAACATGGCATGCATTCAAGCTCCTTCGGAAGAACCAAAGAGAAATTCCCGTAGGCAGTCAGAGACAGAGGGTAGAGATCAAGAGAGCTTTGCTGTGGATTTGGACTTAACAGCTTCAAGGTGAGAGCCAAGGAGTGGAAGTGGGTGAACTCTCTGAAGGATAGCAGATGGGGAGGAGGACGCTAAAGACTGAAGTCTGCCAATCTAGGTGGCAAGGATGGCACTGTGTACAGAATCAGAATTCTAGAACCAGAAGGGACTCCTTACTGACGGAGAAACTGAGGCCCAGAGAGCGTATCTGACTTCAGGTTGCCAGTTGGTTAGAGAAGAGCTGGATTTCAGTCTACAGCTCTTTCTTTTGCTTTTGCATAAGTCCCCATGTACGTGCAGGGCACAGCATCTGCATAGAGGGCCATTTTGTACCCATTAGCAAAACTGTGCCAATAGCTCCAAAGTGTTCAAAAAGGTTAAAATCCTCTCCTTATGCAAGAAGTGGATTCGGGCACTGAGAAAGAAACCTGATGAGCTTCTCAGCCTGACAGGGACACGAAGGCCTTTTCAGAAAGGGCATCCAGCCCTCTGCAGAACCGCCCGGCCATAGCCAGCGCTGGCTTAGTTTGGGAGGAAACTGAGTTGAGTGGGTCTCACTGGCCCCAACCACTGGCTGAAGCTGGGGTGAAGCTAATGCCAGCCAAGCGCTGGGGGTCCCTACTAGGGTGCACTCACTTGGAAAGGATTCCGGCCTGTGCCTGGGCAGTGCACACAAAGGACACAGGAGGCTTTCTCTCCTTCTGCAGGCTTGTTTGGGGCCTCCTTTCTCTGGCCTCACTTTCCTGAAAGGTTTTTGGGGTTCCGAAGGCCCCTAAAGCTGCCTCTCACCAATTCCACTTCTCTTGAATTTTCCTCCCTTATTCTTCTTAGGGCAGCATGCCCTAGTGATTCAACACAGAAACGAATCAGTTTTGCTTTATAATTAATCTTTCTGGTACATTTACGTTGTATGTGCTTTTTCTGAATGTGTGTTTTATTTCACTATTTTTTAAAGTTTTTGAAAGCCGGGGAGAGAGAAAGCAAATAAATCCCAGGGCAATCATCTGGTGTACAAAATGTTTCTTTGTCAGACAAGAGCTTTCACCCCCGGAGAGTGGTCCCCTGGCGTATGCAATCATTTGTTGACAAAAGGCACATAGTAGCTGCTCAATTGATACTTGTTGGCGAAATGAATCAATGAACGAACGAGGGGATAAGATGAAGAATTTAGGCAGTGTAAGAGCCCTATCAAGGAAGAGAAGCCACACTAAAAAATCAATGGAAAACATTGAATTAGCGAGGACTCTGGACACTCCCCAGTTGTTTCCGGGCTCATTGCGTCAAACAGGGCACACCTGTAGAGAGGCCACCACCAAGCAAGGACTTCTTTGTTCAAGGTCTCCTCACCCACCCCCACTCATACCTGTTTGAAGGCAGCAGCCCAAACAAGCAAGGAACCGCCCTTTTTTAAAGGTCATGGGAAATGGAGGTAAGCAACCAGGAGAGCTGAAAGCCAGCAGTCCCTGGCTGTCCCCCAACCCAGTGGTCTCCACAGATTGAGGTGCTGTCCCTTCCCTCATCTACACAAAGCCAGTTGGGGAGGAGGGGCAGCGGCTGCAAATAAAACTAAACCCCTTCTTGGGAGGCTCACTGCCTCAGCTCTTGGCCTGGGCAGGGCAGGCCACATGTTGTTATGGTTCAGTCGACCAGCTGGGAATCAACAGGGGGGTTGTAAGGGAACCACATTAATTAGGCGAAAGCAAACATGCCAGTCGCTCGCTCTGCCAGGCCTTTCTCTGGTTTCTCTCGCAGCCCCCTCCCACTGTGGTCTCTACCAGATCAGCTGCCTCCACCTCCCCGCGCCTTTTCATTGCCTCTGCTCATTCACAGCAAACATCTGTGTGGCTTTTGGCTCTGATCCACTCTTCCTGGGCGAGGTGGGAGGACGACTGGAAGAGCACACTCATCCACAGCTGGGACCAGAACTGCCTCAGCCCCGAAGGCATGGACAGGCTGACCCACCCGTGGCTTCCTAACTTTCGCCCTCACTCTGGCCTGAGCTGGCTGTCCCATTGGCTGGCAACAAGTCACTGGACCAGATCATTTTTTATTGGCAAAATGAACATTTTTGGGTTCACCTTGTGTGAATATTTCCCTGAACATCTTCATTAGGACGCTTTACTTGGGACTTGAGTTATCTCCAGATTTAAGATATAAGGTCCAGGGCAAGGGGTGGAGGAAGGAAGAAAAATTTCCTTGGGGAATGGGGTGGAGGCAAGGAGGTGGGCTCCTCAGAAGAGGGGGTGGATAGAAGATTTTGTCACGATAAAGAGTGGTTCATCAGCCTCCCTTCTCTCATATATGTGCATACAGTATCATCACTGCTTTTCAAGTGCCAGGATTGCTATTGAAGCTGGAAATAGTTCTTCTCATGCATGAGAGCAACTCTGCCAACAGCCCCAGAAACTCTGGCTCTTGAAAAGACTCTTCCTTTAGGTGACAGCTACCATTTTGCAGCCCCCAGAGAGGGGCCCTCACTCCCTTTTATTCCACAACACAGTTATACTTAAAAAAAAAAAAATCACAACATACCCAACTGGGGAGAGGGGTGTATAAGACTCACTCATGAAAAAGAAGATGCTATTTTTGGAGTAGGGAGATAGGTCTTAAAAACATGTTCAAATTAAAAGCAATCTAAATGCCTAGCACTTGGGAATTTGTTGAGTAACTTATGACACTTCCAGACAATGAAATAGTACACAGCCATTAAAAATAGTACTAAAGGACAGAAAAAGACACCAAATAGAGATTCCAGAAACAGATCTACATCAGAAAATGCAATGGGAAAAAGTATGATATTTTTAATACAGTCATGCACCATATAATGACATTTCAGTCAATGATGGATAACATATACGACAGCAGTCCCATAAGATTATAATGGAACTAAAATATTCCTATCACCTAGTGACATTGTAGCCATCATAACGTGGTTGCATGACACATTACTCACACATGTGTGATGATGCTGGTGTAAACAAAGCTACTGTGCTGCCAGTCATATAAAAGTATAGCACATACAATTATGTACAGTACATAATACTTGATAATAATAAATGACTACATTACTGGTTTATATATTTACTATACTATACTTTTTATTGTTACTTTAGAGTGTACTCTTCATACTTATTAAAAAAAAACTTTACTGTGAAACAGTATGCAGTGTTGCACTGGCAGCAGCCTCATACATCTCATGTTTACCGCATCTCTTGATTGCATCATTTTCTCTTGTACTTGATTTAATCTTGTGTTGTTTTGTTCACCACAGCCCCTAAGCATACAAAATCCACTGCTAATGTTGCCAATAAGAGACCTGTCAAGTGATTGATGTGAAAATGAAATTAAAAGTGATTAAGGATTACAAAGGTGGAAAATCAGTGATGGTTATTGCTCGCCAGTCAGGCATGTCCCATCCCACCACAGCTACAATCTTGAAGAACAAGAACAAAGCGATGGAAGCTGCTAAAGGATCTGCTTCATTGTCGGCAACAAGACTAAGAAAAATTCCAGAAGAGTGTTTTTTAGACATAGAGAAACTTCTTATGACCTGGACTAAAAACTAGACACAGAAGTGTATCCCTCTCAGCATCTTGATGATCACAGCCAAAACAAAAAGTTTATTTGCGATGTTGAAAGAAAAGGCTGGACTTGACTATGATGTTGAATTTACTGCTGCCTCTGGGTGGTTTAAACAATTCAAGAATCATTATTCATTACATGATGTGAAACTGAGTAGTGAGTCTGCAAGTGGTAATGTGAAGGCAGCTGAAGAATTTTTGGAAACTCTAGATAAGTTGATTGTGGAGGAAAATTACTTGCTAGAGCAAATATTCAATGTGGATGAAACCTTCCTATTCTGGAAACAGATGCTTGAAAGGACTTTTATCCATAAGGAGGCCACATCAATGCCAGGTTTCAAGGCTTTTAAGGATAGGATAACAGTCTTGCTTGGGGGCAATGTTGCAGGCTACAAATTGAAACCCTTTGTGATTTGACACAGTGAGAATCCAGAGCCTTCAAGCGTATCAATAAGCACACTCTGCCAGTGTAGTACAGGAGCAATAAGACATCATGGATGAGAGAGTCCCTCTTCCAAGATGCTCTCCTAAATTGCTCTGCCAGCAAAATGGAAAAGTACTGTTTGGAAAATAGCATACCTTTGAAGATTTTGCTTATTGCTGATAATGCTCCTTGACATCCTCCTTTTATTTGTGATCTTCATCTCAATATCAAAGCAGTGTTTCTCCCTCCAAACACAACCTGTGTGATCCAACTAATGGATCAAGGAGTTTAGCAGTTTTTAAGGCCTACTATGTGAGGAGGACCTTTTCCCAGGCTATCGCTGCAACTGAAGAAGACACTGATAAAATTCTGGAAGGATTACAACATATATGACTTCATCAAGAACATTGCTTGGGCTTGGGGTGATGTCACCAAGGAATGTATGTATGGCCTCTGGAAGAAGACACACAAGAGGTTCATCCATGACTTCAAAGGATTTGCCAAGGATGAGGAGGTTGCAAAAATCAACAAGGCTGTGGTTGCGATGGCAAACAGCTTTAACCTGAGCGTGAATGAGGACGATATTGAGGAGCTCCTAGAGGTGGTTCCTGAGGAATTGACTAACGAGGAGGTGGAACTGCAACAGGAACACATAGCAGAAGAATAGGTAAGAGAAAAGGAAACTGCAGGAGAAAAAAAAAGAAGAGGAACCCCCAAGAAAATTCACAGTGAAGGGTGTAGCAGAAGCTTTTGCAGACCTCAACAAGCTCCTTAAAAAGTTTGAAAACTGGGCCCTAACACTGGAAGGTTTTCAATAATAGAGAGGGATGTTCATGGTGCATTATCTGCTTACAAGCAAATCTATGATGAAAGATAGGAACAAACCAAGCAAACCACCGCGGACATATTTCTGAAGAGTGACACCTCCTCAAGAAGAGCCTCAGGCAGGTCCTTCAGGAGGTGTTCCTGAAGAAGACATCGTTATCATAGGAGATGACAGCCTCATGCATGTTATTGACCCAGAAGACCTTCCAGTGGGACAAGATGTGGAGGTGGAAGACAGTGATATTGACGATCCTGACCCTGTGTAGGGATATGTGTTTGTGTCTTAGTTTTTAACAAGAAAGATTAAAAAGTAAAAAAAATTTTCAATTTCTTAAATAGAAAAAAGCTTATAGAGTAAGGATATAAAGAAAAAATATTTTTGTAAAGCTGTACAATGTGTTTGTGTTTTAAGCTACGCGTTATTACAAAAGAGTCAAAAAGTTTTAAAAATTTAAAAGTTTATAAAGTAAAAAAGTTACAGTAAGCTAAGGCTAATTTATCACTGAAGAAAAAAAGATATTTTTTATAAATTTAGTATAACCTAAGTGTATAGTATTTATAAAGTCTACAGTAGCATACAGTAATGTCCTAGGCCTTCACATCCACTCACCAATCACTCACTGACTCACGCAGAGCAACTTCCATCCTGCAAGCTCCATTCACGGTAAGTGCCCTATACAAGTATATCATTTTTTATCTTTTATACTACATTTTTATTGTACCTTCTCTATGTTTAGACATGTTTAGATACACAAATATTTAAATTGGGTTACAATTGCCTACAGTATTCAGTACAGTAACATGCTGTACAGGTTTGTAGCCTAGGAGCAACAGACCATATCATAAAGGGTAGGTGTGTAGTAGGCTATACTATCCAGGTTTAAGCACACTCTATGATATTCACACAATGACAAAATCACCTAATGACGCCATTCTCAGAATGTATCCCTGTCATCAAGCAATGCATGACTGTAAATGGTGCTGGGTCAGTTAAATATCACTATGGAGAAAAAAAAAGAATCTTAATGCCAATCTCAGACCACATAATGAAACCACTCCAAATAAATTTTAGATCTAATGTGAAAGGTAAAACAATAAAGGTTTTGGAAGAAAGCATAGGAGAAGTTCTTCATGACGTTGAAGAAGAAAAATAATTTAAATGAGAAACCAAAAATGCCAACCATAAAGGAAAAAACCCTGACAAATTACACTATATTAAAAATTAAAGGGGCCAGCCCAGTGGTGCAGCGGTTAAGTTTGCACGTTCCACTTTGGCAGCCCAGTGTTCACCAGTTTGGATCCCGGGTGTGGACCTACACACCTCTTGTCAAGCCATGCTGTAGCAGGTGTCCTACATATAAAGTAGAGGAAGATGGGCATGAATGTTAGCTCAGGGCCAGTCTTCCTAAGCAAAAAAGAGGAGGATTGGCAGCAGATGTTAGCTCAGGGCTAATCTTCCTCAAAAAAACCCCCACAAAAGTTAAAAATACTTTTCATCAAAAAATATACTATAGAAGAATGAAAAGGCAACCCATAGAGAGGGAGATGATATTTGCAATACATACATCCAACAAAGAACAAGTATCCAAAATATATAAGTAACTTCTACAAATCAATGAGAAAAAGACAGGCAACCCAACATAAAATGACGCAAAGACTTGAACAGACATTTTACAAAAGAAAATATCTAAATGGCTTATAAACATGAAAAGTGATTCATCTTCATTAGGCATCAGAGAAAAATGAATTAAATACACAATGCGATCCTATCCCATAATCACCAGAATGGCCAAGATGAAAAATACAAAAAAATATCAAATACTGAAAAGGATGTGGAGCAACCAGAACTCTTATACACAGCTCATACCAGAATAAACTGTACAAGTGCTTTGGAAAACGGTTTGGGAGTATCTGCTAAAGCTGAGTACATACTCTATAACCCAACGTTCTACTTCTAGATATATTCCTGAGAGAAATTTGTTCTTGTGTTCACCAAAATCATATAGAAGAATGTTCATCACAGCAGTATTTGTAAGAGTCCCAACTGGGAAGTATTCAAATCTTATCAACAAAAAAAAGGATAAATAAATTGTGGTATAATGACAGAGAAACATTATTCCACAATGAGAATGAATAAATGACAACCATATATAACAATATGGGTGAATCTCACAAACATGATGTTGATGAACAGATGAAAGCAGACGCAGAAGAGTACAAGCCATATAAGATTCTAATAAAGTTCAAATGCAGGAAAAAGTAATTTATGGTGCAAAAAGTCAGGACAATGATTACCTTTGGCGTGGGGTAGTATCTGGAAGGAGACACCAGAGAGGGTTCTAGAGTGCTAGTACTGTTCTACTTCTTGTTGTTGTATGCTCCCTTTGTGAAAATTCATCAAGCTGTACACTGATCATTTGTGTATTTTCTTATATAGGTTAGTCTTTTAAGAAAAATTTTTTAAGCCTAGTTTCCTGAGCAAAATCTGGTCTCACAGAATTGTTTTTTCATGTAGGAACAAATAATAAATGGATTTAGAAAAATAATATACTACAAAGCAAAGAACATGTACAGTATTATTTCATTTTGCTAATTGCAAATCATGCTTATCTCTGGATTATGGATGATATTTATTTTCTTTTTACTTTATGTATTGTTTCATTTTTCTACAATGATCACATGTAACTTATTGCAGAAAATACAAGTTGCTTTTTAAAATGAAATTTGATTATGATAAGTTAGGATAAGATAATGAGAGGAGGGCTAGCACTGGAATATTCAGCTCATTATGTCCAAAAGAAGCTCTGGGTGGGGCTCTGTTACTGCCCTGGTCCCTACCAGATCCCCAGAAGTTGAGGACTTGTAAAGAAATAAGGGATGTGGTACAAGCAGCAAGGACTCGAGGTCATCTGTACAGATGGAAGGTGGGACCTATAGAGAGAGCCAAGGCTTTCCTGATCCTGGCCAGGATACCTAGACCTATACCCTGCCAAAACCTTCTGTTCCACTCCTAACCCATGTGTCCGTTTCACCCACCTAGATTGACCTTTCTCTCAAGTTTCCCCTTGCCGGGATCTGCCTTTGCTGAACGCAAAGTTTAAAGGTACCCCAACATCGCATTTCCCCTCCTCTCCTTGTCTATGGTGATGCCACTCAACGTTCCCATGCAGCAGCTGCTCTGCATCCTAGTCCACCAGAGTGGCAGTCCCAACTGGAAGATGGGCTCCTTCCCCTCCCCTTCATGGGGGAACATGCTGTGCCATTTAATAAGCCTGACTTTCCCATTTACGAATCAGAGTAGCATAATTAGAAAATCTCCCTCCAGATTTATTGTGGAGGGTGGGAAAGAATATCCTAACCACCAAATGGAAGAATTGAGCTGTGAATGGCTTTCTTTCTTATGTAGGCCCAGGGGAACATCCTATATGTTCTGTGAATCCAAAAGAGGGAAAATTGGGCAGTTGTGTTTTCTTTGTGGTACTATAAGCTTCCTTACTAGGCAAGTACGTCAAACTTCTGAAAAGTTTGGCCCTGGCACAAGTGCCATCTCAGTAATTGCCCTATTAATTAGTTTATGTTTATTGAGCACTTATGTTTTATCTCATTTAATCTTCACAACAACCCTATAAAATAGGTTCTACTCATTCATACAAGTATACATTGCACTCTTATTACGTGTCAAGCACTGTGCTAAGCACTTGGCATATGAGAGTCAACAAAAAACAATGTCCCTGCCTTCATGGAGCTTACAGTCTGGTGGGGAGACACATATATAAACGTAAAGCTGCAATTATGCCAAGCACTAAAATGGAGAGGTATCTGGTGCTGAGAACCAGTAACAGGGAGGTTTTTAAGGAAGACTCCTCTGTTGAAGTGAAGTTTGAGCTGAGCTCTGAGTAATACTAGGAGTTTACCATGTAGCCAAAGAGCAGGCGGAGGCAATAGCTTGCCAAAGACCCTGGAGCCAAAAGGAAGTGCTAAGTATGAGCCTGAAATACGGGGGGGGGGGGGGGGAGGGAAATATTAATTCTATCCCACGTCTGCCTGATACCTGATGCTCCAGAACCAGAATTCCTAACCATTTCAACCTCTCCGTACGTAGGTCCGTACCGAGCTTGTGGCCTAGGTGCAGCCACAAGAAGCTGAAAACCCACATCTGACTTGCAGAGAAGAAAAAGCTTTAAAGAAGTAGAGAAAGCGCACGCGATTTTACGGAGCAGCCAGTCAGGGAAAGAAAGCGACCTTGGAGATTTCGAGGACTGGCAGACAGGAGCTAGAAGGCCTCCCCTAAACCCTTGGAATGTAGCATAAGCTTGACACAGAGACCTCTCCCCCTAGGCCAAAGCCAGAGAGTTGAGAAAACAAAAGCAACACGAGTAACGGAGCAGCAACCTCAAAAGCTGCCCAGTTCCTGCCCACCACTGCGGCTGCGCGCAGGCCGTTCCGGAAGCGGAAGTGCATAAGAGGTCAGCGTTGGTTTTCAAGATGGCGGCGCTCAATGTGTTGGTCACGGGCTGTGGGCGGCTGTTCCGAGGGCTCGTGGGACTCCCGGCCGCTAACGGCTGGGCTCGGCCTGCAGCTCGCGGGTTCAGGGAAGGTGAGTACTGGGTCCCAGATACCTCCCAAGGTTGAGGAGAAGAGCGGCAGAGGTTGCTTCCTCCAGCCCCTGTGCTCCCCTCCTTCCCTTTCCTTCGCGCGGTTCCGAGACGACGGAGATGCCGGCGCTCCGGGGCTGCTTGAAAGCCCCTTCCAGCTCCTGATTGCTGTTATCTTGACTCCCGACCCCTCGTGAATGTCCTGACGGGCAGGGAGACGGGGAGAGGACGGAGAGAAGGACGTGCTTCCTTAGCAAGGACAGAAAAGAAACCTGTCCCAGGGTTCAGGAAAGTTTTCGGTAAGGGTCTGCAGGTTAATTCTCCCTTCTGTGTTCTCCGAACCGCCGCCTCCTTCTTTAAAGAATTCCTGGGCCATGAGGGAAGGACATCTGGATACCCTCCCAAGGCTTCCTTTTCCAGTTTCTCCTCTGAACATGCTGTGATCTGACGGCGGCTTTTTCTACCCGGGCCGCTAGTTTCCCTGAGAGGTGGAAGCCAAGGTGGAAAGGCCTTTGAACAGCTGAAACAGAGGCAAATGCCAGATGGTGGTTCTGCTTTTCGTCAGTCTTAAGTCTGGAAAGGCAGCCTGATTCTAGCATTGAACTGAGAGCTTACTGAAGGCCGAGTGCTATACTTCAAGCTGTGAAGGGATTCTGGATAAAGAGAAAATATGGCCCTTTTCCTGAGAAGTTTGGTTCTAAAGAGATTGTACCTATACGCTGCAATAAATACGAGTTAGGTACAGTAGTCCCCCCTTATCTGAGCGGGTACGTTCCAAGACCCCCAGTGCATGCCTGAAACCGTGGATAGTACTGAACCATATATATATATGAACTATGTTTTTTTCTAAACATACATATCTACGATAAAGTTTAATTTACAAATTAGGCACAGTAAGAGATTAACAACAATAACTTATAAAGTAGAACAATTATAACAATACACTGTAATAAAAGTTACTATAGATCTTAGCAACCTCAGCAGATGATTTTTTTCGTCAAGAATTTTCACTTTTTCACTTAAAGCATTTTAAAGCTTTTCATAGGCATGTCTGAATTGCCAGCATCACTACTCTTGTGCATTATTAAGTAAAATAAGGGTTACTTGAACACAAGCACTGCGATACACAACAGTCCATAGGATAACCATGTCTACTAAGTGACTGATAGGAGGGTAGCCTATACAGCCTGGGTGGGATGGACAAAAGGATGATGCACAAATCAAGTAGGACAGCGAGAGATTTCATCACACTACTCACAATGGTGGGAAATTTAAAACTTATGAATTTTTTGTTTCTGGGATTTTCCATTTAATATTTTCAGACCGTGGTTGACCATGAGTAACTGAAACCATGGAAAGTGAAACCATGGATAAGGGGGGACTACTGTATTTACATGAGGAAGTACAAGGAGATTTGGTTAACAGAAACAGGAACCCAATTGGAAGTTTTTATAAGGGGTTGTAGGGATGTGTCTTGAACAGGCTTATAAAAGGATGGAATATGGCAGAGAATGAAAAGGTCTTTCAGGACATAGCCTTCCTTTGTACACTGCTGGAAGCAGGAAAGCATGAGTGATGTGCAACAGAAGTGATGTGGTTTTGTTTTTTTAAGATTCTGGCATAGTATTGACCAGCGTGTCCTTTAAAGCTGAGACATATCCAGAGGAAAAGAGTGACCATTGTGTCAGAGGGAGCAGAAAAGTCCAAAAAGAAGAGCCTGATGAAGAGACATTGGGTTTGTCTTAGAAGAGATCTCCTTTTTTAGCTTTCAAACAGCAATTTCAATACAATGGCAGACAAGGAGCTTACTTTGGGGAAATCAAAGAGATAGTTCATGAAGAAACGGAAATAGCAGGTATTTGTGAAGAATTTAGCTATGAAGGGAAGATGGAACATTTGCTAGAAAGAACAACAAAATCCAGATACTGTCTGGTTAACATTAGATAAACTAATCCATTAATAAAGAAAGACACCAAAGAGATCATGCTGATGATAGAAGGGTTTTGGATAAGATGTTTCATCTATTCCCGTGCTGCAAATTAAGCATATGCCCATAACAATTTTGAGGGTGTCTGCCAAGTGTCAAACACTAATAGCTGAATTTTACATATCCTCTATGAAATTCAAAGTTGAAAACAGTTCTTTGCTATGTTCCCAGAGGATAGGCAAGACGAATAGTTTTGGTTTTTAACAAAGGAATATTCGAGATTCAAATTTTTTCAGTTGGAGAGTTTGTAAAATGATGGACTATGTAATCTGAAGTCCACCTCTCTGTCAATACTTGGGTTGAGGGCCCTTTTTTGTTACTCACTCTCAGACCTAACAGCTAAATAACTGAATTGATGTAGTCGTACATGAAGGCACTACCATATTCAGTCTTCTTCTTGAGAACCACCTGTCTGCAAAGCCTCTAAATGAAAAAACTTTCTCTTGGTATTCTACCCGTTACGTATAAGGCATAAAGCTAATTTGGGCTGGTCCCAGCTGGTGTATTTGACACCCAAACAATATTGTACACATAGAATTTTAAAGTTATGGGAAGGAAGCTGGGTGTCTTGCTGAAAATATTCAAGCATGGTACTTTGCAACGTATCAGGTAGTACTACTTTATTTTAGTCAGAGTTCATAAGCACATGGCACCAGTACTCCTGCCGGTAGAGACCCTCAGTCTAAAGCAGTGGTTCTCAATTGGGGGCACTTCTGTATCCCAGGGAAGCAGAATATTTGGCAACATCTAGAGGCATTTTTGGTTTTCACAACTGGTACTCCTGGCATCTGGTGGATAGAGGCCAGGGATGCTTCTAAACATCTTAAGAGTGCACAGGACAGCTCCCCACAGCAAAGAACCACCTAACTCAGAATGTCAGTCGTATTGCTGTTGAGAAAGCCAGGTCTAAAGTTTGACAAGAGGGACGCACAAAGCCAAAAAAGATTATTATGGAAGAAGCAAGACTGAAGGATGACAAAAATGGAAACCGTAGTTTACTGAGTGGCTGCTGCAAGCACTGCTAGGTTTTCCCACATTTATTCAGTCTTCTCAACAATCCTGAAATCCTTTCTGACATTTTTACAAATGAAGAGATCTGATCCAGAGGGGTTCAGTAGCTGCTCAGCACCACACAGCTAGTAAGTTGTGGAGTTGGAAGTAGAGCCGGCATTCTTTCCTCTCCACCAGTAACATCACCTTGGTACTCCACGGCAGGGTTTCCCAGGTCCCTCCCTTCCCTGAAAGTTCTCATCAGTTAATTTACTGAAGACCATTTAGTGTTTTTATGGTTGACCCCGCCAGGCTTAGCAAAGGTTGTCATAGAGCTCATTCCTGCCTTATCACTTGTAGAGCGCTTATGAAGGAAATGTATTTAAAACAAGAAAAATGAACACTTATAACTCTGAATTAACAGTAATGGTCTGTCAGACGCTCAGAGCAGAGTATGTTGAAATGAGTAAGGCTGAAGGGGATTCTCCTTATCTTTTCCAGTTAGCTAAGAAGGCTTTCTGGAGGACCTAACATTTCAGACAGGGATGTGCCCAGCAGGGTGGGCAGCCCTGTAGCTAAAAACTTTGAGAGAGGAGTGGGCGAGTTGGGGGCTTTAAAGAATTCAAAGGACTTATAGTCCAGAGTACCTTGCTACTGGAAAGAGATTTTTGTGCAGCAATAAGACCTCATTCTGAAGCTAGAGCAGAGGACATTCTCTCAGGGTCCAAGGGCAAAGAAGGGAGTGGGTGAAAGAGAATCAGAAACCTTTAGTGGTAGAATTAAAGATGAGCAAAAGGGAGCAGTGCTTGAGGGAGGAAAGAGTTTGAGAAAAGTAGTCAATGGCTGGAAGTGTGGGCACACATCTCAGACACATACTCAACTCCCTGACCCTACATAAGACTGTTAGTGCCACCTTTTAGCCATCTTACCTTTTGTTTACTCCACTCCTTCACACTCTGTGTGGGACTTGGTTTCCATGGATCTTTTCCAAGAAGGACCTTGGTCCCTGGGCACTTCCTGCAGCAGCGCCCTCCGCTCTTCCTCATTCATCTTTCCTCACTTCCTCCTTTACTAAACAGTTGGGTCTTTATACTGCTGCAGTTCACTGTGTCTGTGTTTCTGTGGCCATCGAGGTCTTTTTGCGTTCACTGCAATTTTACCGCAATGCTGTTTGCTCTAGACTATTACAACTCAGTTATCTTGGACTCCATCCTAGGTGAGTATTTACTGAAGTACTCAAAGGACCTCTTTACGAGGCATGGACTTTATTATAGTAAAGTTCCCGTCCTTGGTTTAGTTCCCTTTTCTCCTCTAGAGTAAAGACTGTTCCCATTCTGTGTAACTCTCTGCAGTAGGTGGAGCTGGGCTGTACACTCCACGGGTGCTCTGCAGATGTGTTGTCTCATGTGGGACAGATTATTTGATATGTATGAGAAGTGCCTGTCTTAGAAGATTTGGGCCCTTTATTCTAGTTTAGGAAACTGCTTCATATCTGTCCTTAGTATACTTGATATAGCCATATCTCAGAACACAAGGATGATTCTGTTTCTAAACGAGTTTTCTGTTCGTGCCTAAGTCTCTTATTCCAACTTTTCTTAGCCACCCCCTTCTCTTGAATGGAGAGGAGGCCAGGGACGAAATGGATCTCAGGGTTTGTTTGGTTTTGACATGTTTTTGTATGCACACTGAAAATCAATGCTATTTTGATTCCTATCTCCTGTTTTCAGAGGCTTAAAATCTGCTTGGGCCTCTTCAGGCTCCAGCCAGGCCTTTTGCCTCTGCACTGAGACACCGCCCTGATCAATCTCAATCTCCTATGAGTTCTCAGGTCATTCCTTCTGGTTGACAAATTGTCTCTATTAGATAAGCATCTGCCTATTGTTTTACCCATTGGCTTATAGTAAGATGATTCACTGGCGCAGAGTTGCTGTGTGGGGAGCTTGTGAACAGTGGAGCTTGCCACAGGCTTTGATCTCTTTTCCAGGGGCCAGCGGGATGACTTCAGGGTTTGGTTCTTTGCCGGGAGTGATGTGTGTTTTGTTAGACTTGTTTACCTCATGGTTAGGACCCAAGTGCCTCCACGGAGAGAGGAACCACATGTTTATCCGCGTTGTGTTTCAGGGCATTGTTCTTGTGCTGACTCGAGTGGTACCGGAATGTGTCTCTCCTTTTGTTTCCTATCTGGGATTCTTAAAAACTGACTCCCAGCCTGTGCTCAGATTTGGTCCCCCGTCCCTCTCCCATCTTGGTTTGTGTAAATTTGCAAAGTTTCCGGGGTGCCTGGAAACCCGGCTGGGCTGGGGCTCCCTTCTGCTCCCCCATGTTTGTAGGTTGACACGTCACAGTGCCTGTCCCCCTGCAGCTGTGCTGGCCTCCAGACTGAACACCAGGTTGAGCCTCACCCACATCCCGTTTGGGCTGGTCTCTGTTCTGTACAAGTAGATCCGTGTGTGGGGTGACGCATTTTCCTTTACAGGGAGAAACCTCGTTTGTCTTTGAATTGATTAGTGACTGCAGTTCTCTGGAGAAAGCCTCAGGGCCTTTCTGGCCATTGTTACTCCTTCGTGTGTCTGGAGTTGGACATTGAGGGGCTCTTGGGCTGGTTGTTTTGGAGTAATGAGTCTTTATGAATGGCCTTGCCCAGAAAACAAATGAGGGACAATTCTAGGCAGTCTGTGTCCAATTAGGTGTCGGTCACAGAGCTCAGTAATCCCAGATGCTGCCGTGGGCCTCTGGTTGGGTTCGAATTGCCTCACTGTTTTCTTTAGACGTTCTCGTTCTCTCTTTTTATTGTTTATTTTTTATTGCAAAAGCACTACATGTTTATTTTAGCAGCTTTCGAAAATTACAGTTAGACATAATGAACAAACTGAAATCACCTCCTGCCCTACGAGAAGAAAATAGTGTTACCATTTAGGGGAGCCCCCTGAAGGCCATGTCTACCTGTATGTATGCTAATGGACATGTTCTAGGGAGAGGTCCAGAACTCTCACTAGATGCCCACAATTAAGAACCTTAGGCTCTTTCTAATCTGTACTACTTCTTGCCTTGGCTGGAGCTGAGTGAAACTCATTGTGGTGGCCAAGCTGCTATTAAAATATGGTTTTAGTATTTGGAGAGACAGTTTGCAGCCTAGCTGTGTGGGCCAAAGTTTTCAGTTACAATAATTAGCAGTCAGAAGGGGACCATGACAAGTATTTTGCTCCCCAAATGCTAGCTAGCATTTATTGAGCATCTGCTGTGTGCCAGTTCCTATGCTAACAGCTATTGCTTCTCTCTTTCTAAAGAAACTGAGAGAACAAGGGAGAATCTCTAAGAACTTTCTATTTGATTATATTTGCCAAATGTGGGCTGTTAGCTTAGTTCTTCCTTTGAATACTGTTGAAGTTGTTATTCTGCATCCTGGTTAAGTGAGATAGGAAATAGATACAGCCTGATGGATGTGTGCCACTTACTGTCTTGCCCTGAAGTTCCCTTCCCCTCAGACCTAAATTGGCAAAGAGCTGAGGGAGTCTATCTTGGCTTGGAGTTGTAGTACTCTCCTTAAGTTCTGCCTGGACCTAATATCCATAGCCCCCGTATCTCTTCTATCACCCGTCTCCAATGTAGGTAACAAAATGCAACCCTGCAGGGAGAGGAGAGGAGAAAAGAGGGTGTAACTCTCACAGCTGTCCTCTCAGCTTTAACACAGGCCCTCAGGATGAGTTTTAGGAGTGAACGTGTCTCGTTGCTTATCCACTGTGGGGCTCCTGGAGCAGTGTTAGTTCAGTGCTGTATTTTAGACTGCAGACTCTTCAAGGTCAGAAACTATGTTTGTCTGATTCTCTTCATGAAAGACACATGCAGTGGTTGCTTTTGGAGGTCTTTGAGATGCTGCTGCCCTCCACCCCCAACTCTTAGGTCATTGCTGCTGGCCATGGTAGGGCAGGATCTTGCCAATTCCCTTGGATAGAACCACGATGAATCTCGGCTTAAAAAGACAAAAAGAGTGTGGAGACCCTTAATCCCAAACAGATGATATTTAAGCATCTGGGCTTGCCCCCACCCAGCCTCGAGGGCATGGAGCCTGGGCACTTGGAGGTAAACCCTGCATGCTTTCTCTTCCAGGTGGGAACCATGGGAGAGTGCGGACTGAAGGCTCCATTTTTCTGCATGTGTAGAATTTAAACTGTTATTTGAAACTCCCTGTTCCTTATTAAATGGCTGACCTAATTTTTCCCCTTTATCTCTGCAGTGGTGGAGATCCAAGAAGGGAAGACGACTATAGTGAGTATCATCGAGTTGGCCACTTAGAACCTCTTTAAGGCTTGGAGCTGCCTGGCTGCTGCTCTGAGAGAGGGAGGCCCGAACTGGACTCCTGGCTCCAGGATCAGCTCCTCTGTGACCAAATCCCACAGTCTGCTCTTTTCAAGCTGCGTGCTGTAGTGTGGTTAATCAGGAACAGTCGCTGTGCCTGGACTGAGACATCTGTTATTTGATTAAAGTGGCCTTTTGTATGACACAGTCTCAGAGGTCTTTGCTGATATGTTCTCTGGCGGATGATAAATCACTTTCCCAAAGGGGAAACTAAGGCAGTGGCAGGACTGGAGGCCAGACTGAGTTGACCCAGGACCAGGAGCCTGGATCTCAGTTCCTTTCCTTTCTTCTAGAACGACTGAGCTACTTCTTAAATGATGCAGTTTAAAAGGTGACACTCTCTGGGCCCTGGGCTCACTAGCTGGTGCCCTAGCTTGTCTGTTGGTAAGAAAGCTAGAACGATTCTTCATCCACCCACTCCCCCCTTTCTCTCATTGGGCCCATGTCACCTCCCCTCCTCAGAGAGTCATGGGACCCAGATTATCCTATAATCCCTAAAAGACAATGTTGTTTTCACATGGCCTTCCATGCCTCCAAGAAATCTTCAACCTCCCCAGAGTTCCCAGAAGCCTCTGTAACTTCCATGTCAACCAGGGATTTAACCCTTCTGGCAGCCACCCAAGCTCGGTCCTCCCCAAGGCAGTCTTCTCTCCAGGACAAGCCCTTAGGGTTCCCCCTTTGAGTCTTCCCCAAAATACTCCCTCAGCCTTTTCACTGCGTAGCCTCCAGACAGTTCTTTTAGGGGCCCCTATCCTCACAAGGCACCTTTTTGGGCTCCCTTATTCAAAGCCAAAGCAAGCATTCACCCTATCAACTCCATACTGGTGGAGAGAAACACATCTGGCTTTTGAGTGTGAAGGTTTTTCATATGGGGTGTGAATTGCTATTTGTAGAATGTACATGGAGACACTGGGGCACTGTGAGGGCCCTTGGGGGAGGGAAGCCCATCCATGCCTGGAGAGGCGCGGTCATGGCTGACTTTGTGTATGGCTCACTCTAGGGTCTCACTTTCTTCATCTATAAAATAAGATCGTGATGCCTCCCTCACTAGGTTGTGGGGGTTAAATGAGATGATACATGTGAACTGTTATTAGCACAGAGCCAGGCATATAACGGGGAGTCAGTAAAATGTTAGCTTTCTCCCCCAGGCCCAATTTAACCCTCTCCCAAGGCCTACCAAGCACCTACATACTTTCCCTAACCCACTTCTCCATTTCTGGTGCTGCTGTGGTAGTCTTGGCAGAAACGTAGGCAGTGATGCCCTGCACAGCCAAGCATTGCTTCCAGCCCCCTCTCCCTTTTGCTAGTTCTCCCCCAGGGGACAGTGCTGCTTCCCTCCCAAAGCCTCTCAGACCTGGCCCAACCTCACTCTCATAATCCATGGCCTCAATCAGCAAGGCTTTCTACACTCCCCTCTTGCGATTGGAGCTGACTCCCACATCATTAGTCTATTGCACTTAGTAATTCCAAGGCTGTGTCACAGGACACAGCAGCAGTGGTGGAGATCATTTCACATGTGGCCTTGGCAGGGTTTGAAAGGTGGAATCCAAAATGATAAAAGCGAGGAGGATGACAGGGGAATGTATCCTCTCAACTCTGTTTTAAAAGAGAAGCAGGAGGAGTGCACACAGATATCTGCTTGTATAGGGTAACCAGGGTTTCTCAGCCTCGGCACCACTGGCATTCCGGGCTGGCTAATTCTTTGTTGTGGAGGCTGTCCTGTTCATTATAGGATGGTTAGTAGCTTCTCTGCTAGATACCAGTAGCACGCTACCCCCAGTTATGCCGATCAGAAATGTCTCAGACATTGTCCAGTGTCCCCTGGGGAAAAAAATCATGGCTGGTTGAGAACCACTGACATAGACTTACCTCTGTAAGATAAAGCTGGAAACTGCAGTTTCTTCTGAGAAGGGGATGGGATGGGAGGGAGACTTCCCTGTGCAGTTTGAAACTTTTTACCATGTGCATTACTTTCTCCCAAAGCTAGGAGAGGAAAGCATAATGTTCTGGTGTTGTGCTTTTTGTGAGGAAGGTAAGGTAGCATTCAGAAGATACAGCAAACCTTGCCCTTTTGCCACCAACATTAAGCTCGGTTTCCACTACCCTTGCAGGCTACCAAACCACATCTCTGGTCACCCCATGGTCTAATATACAGCTGCTGCAGAACCACCACAATTCAGCCAGAGAGACCTTTTAGCTACTCCCATAAGACCCCAGAGATGAACTTTCACTAGCATTCCCACTGTTTGGGGGGCTACTCAAGGATCAGAGAGAGGGTCCATGTGGCCCGCTCCCTTACTGGCTCTCTTTCCCTGCCTCCTAGATTGAAGGCCGTATCACAGAGACTCCCCAGGAAAGTCCACTGCCCCCTAACCCCTCGGGCCAGTGCCCCATCTGCCGGTGGAACCTGAAGCACAAGTATGGCTATGAGGTGAGTCTGTGTGCAATTCACCAGCTCTGAGTGTCCCAGAGGTCATATTTCCTGGTCAACTTAAGCAGCATCTCCCCCTGAGGCCATTGTTACATCTTATGGAGCCACCAAAGACTGAGCATTTTGTTCAGTGCCTCTTAACCCTGACTGCACATTAGAATCACGAGGAAGCTTTTAAAAAAATGCTCAGGCCCCACCCACAGACACCAATTCAGTTGGCCTTGGGTGGAGCCTGGCTGTCATTAGTTTTTAAAGCTCCCCAGGTGATTCTAATGTGCAGCCAGGGTTGAGAGTCACCGACTTAGTTCATGGTCTGTGTGCGTGGGATTCAGACCACCAGGGCCCTGTGACCCACTCTTGCAGTGTTGTGTTCCCCAGGGGAGGAATCAGGATCTGGGTTTGGCTTTCCTCCTTTTATAACGAGGGTCTGTTTGGAGTCTTCACTGTGATCTGGGGACACATTACTGTGTCTTTCCATCTTGGAACTACAAAGACTCCTGTTTGCTCTAGCTCTTCTGGAGCCATTGTTTCCGCAGAAAGATGATGATAGTAACAATGATAGGTACCCTGCACTGAGTGCGGGCTCTGTGTCAGGCCCTGTTGGAAGCATTTACATGTCTTCATTCACTTAGTGTTCAAAATATCCCTATGAATTAGGTACTTTTTTCATCCTTGTTCTACAAATGAGACATCTTGAGGCATGGAGAAGTTAATGAACTTGCCTCAGATCACCCAGCTAGCAGGTATCAGAGCTGGGATACAAACTCTGGGGACACAAACCAGGCAGAGCCTACGATGCCAACTACTACTCGACATCCTCCCTCGAAATGGGGAGGACCTGGGGGAAAAGACATACTTGTCTTTCAGAGTTCTATTGGTGACATTAAGTGCCCTATTTTTAGGTTTCAGGTGATTCAGGCTCTGGGCGAATTTGACCTGCAAGTTGTCCCTGTGCCCCTCTGTGGAATGGGATGACTAAGGGCAGAGATCCCGGTCAGGTGGTAAGAGCAGGAGAGGCCACATGCCCATGGGATCTGAACAGAATGACCCAACTAATCTCATGGGCCAGGAGCCTTGGCTTCAGGCCACCCTGGGATGGGGGCGGCGGGTTCTTTTGCCCTGCCCCGGGCCCTTCTGCTGATGGCCTCCCAGAGTAACAAGAAGCTTGCAGGCCACAGGGCAGTGTTCACAGCTTCTTGTGACATGGAAGTTAGTGGGGTCGTGGGCATACTTGGAATCCCAGCTGTAAATGGGGAGGTGAACCCACACCTGGCCAACCACTATGGGGCACTCTTCCTACCAGCCATTTCCAGGAAATGGACTTGGCTCTGTTTATCCAGCAGAAGAAATCCAATCCCCTCCGAGGTAAAGGCTAAAGTTGTTTTCTTTTACCCCCTCCACACGGGACACCACTAGCTTGAGCTGCACACGGCCGTGAGCTCGCTTGGCAGCCTACATTGTGGGGGGCTGGGGCTATGAGCTCAGTTTATTAGCCCTGGATAATCCAATCCAAGTTCTTTTCATCAGATTCTGAAGATTACAGCCGTGGGATTGGGGGCCTGGGTCCCTCAGGAACTGTCCAATGATTAAAACAAATCTGCGGTTATACAGCGAGGCGCCTGCCAGGGCAGCAAGTTGGGCTGCGGAACATGACTGCTAAGAATGGCACGTCAGGCCCCTGGGGGTGGGCGGGATGGGGGATGGTGGCTTTTATTTAACCCCCTCAGCCATCCTGTGAGAGATGGGAGGGGAAGTGGTCTCTTGTCTTGATTCTGGCTCTTGCTTATCCTTGTTTCCTTGATTTGTCCAAAGCAGTCTGATGGACCAAAGGAAGCTGGAGAAGCTGGTCACATCTGTCACGGGGGCTTAGAAGATGTGGGATTTAACTTCACAGCCCTGGTCCCTTCCGCCTCAGCTTGTATGCTGCCTAGCACTTCCGAGGAAAGGGCAGAAGGTGGAGGGGAGCTGTCTGTGTGTATTCTAGCCTGTGGCATATAGGCTTTGAGGGCAGAAATGGTATAGGTTTTCCCTCTTGTGTGGAAATATATGACATACCCCCTACCTCACCCGGGGAGAATAACAGACCTTTCGTCACCAGGAATGATACTGCAGGTGCGTGAAAGATAGGTAACACTTCTGAAGAGTTTCTATTCTCTAACCCTGTCTACCAAAAGATTATCTCATGGAGGAGCTAGGAGCTCTTAGGGTTGGTAATGGGGTCAGAAAATCCTACAAAGTTGGGATTTAACTTTTGTTAGGGTGAAGGTAGCAGACCAGTGTGCAAAGCTCTGTGTGGAGGGAGTGGCCTCAGGTCAGTTCCCAAAGGAGACATCAACCTCTTAACTCTGCCAGGCTACGACAGCTTGCCCTGTAGGCCATGCAGCCCTGGCTCCCCAGCATCAACCACCCACTCAGCTGACCCCAGCTCCTGTTTTCCATTTCCACCAGGATGTTCTGCTGCTCAGTCAGTTTATCCGGCCTCACGGAGGCATGCTGCCCCGAAGAATAACAGGCCTATGCCAGGAAGAGCACCGCAAGATTGAGGAGTGTGTGAAGATGGCCCACCGAGCAGGTAGAAGGCTCCCTCAGGGCTGAGAGGGGCAGAGGGCTACAGGCGCCATTCCCCACCCAGCCCGCACCTCCAGTTGCCCCTTGTTCCAGCTCCTCCTGGAAGAGAAATGGACATCCAGAGTCTTCGTTCTATTCATCCCCCAATGCCAGCCTTCCACCCCCTTGGGCTTTCCCTCTGGCCCCCAGTAGCTACAGAGGGAGTGGCAGAAACCATCCCCTTATATGCTCTTCCCTCCACTCAGGTCTGTTACCAAATCACAGGCCTCGGCTTCCTGAAGGATTCATTCCGAAGAGCAAACCCCAACTCAACCGGTAAGCAAATCTGGGTGTCAACACCCTGAGTGTTCTGCAGGCTCTCGGTCCCACTGTATTCCGCTGGGGAAGCTGCTTACTGGAGCTCTTCCCACAGCTCAGGAAAGCTAGAGTGCTCCTTGGCTGTCAGTTCCATCCCTCCAGCTTAAGCACCCACTCTCATCAGTCCCACCGCTGCTGCAGTTGACACTGTGCACACCCCTGTCACCCTCCCCTGCTGGCCGCAACCTCTTTCCCCTGCCCTCCCCAGTAGAGCACTTAGCACAGGGGCAAGGAGGGTAAGACGCTCTGCTGATTGGGCATTAGAATGTGCTAATCCCCTGTTTATGACATCATACAGGGTTACTATGGGAATGTCAGAGTACTTCTACAAACTTTCAGTATCCCAGCACTGGGGTTATTAAAGGGCAAGAGGAGGCCTTAGAATGGGAGGGCTCTCTGGGGTAGGGCCACTGTGTATAGCTATGCAAGTTGTACACTGCAAAACTGCAAGGCAACGTCCATGTAGACTGGATTGTGATTGGTGCTCCCTAGAGTTGTGCAGTTAAAATGCACAGCTGCCCAGGAGGTCCTGAGGTTTTATAGAGGAGGAAAGAAGGCCCCGAAATTCTAGAATCAGTCATTCTGCCTTTCGGCCTAAGCACAGTGGCCCTCTCTGGTATAGGAGCAGACTCCTGTCTAACACTCAGATAGCCATCCTCTTGTGAGTTCCTTTCCCTCCTCCATCTCTGACATTACCACGCTCACATACTCCTGGATCTATATTACCCCCTTTTTGATTGTAGATACAGGTCTGTAAAATTGATTTTGGTGTTTCTTCTTGTTCACGCCTATCAACGGCCCCTCCCTCCTTCAGCCTGTCCAGCTGCTGCTGGAACTGCTCTCTGTAGGGGACCAAAGATGGTTGAAGCAAAGCAAGACGCCCCACCCCCAGCATCCTCCTAGGCTGATCCCCAACAGAACCCAAGCATGGAGGGTGGGAGGCCAGGCATATACCAGCCACGGAGTGCTGGGCTGGGGGTGCAGAGTTAGAGCTGGGTCTTCACTGACGCCTCACCAGCACCCTGGCCCTGTGCCCATCTCCACCTGCACCTCCCACATTGCTGGCTGGGCCATCTGCCAGCAGCCCTAGGGGAACAGGACACATTAACCTCTTCGTGTCTTTCCCAAATGTGCTGTGGACCATTTGGGGGTTGAGCCCACCCCACCCCCAACCCTGACTTGTTAAGAGACAGCAGCAGGCCTAAGGACACAAGCCATCCTGCCCTCAGGCCTTTGAAGCGAGGCCAGACTCCCTCCCGTATATCCGGTGTCCTTTAACGTGATACAGGATTGATGACGTGTTGGGGCTCTTGGGTTGCTAAAGGCCACCCTGGGGGGGAAGGGGAGTCCTGGCTACAAGGGAGGTCGATTCCCTTGCAAGGGACTTTATGATTCCATCCAGAGGTCCTTGAGCTGCCATGTATTGGCCCAGGCTCTGCCGGGGCCCCAGGGGAGCCACGTGTTCCTTCTTCCCCCGCCCCTCAGGAGAGGTAGTAAGGAGCTTGTTCAGGAAAGAACCTTGGTTCTTCCTGGAGCTGGAGTGTTCCCAGAGAGCTGACTGCAGGCCCCCCAGGTGCCGTCTCCTCCACCCCTTGCCCTGCCAGCTAGCTGCTATATGTGGCACAAGCATCACGCCCAGGGCTAGCTGAAGCCCAGCTTCCCTCAGGGCTCTCGAGGGCAGGGGGGAAAGAACAGCTCTAGGGTAGCAGCTCTCAAGTAGCTGGCCAGCCTCAGGATCTCCTGGGGTCCTTGAATCTGTGAGCACTCCTTTCCCATGGCCCACCTGTGAACACGGGGAGATGCTGGCGCAGGGCCTGCCGGGTTCCCCTCCCTTCACCTGTAGGCTTCTGCTGTCCAGCATCACCAACCACAGGAAAAGCAGTCCCTGGGGCCAGCCCACTCCACAGATGACTCCCTGTTGGGGGCACTGACCTCAACAGCACTCCCCTGCCTGTCCACCTACACTTGGAGTGTAGGCCAGTATGTCCTGTGGCTTTTTACTTCCTGTCAGAGCTGTTCCTTGCACAGGGCTGAGAGCAGAAGACCGAGGTCCAGGGGAGGTCAGTTGAAATGTATAAATTAGCAATCATTTTTTACCTAAAAATTTTCAGCCAAAGTTATTAGTTTTTTAAGTAAAAACCCCTCATTTGAGGGTTTCTAGAGGCAGCTGGGTTGAGTGGAGGCAGGGCAGGATCCTGGCCTTTGCCATGGCTGAGCTTTCACGATGAAGGGTGGGCCTCTCTGGACAGGATCCAAGTTTCATTCTGGATGGAGTAAACCCCAATCCCAGCCGGCATGAGCCACTTTTCCAGGAACTGTCAGGGCCCTGGACATCCCCAAAGGAGGCTAAAGGTCTGTGGGCGGCAGCCATCTTTCCCACTCCCCTCCTACTTACAGGAACCCTCCAGGCTAGGTCTGCACCCACGGGCCCTCACCCTTGGCTTCCATCATAGGTTGGGTGATGGGCTGGGGTCCTACAGTAGTTACGGCTGTCCAGGGGAGCTCCCTGAAGGCTGGGATGGCAGAGTGAGCCAAGTGGGGAAGAGGGAAGGATTCCTCCAGGCACTTACATCAACCTCTCCTCTCCCCGTGGCTGAGGCCAAAGAGGAACAATCTGTTGTCTGAGCAGCTTCTTCCTCCGCCTTCTCCCCCATCAAATACACACAGACATTGACAACTCATAAAGATCAAGGGAGTGCATGGCCCTGGGCTGCCTGACCCTGGCCACACACGCTTGCGGCAGCAAGAGCCCAGCCCATGTGTTTACAGCACACTCAGCGGTTGCTCCCAGGAAAAGCCCCTGCTCAAGAAAGGAAATCTGGTGAAAAGATTTGGTTGGCCAACCACAGCTTTGGCCTGAGAAGGCAGAACCCACTCTCCCAGCTCTAGCATGGGCCCTCAGCCCTCACAGCTGCCCCCCATCCTCCCTCCACAGGTACCTGACCCGCTGGTCTCCCCGCTCTGTCAAGCCCATCTACAATAAAGGCCACCGCTGGAACAAGGTGCGCATGGCTGTTGGGTCACCCCTCCTGAAAGACAATGTCTCCTACTCTAGAAGGCCTTTGGTGCTGTACCATTGACTGAGTGGGCTTCCTGGGAACCTCGCCACAGCTCCTCCTGCACTCCCACCCCATGCCACTAGGGCCACCCAGCTCCTCCAACATGAAGGACGTGAGGGGCAGTGGGACCAACTTCAGAGCCCTTGGCCTGCCCAGCAACAGTGCAGTTGGGGGCAGACAGGGCAGTTGGGTCCCTTGGCAGCTGCTATGGTCTCATGACTGGCTTGGGCTGTGCTCAGTGCTGGGGGACAGGATTTTTGCCCAAAGGAATGTCATAAACCAGGCTCATGTAGTCACCCACTGGGTGTGTGTGCTCATTGCTTGGGAAGGGTGTTGGGGGGTGGCAGTGGTTTGAGCCCATTTCAGGCCAGTTACAGAGCTCTTGTGATGGACTACATGAATGTAACTGGAGGGAGTTCGTGGGCCAAACAGGTTCCCATTCTCTTTATTGAAAGCTGTTAGCTCTTCAGCCTGGGGGGCTGCAAGGAGGAGGTGAGTTGGGCTACCTGACCGATGTGCAGCTCTCATCTGAGTGCAGGAGGTTGCCTTCCTCAAAGGGCTTCTGGCTGTCACCTCCCACAGCCATTTCCACCCACCGTCCTCTCTCATTTGCACATTCCAGCCCTCTGCTCCTTGCTTTAGAGCTGGGTCTCCCGGCCCAGTGGTCCTCTCCTCAGAACCTGGACACCAGATGGAGGTGGAGATGAGGGGAAGCAGCAGGAGAAAACAGACCAAATTCACTGAAATTTAAGAAAATAATATTTAGACTTTACAAAAAAATCTGCAGGCGTGGCCCCCTCTACAGCATGAAGGGCAAGTCTATGTTCTTCTCACCGGTGCCCACGTAGATGTAGCCACAGTTCTTGGTGCGGGGAGCGTGGAAGAAGGTAAGGCCTGGCCAGAGCAGGCTGCGCAGGACCACCAGGGCATTGCCCCTCTCCATCTGGATGCTCCAGGACCCTGGGAGGAGGCGGGCAGGAGGCAAGGCCTGGGTGCTCTGGAGCCGGAGCTCTGCTGGGTGTGCAGAGGCCCCCAGCGCCTTGGGCAACCAAGCCCGGGTGCTAAGGTTCCACTGGGAAAAGGGAAGACAATTTAATTATCCCGACGCTTTACTCCTCCTGATTGCCTTTTAGCCATTTCACTGCTCATTAAAACCACTTCCAGAGGGAGGGCAAAGGAAATGAAAAGAGGTGAAACTCAAACCAGTCCGTTTTGTTTCTGTCAGCAAATCTAGTTAAGGGTTGAGTGGGGGAGGAAGCTGAATCCACAGGCCAAGGGGAGTTGGGGCCAGACTAGGGGAGACTTCAGGCTCCCGCACCCTGTACCAGGGGTAATCACAGTGACCTTCCGTCCTAGTGCCATTTGTCCTGCTTGCCATTCTGCTCTCTCTTCCCCAGTCCCAGAAGCCTCTGCTCTGAAATGGAGTAGACCTGACCAGGGGCTCACACGGAAGTTTGGCCGTTTCAGGTTTCCCAGCTCAATAGCCCTCTCTGGCAGCTGGTAGACTGGGAGCCGTCCTGGCAGGAGGGGACTTGAGCTGCAGCTAATGAGCCTTTGTCTGTCCTGGGTTCTACCCTGCAGTGTGCTCCCCAGACGAGCAGCCCAGCCTGGGGCTAGGTTGTGCAGCCACGAGGACTTGGTGGGAAGGGCCTGATCCAGCTCCAGAACCAAGGGAGGGAGCCGCTGTGTGGGAGGAAGGAGCCTGGGAAAATCGCCTCTGGATGCAGATCTGGAGCTTCTATTCCCCTGCGCACTGAGGCCTCTCCCCAGCCCAGCCGCAGCTCTGCTCCAGGCCCTGCCAGAAAGGCAAATGCTTTGAAGGTTTTGGTGTTAGACCAGCCAGCGATGGACTGAGAGCTGCACTGAGGCCTTCATCGGCTGCCAGCTCAGCCCGGCTGCTTGGCTCCTGCTGCCCCAGCTTCCCCCAGGCCTCCTCCAGCCATGGCCCACCCTGGTCACTCCACACCCAGCAGCCTCACAGCTAGTCTCCACCCACTGGGGGCCACCCTGCATCCGAGAGACTTGACCACCAGGAACCCCTGGCCTTGATGGAGCTCCGCCCTGCTCAGGGTGCCGTCACCTGCCCAGGTCCAAGCCAGAGCTTTCTGGGTGCATGTAGATCAGCTGGCCCTGGCCTGCTTACGGAGAGGCTGGCTTGGAGCCCATCTCAGCACTCTGCAGTGGCCTGCACCATGTGCCACCACCCATGCATGAGATGATGAAGCAGAAGCCCCAGTGTGGGCTTGGTTCCACTCCCCCAGGCCCACACAGTGCCAGCCAGACAACATAAAGAGGAAAGAAGAGTGTCCCTGGGTTAGAGGTCTGGGTGGGGCGCTGCCTAAAAGGGGGGTGCCTTTCCTGGCCAGAGAAGGAGGAGTATTTCCCCTGGCTCCTAGAACTTTCTTCTCTGGACACCTGAGGTCCTCCACCTCCCAGACCTGCCCTCAGAGTTCTAGAGGCCCAGGTCTGTTGCTTTCATAGTCACTCATTCTAGAAAACAGATTGCCTAGGGGTAATGGGAGTGGAGGGTGAGAGAACGCAGTGTTCCCAGTGTACCGCATTCAGACCCTTGGCCTGAAGCACAGACCCCAGGAAGGGGCATTCCCTAACACACCTTGGTTACCCCCTCCAGTGCCCAGAGCATTGTCTGGGGACAGTCCCTCCCTGCCCTTGGTCACATAGCTCCTTTGAACTGAGAAAAGTCAGGCTCTGCCTCACTCCTCTTTGCCCACCCGGAGACAGCAGCTTGCAGCCCGCCTGGGCCAAATGCTGTTCTGGAGAAATGGAGTCCTGGAGTCCCCCAACTAGACCACTCATCAGGTCACTGTCACTAGCACCTTGGCACACCGTGGCCAAGGGCTGGGTCCTGACCCCTCATACCAGCCTGCCCACCTAGGGTTTGGCTACCTCTTGCCTCCACTGGATGAGGGGGCCCAGGCTCATCAGCAGGGACTTCCCCCTCATCCCAGCCCCAGAGAGCAAGAAGAAACTGTCAGGGATGCTAGAGAAATACAGTGATCCCCCCCACCAGGGCAGGGGGTCAGTGCCAAGCAGGCCGAAGGGTGCTGGCAGAGCACACAAGTGGCATGTGAGGGGCAGGCCAGCCAACAACACTGCCTCCCTCCCTCCCGTGCATTCCTGTCACACTCCTGTCCTCCTCTCCTTGTCCCTGGCTCAGCTGGTTGCCCAGGAAACACATAGGCTCCCAACGTGCCAGGAGTCACGTAGCATCTACCTGAGGACCCAGGCACTTGCTGTCACCTTCACCCACTTTTCTTATTGCAACTGCCAGAAAGGCTTGGGCCCAGCCAGCTGCCACCGCCTCCTCTCAGACTCCAGGGGAAGCAGCCTCCTGCAGCCCTGATGTTTTCAGTTCTTAGCCCAGAGGCTAAGTCGCCCCAAACCTCCCCTCCTGCCCCCTGGCAGTCAGTCTTCTCCACAAGCTGTCTTTTGAGGATGTGGTGGGGAACAAGCTGGTAAATTAGGAATAGGGCCTTTTGCAATCAGCAGGAAGTCCTCCTGGGTTTCCTGGGCCTTGGGGTCTCACCCACCTTGCTAGTCTGGAAACCTCAGGCCAGAGTATGCTTATCATAATTGCGTTGCCCTGCCCTCCAGGAAGAAAGGCAGCAAAGCTCTGAGATTAAGTTTGAAGGCGGAGTGGGCCAGGCTGGGGATCAGCGGGCAGCAGATAGTTGAAACCCTCTCCTCAGACCAGTACCACACAACTGGTCACACCACAGAAATGGCGTCAGTCCCTTCTCAGAGCAGCCACTCCCCCCACACCAGGGCCACAAGGTAAGGTCACACCCCCTAGAGGCTGGTGGGGGTGGGGCGAGAGGCAGAAGAGGGCCCTGTCTAATTGATGGGCAAGGCCAGGCACCCTGGTCCAGGCTGAGCACCTGTCAGCCAGGCTTCCAAGGAACTTGGTGGGAGGAGCCACCTGCACAGACCCACAAGATCCTGGGCACCATGTTCCCCACCACTCCAGTGCTCCTGTCTCCCCTGTCCCCCGTCCTCTCCCCAACCATCACCACCACTAGCACCTTTTAAAGGCTGCTTTCTAGGCAGGGAGGCCCCTTGCTGCCCTCTGCTGCCTGAACTGGGCCTTGCTGCTGAGAGCTCCACCCCACTTGTGTGCTGGAACCCCAGAGGCCCTGTGCCTGGCACTTCCTGAGATCTGCCAGCTCCAGCCCAGGGTGGAGCAAGGATGGGAGCCCTGCCCTCCACCCCTCACGCTCTGCTTCCCTCTCGGCTCTGCCTGCCCCTCGCTGCTTCCCAGGACACCAGGGACTTTGTTTGTGAGGCACCTTCTATTTTACATTTCCACTTCCCATCCTCTGTTTCATTTGATCTTCCCAGACGTCTGTGAGGCAAGGACAGTATCTGTCTTGTTCACGACGGCATCCCCAGTGCCTGGCACATAGTGGCTGCTCAGTGGCTATTTGCTGATGGAGTGAAAGGTTAAGGAGCATCGAGTGGCAGAGTACTACCTAGAAATCTGGCCTCCTGACCTGGTGCTCCATCTGTCTCACCTGGCTGCAGCCCACGCTCAGAGAACTCTTAACTGGTGCCCTGCATCCACCAGGAGTATGGTTCTTCCCCCAAAGCTACCCACTCCCACGAAACTCGGCTGACCCCAGGACATGGCAGGACAGCTCAGGAGGGTATTAGTGGCCCCAGGCGACATCCCTCCCTATCCTCAGCCAAGGCTGGCCCAGGGACAAACTGCTGAGCAACTGCCTACCTCCATGGGCACAGAGAGCAGGAGTCCCAGGGATAGGGAAACCTAAATCGTACCTGCTCACAGGTGACATGACGTCCCCCTGAGCAGTTGCCTCTGACCCAGAAAGGAAACAATGATCTACCTGGGCAGAAAACAGCTGCCAAATTCCATCTCTCCAACCAGTGCTGGTGTCCCAAGGATTTTCACCCCACTTAGGCCAGCCCATTCAGGCTGCCATTCAGGCTACTGTCTGCCTCCCAGCGCTCCTGCTTTCACTGGGAGATAAGGAAGGGAGTCTGGAAGCAAAATCAGAGTGTCTGCTCTCCCCCGACCATCCACACCTCCACCCTCACACCATGGGCCCTCCAAGCAATCATGTGAAAAAGCTCGGCCTGACTTCCTGGAGGCTTTTTGGTGGTGGCTCTGGAAGGAAGGGGGCTGGAGGCCCAAAACATGTAAGGTTTCCCAAGGTCAGGCCAGGAGCATCCCTCCCCTTGGGCCCACATGCATAGGAGATGGCAGAAGCCCTCAGCTCCCAAGGCTTCAGCGCTGAGGACAAAGCAACACGCTGGGGTGAACCGCGATACGAACGTCAGCTAATCCTTGAGCCCTGAGGCCCACCATTAGGGCAAGAAGTCTGGGGCCTCAGGCCAATGAAACTCACCCACCTCCCTGGCCCAGATCCTGTACCTCCCAGCGGCCTGATGAATTTACTTGCCGACTAGACACATCAGTGTGGCCCCAGCATCCTTTGGGAAAACCCTAAAGCTCCATATCTTACATCGCTGCTGCAGAGAGAGCTGCCTCTTGCGTCCCCTTTATTCCAAATGGCAAGGCTGATGGGGCTAAGGGGGTTCCCTTAGGGAGACTTTGCTGGGCCCCCACATCCCATCTAGCCCTGGCTTTAGTCTGGCCCCCTCCTTGCCTCTCACACTGCAAGGGAAAAAGGCACTCTTATGTCAGCCCCCCTAATCCCCCAGCACTGTGGAGGGAAGGCCTTATCCACCCACCTTGGAGCATCCAGCTGCGTGTGAGAAGGCTCAGAAGTCAGCACCAAGCAGAGCTGTCCAGCCACACCCTGAATCAAGGAGGCAAGGCTGCTGCCCCCGGATTAGGGACAGTAAGAGGACTTTTCCCAGCCCACCACTCAGGCCCTGGCATTGGGTCCCACCACCAGAGGGTTCCTGGCTACCTTTATCAACCGGGGATGTGCAGCCCCCTCTGGCTCCTGGCCAGGCTGGGAGCACAGAGTTGGATGAGATAACAGGAGTCTGGAAAGTATGTCTGATGGGTGAGAAATGCCCAACCCCTATAAACCTTCTGTATTTCCCCCACGGGTCCAGGAGCCCCTTTCTATGCTCAGGTAGGCTTGACTCGGGTGCCCCCTTGTGGCGGAGGCCAGAATAGCCATTCCTTCCTGGCACCCCTGACCCGCTCAGGACCCATCACTGGCCCCCAGGACACTGCAGTAGCCCTGAAGTGGCCTCCAGACGCCTGGCTTGCTCCTCCTCCATCCATCCGAGCACCACTGCTTTATTATCACAGACCTTCTCACAGGCCACCAGATGTTCCTACTGCCTTGGTCTAGGCCTCCTGCACCTTGGCCTTCTAGGCCCTCCTAGGCCTGCCCAACCCACCTCTAAGGTCTTTTTGCCACTAAAAATAATATGAATAATAATTATTAATCTTTATTTGAGTCCTTACTATGTGTTAGGCACTGTTATAAGCATTTTGTATACGTGTTAACTCATTTAATTCTCATAACAACCCAGTGAGGTAGAAAATATCATTCTTCCCCTTTTAGAAGTGAAGAAATTGAGGCACAAGGAAGTTGAGGGACTTGCCCAAGATCACACAGCTAGTAAGTGGCAGATTCAGAATTCAAACCCAGGCTAATTCCAGAGCACTGGCCTTTAACCACCTCTGCAATTGCACTCCTAAGTTCCAGTCCAGCTGGGTTGCTGGTTGCTCCTCAGAGGTGTTCCGCTAGGGGAAAGGCTGATTGTTGTCCTGCTGTCCCCATCGTCCACTTAAAAGGAAACACCATCTACTTGACACCACAGTTCATGCCAGAGCCCTGGAGTCTAGCACTCGAACACTTACTGTGTCCTTGGCTTTAACTCTCTGAGCCTCTGTTTCTTCATCTGTAAAATGGGGATAATAATTGTATCTACCTCATAGGTTGGCTGTGAAGGTTAAAATGAAGTAAGTCATGGAGAGAGTTGAGTACAGTGCCTGGCACACAATAAGCAGCATCATTGCTTCTATGAGTTATTATCATTATCATTGTCATTGTCATCATCAACAATAGACCCCTCCAGTTCTCAGAACATCTTTGCATGAGGAGGGGAAGAAGCAAAGGCCTTGAGTCAGGGCCTTGGGTCTGGCCCTCAATTTCCCAAAGCCTGGCACCTTCCTGGGGTACAGCAGCCAAGCAAGAGCCTCTTCCTAGGACAGTCTCTTCTCTATTGGCGAGGCTCAGGGGAAAGAAATGGGGTCTCTGTGACCCCACCACCAACTGCTGGTGTGTGCCTGGGCCAGGTGGGCCCTGAAGCACAGGAAAGCCTCTGAAGCTGTATGTTTGAAGATTAAAAAGTACCACACACATAGCAGGAAGCAAATGTGCAGAATTCATTTCCTTAGCAAGTCAGTCAGCACCCACTCACTGAGCACCAGCTATGTGCCAAGCACTGGATCTAACCCCAAAACTAACAGTTGAGATGTATGTACGGCTACTATCTTCAGGGGTGTTTTCAGAGATGTTTGGGGGAAGATTCCTAACCTGCCTCCATTCGTGATTGATATGAACATCAAAAGAGACACTGAGAGACTTCCTGTCTCTGGAAGCATATGGAAGACAATCCTTCCTTTAGTCTGCACACATTTACCAACTATGAGCTGAGCCCTATATGGGCCCTGGGAAGCCCCACCCTCAAGGACCTACAGTGAACCACCAATTCCTACCCCGGCCATTGCTTCCACTCTCAGAGAAGAACAGCAGGTGGCATGGCCCACTGCTCTGACCTGGGTGCAGATTCAATGTCCTCAAAGTAATAGGCTTACCTTTGGGGATGTCATGCTCCAAGGAATCCAAGAAGTCCAGGGAGGGGTCCAGGTCAGCCTTCTCAAGCAAGGTCTTGTTCTTCAGCTCAACAGGCTCCCTGAAGTGGAAGTAGGAACTGAGCTTCTTGGCTTGGGACAAAGACAGTCCTAAAAAGAGATGGCAGGTAGGAAGGGATGGTCAGCCCCAAACCCCAAAGCCCCCTTTCTCTATGCATAGGGACCATATGGAGGGGCTTGCAAAGGACTCAGTCAACTACTGACAGAGAACTGAAGGGAGAAAAGGCAGTAGTGTTCCCTCAGCCCAAACTTGGCCCAGATCCTACAATGAGGAGAGACCAAAGAGGAGGAAGGTGGAAAAAGGCAAGGAACCCAGACCCATGCAAAGCCCTGGGACCCAGACAGCCAAATGCTCTCCCAACCTCAGGCAGAAAAGAGTCGGGGTCCATGCCAACCACCCATGCCAGGCCATTGGGCCATGCTCCCAAGTGATGTGGCCACACCTATTCCTTCTCTGAGGAAGTGGGCAGGTTTCCCTCAACTCTCAGACATGTGTCCAAACTATGTTTGGGAAGAGATGCCCTCCTGCCCTTGAGAGAGGCCCCAGAGAACTCACCTTCAAAGGTCCGATTGACATGGACGGGTCCAAAAGGAGTCTTAAAGAGGGCACCACGGGGAATGACAGACACAGCCTTGTCAATCTGGTCAATGATGGACACCAAGCGGGTCTCTTCCTTGATCTGGACCTGAGGAGACAGGAGATGCAAGACATCCTGCCAGGGTGCTGGTGCCCACTCACCCGTGGTCCAAGGGCCCTCTGCATAACCATCTGTTCTGGGTCACCACAGTGTAGATGCCAGGTCCATGGAAAATCACTGGCTAGGCAAGCCCTCACTTTCCCTCTTGTCAAGTTTTCTTTCTTTCTTTTTTAAATTGGTAATCCATACTGGTGGTACAATATTTAAAACTACAAAAAAACAGTCTCTGTCACCCCATCTCTGGTGCCCTAATTGCCCTCACTGAGGATAACCACTATTAATAGTTTCTTTTGTATCCTCCCAGGACAATACCATCCTATCACCATATTTAAATGTTGCTTATTTTGCCTTTTTAAAATACAAAAGCAGTCCTGCTTACTGTAGAATATTTCGGTAATACAGAAATATTTTAAATATGCTTAAGAAAATGAGAACCACTCATAATCCCATCTCCTAAAGATAATCACTGATAGCATATTAGTATACTTCCTTCTATTCTTTTTTTCTATGTGTATATTTAAAGCAAAATTTTATATAGTTTCACATCCTGCTCTTTGACTTAATACTATTTCTCCTCATCACACCATATTATAACATCTTGATGCAGATGAAATTTGGTGACAATCAATATCAAGGGCAAACCTGAACTAAAGGACTTCAAAAAGCTGTTTGGGAAAAAGCATCGCTTGACAGGGAAAACATGTCACCAGGAGTCCCTAGAGTCACTCGGCCACTGATTTCCCATGGGCAGCCCACCGGGATTGTTTACAAAGGAAGAGATGGAAACTATTACTTAATAAGCGCCCAGGCCAGGGTCCTTAATCTCATTTAATCTGCACAAGCCTGCAAAGTAAATATAATTATCCCAATTTTACAGAAAATAAAACTGAAGGCAAGTTAAGTTTGTCCAGTGTGGGGGGCTGGGGGGTGCAGCCGAGGCATCGCAGACCTAGACCCAGACTTTTGGCATCACCCAGGCTCAGGAGCAGAGGCTGGGTTTTGAATTCCAGGTTTGTCTAGTTTCAAAACTTGGGCTCTTTACTTTTTGATCTAGCAATTCCATTTCTAGGAATTGATCCTTCAGATAGACTGCACGCATTGGAAATGATGTCTGTGCAAGGTCCTTCCTTGTGGCACTGCCTGTCAGAGCTAAAATGTGGAAACCTACATTTCCACGAATAAGACACTGGTTAAATTACGGTACATTCACACAATGGTAGAAAGAATGGGAGGCCCTTTAAGGTACTGAGAAAGAAAGACCTTCAAAATGTATTGTTAGGTGAAAAAAGCAAGGTGAAGACTATATGCATAACATGCTGCCATTTGTTTTGGGGTTTTTTAAGATAAAAAGAGGGGCCAGCTTGGTGGCATGGTGGTTAAGTTCATGTGCTCCTCTTTGGTGGCCCAGGGTTTGCAGGTTTGGATCCTGAATGTGGACCCCACACACTGCTCATCAAGCCATGCTGTGGCAGCATCTCACACACAAAATAGAGGAAGATTGGCAACAGATGTTATGTCAGGGACAGTCTTCCTGACACACACACAAAAAGTTTTAGGGTCTGGCCTGGTGGTGTAGTGGTTAAGTTTGTGAGCTCCACTTCAACTGCCCGGGGTTCACAGGTTCAGATCCCGGGCGAGGACCTAGCACTGCTAGTCAAGCCATGCTTGTGGCGGCATCCAACATAAAATAGAAGAAGACTGGCAAAAGATGTTAGCTCAGGGCCAATCTTCATCACAAAAAAAAAAATAGAGACTACAGTCATGAGCTGCATAATGACGTTTCAGTCAATGACAGACCGCGTATATGACAATGGTCTTATAAGATTAGTACTATTAGCTTAGGTGCATAGTAGGCTATACTATCTAGGTTTGTGTAAGTGCACTCTGTGACATTCGCACAATGATGACATTGTGTAATGACCCATTTTTCAAAACGTATTCCCATTGTTAACCGACTCATAACTGTATGTAGAGGTAAGACATTTGCTGAGGTTTGTATTCGCATCAAATGTCTCTGGAAGCAGAGCTTCTCACACCTGAATGTGTATTCCAGTCCCCTGGGAATGTGTTAAAATGCAGATGCTGATGTTGCCCAATTATTCTGCATTTCTAACTCCTAGGGCATCATGATGCTTCTGATCCAGATTGCACTTTGAGTAGCAAGATTTGGACACAACACACACTCAAAAAGGTTACATTAATGTCCCTCAGAAAGAGGAGCTGGGTGACAGGTGGACATGGATGGGAGGCAAACTTTACTATATTCCTTTTTGTACCTTTGACTTTCAAACCATGTATTATCTAGTAAGATAAAAATTGATACAAAAATATAAGAGCGTGTACACATTCGCTTACCCTAGAGCACAGCACAGACCCTTTCTTCCAGCCCCTGCCCCAGAGCCAGGCTCCGCCCACCCACTCTCCACCCTCTCACTCAGGACCTGTATGTCATGTTTTGCCGCCAGAGTTTCTCTTGGGCTGGGTTTGGCCCAGGCCCTCTTCTTTCAGCCCCTCCTCCTCTCGTCGTCACTCACCACTACTTCTTCTTCAAAGACCTTCTCGCCGTCGTTCACCTTCTGCAGCTCAGTGTGCTCATACTCATGCGAGGGGTCCCCCGTGAAGCGGCCCTTCACCACGGATGTCTGCACCATCATCTCGTCTGTGGCAGGGGGCAGGAGGCTCCACTCCATGCAGTTCAGGCTGCCGACAACATCTGCATCACCCCAGATTCCAACTCCCCCTCTCCCTCAGGCTCCCGCCACTGCCCCTTCTCCAGAGGGGTGAGGCCCAAGAAAAGCTGTTGGGAGTCACACTTTTCCCCTTAGGACCCCAAAGTGCCTGTGGTGCACCCCACCCCCATATGTGATGCAAATGCAATTTTATTTTTTAAAAGATCACAAAAGCTTCACATATGGGGGCCAGCCAGGTGGCTCAGCGGTTAAGTGCACACATTCTGCTTTGGCGGCCCGGGGTTCACCAGTTCAAATCCCGGGTGCGGACATGGCACCGCTTGGTAAGCCATGCTGTGGTAGGCGTCCCACATATAAAGCAGAGGAATATGGGCACGGATGTTAGCTCAGGGCCAGTCTTCCTCAGCAAAAAGAGGAGGATTGGCAGCAGATGTTAGCTCAGGGCTAATCTTCCTCAAAAAAAAAAAAAAAAAAACTTCACATATGCCGAAATTCCAAGAGCTTCTTCCTAGATTTCTAGACTGTGAGATTCCAGATGAGTTTGTGGAAGCTGAACTTCCCTTATTTGCAGGTGTCTCCGCTTTGGTGGGCCCCAGATTCGTGCTCCACCTGCCTACTGAGCCAGCAGCACAGCCATCTTCCGCCATTGCTCAGGAAAGCCCAGCCCAGGCTCAGGACCTCCCGTCCTCTGAGGTCTTCAGGAGCACTGGCCAGCCCAGTCCTTCTTTCTCACTTCCCACCGGAGAGGGCCTCTCACTCCTCTCTAATCCACTCAGGGCCTGTGTCCCCAGCCTGGTCTCTGCTCATCTTCCTGCCCTTTATTCTCCACTGGCTCCTTCTCAACATAAAAACAACTCAGCTTTCTAAAACAACAGCCCTCAAATCCATGCTTCTCTAGAAAATGCCCTTTTCCTGTCCCTCCCTCCTCTTCCAGAACTCTGCGCAACAATTTCAGAACAATAATTTGCCCCGCGGGAGCCCTTCCGCCCCCTTGCTTTCACTCTTTGCCCACTGCACAGTGATTTCTGCACCCCCCACCCCTAGAGACCGCTTAGGAGAAAGTGTGATCCATGGGACCTAAAAGGCAACAAATGCATTTCCATTTCTATTTCCTCTCACATCTCCCTTCTCCCTCCTCCAGTGTCCTAAGTATTTCCAGGGATCTGTTCCCACCCGGCTTTTCTCTCTGCAGTCTCACCCACCTGACTCAGCTACTCACTCACAGCTACTGCCTAGTTGGTATCCAGAATCCAACCACCTCCACTGCTTCCCTCCTGGTCCAAGCTACCGTTTCCTCTTGCCTGGATATTGCAGTAGCCTCCTAACCAGTCTCCCCACCTCCATACCTGCTCCCCTTTCAGTCTAGTTCCCACCCAACTGTTAAAACCTAAGCCAGACCATGTCTCTGTGCAGAAACTTCCAGTGACTTCCCATTAAGCCAACTCTTCACAATGCTCCACAAAGCCCTGCATGATGGTCTTCAGTCCCTTACCTCTCTGACCTCATATCCGACAATGCTCCCCCTCACTCACTCCTCTCCAGCCACACTACCCTCTATGGGGTTCCACAAACACCCTAAGCACATGTCTGCCTCAGGGCCTTTGCACTTGCCTGGAATTCTCTTCTCTCAGATAAACACAGAGCTCACTCTCTCAGTTGCCTCTGGTCTCCTCTCAATGGTTACTTTATCAGAGAGGCCATCCTTGACCACCAAATAGTGCCCCATCCTGTGTTCTCTCTCCCTCCTAGCACACCAGCTGACATGTAATATGTGTGTGTGTATTTATTGTCTGTTTCTCCTCCCCTTACACACATACTACAATGTAAGCTTCATGAAGACAAGGACTGTGTCTCATTTACCATTGAATTCCTGGTGCCTAGCACATGCCTGGCACATAGTAGGTGCTGAAGAAATAAAAACTTATGGGGAAAAATGGAGTGCCACATCTCTATCTTCAGTCCAAATGTTTCTTCTGGACTACTCAGCTGTACTTTAACATGCCTCCTTACCAACCCCTCAGGCACCTCACACCAAATTCCCTAGGTCTTCCCTGGCCCTACTCCCCGAATCCTCTCACGGTGAGTGGCGTGAGCGCCTGCCCAGCTGCCTAAGCTGGGAGGAGGGGTCAACCTCGACCTCTTCTTCACCTTCTGCCCGTTCAGACAGTCACGAGTCCTTCCAGGTCTACCCGTTAGATCTTTCCAACCTATCCCCTCCCCTCCGTTCCTTCAGCTACCTCTTCCTTTCAGACCCCTTCATCTGGACACTGCAACAGACTCCTAAATGCTCGCCCACTGCCAGGCCATCTTGCCCACTGAGATCTGAGCAGGCTCTTCTTGTTTAAATCCCTCGATGGCTCCCCACAACCTATGGACAAAATTCAACCCCATCGGCCTCCATCCAGCTCTACATAACACCCTCGGCTGCCATTGTTATGTCTACCTACCTACTGTTCTCCCAAACACACCCAGCCCGCTCCAGCCAACAAGTGTGCAGAACTGTTCCCCCTAACTGGCATGCCTTTCCCCACACCTTTCTGGAGAACTCCTCCTCATCTTTCAGATCTCAACGAAGTTACTCCCTTAGTAACCTTATTTAATTCCTCTCTAGGAGAATGCCCTGCCTTGGTCCCCCTTAGTATACACCTCTGTTCTAGTTTTAACACATTTTTGCTGAAATTACTGGGTTACCCATCGGTCTCCCTCCCAAGATGTGAATACCTTGGAGACAGGGGTGAGTCTTAGCCATCTTTGTAAGCAAAGTCTAGCACAGAATGTGTCCAACCAACATTGGATTGATGCATGGATAGATAAATGAAGTCTCCAATTCTGTGGTCTGAATGGATTGCTTTGTAAGGCACTGAGCTCCCCACCATCGCTGGAGGTGGTCAAAAAGAGGCAGGATGGTCCTGCGTGGTAGTGTCCAGGGAATTTTTCCCAGTTCTACATCCCTTCTCTCCCATTCCGTATTCTTTCACTGCTTCCTAGAGCGCCTCCTGCCGTGAGCCAACAGCCAACAACAACTCCATTGACGATGCTTCTGGACCCACTTCCAAACAGCACCACACCACCCCCACCCCCGGGGCTTCTGACCCTCCTCCAAACTGAGCTCTTCGGAATGCCAGCCCCCGCACTGGCTGGCACCTGGCTTCTACTCCAGGTCGCCATTCTCCAGGAACTTTCACCTTTCTCCGCCTCTGTTCTTGGCGGCGCCTCTGTTATAAACCCACTGGCCTCTAAATTTCCCTTGCACTCCCCCCACCCCTTGCCTAGAGCCCGTCCTCCCAGGGCCCCGCCCTCTTGGACATCGCCCACCACTTCCCCAGCGCCTCAGACTCTGCTCTGTGCTCAGGTCCCCTTTAATCCTCAACCGTCTCGTTCCGTCCCGGGCCCCGCCCCTCAGCCCTTCCCCATTCCCTCCTCCTCGGACCCAGTCCAGCCGCGTCCTCCACCGCGTAGGCCCCGCCCCTCCCGGCCCCCTCTGGCCCTCCCTTCAGCATCCCGCGGCGGCCTCGGCCCACCCGGGCGCTGCCTCCACCTGTAGAGTGTCTTGCGCGGTGCGAGCTGGTCCTCACTCAGGCCCTGCGCGATGTAGTAATCGGCGACGAGGCCGAGGATGCGGCCCCAGAAGAGGACCCGATCGTAGCGGTAGTCGCGCTTAACCAGCATCAGGGAAGTGAGCAGTGAGGCCCGACGGTCCGGACTGAGGCCCTGCCCACTGCCGGACGCCAGCTCCAGCGACAGCAGGAGGCTCTCGGCGTCCATCGCCCCGGCGGCTCAGCTCAACGCCCGCCAGGTTGCTAGGAGAAGCCGTGTCCGTGGAGACCCGAAGCTCCGCCCTCCCGGCAGGTGGGCAGCAGGATTCCACCCGCCTGACGGCCTGCGGCCCAGCCCTCTCAGAGCCTCCGGCCGGCCCTTCTCCCTACCCTGCTCTTCGGAAAAGCCTGGGCGTACGTACACTAGTTCCCCTCTTCCTTTGCGGAGTTGGAAGCAGATTTGTTCAGTTGTCACAGCAACAGCCCGGTTTCCCTTAACCCTGGATTCCAACCCAGGCCAATTCCCAGGGTATAGTAGTCCTCCCTTATCTGTGGGGGACACGTTCCAAGACCCCCAGTGGATGCCTGAAACCCTGGAGAGTAAGGAACCCTATACATATTACGATTTTTCATATACATACATACCTATCATAAAGTTTTATAAATTAGGCACAGTGAGATTAACAACTTAATAGAACAATTATAACAATATACTGTAATAAAAGTTATGTAAATATGCCATCTCTCTCAAAACATCTTATGGTACTGTACCCATCCTTATGATGATGTGAGATGATAAAATGCCTACATGATGAAATGAAGGGAGGAGAAAGAGGAGGGCATTGTGAAGTAGCGTTAGGCTACTACTGACCTAACGACAAATTCACCTGCTTTGCGGTTGACCGTTGGGGATAATTGAAACAGTGGAAAGCAAAACTGCGAATAAGGGGAAACTACTGTATTTTGCTTCTCCTGAGCCCTTCCACATAGTCGACATTTATTGAGTCCTCACTTTATATGCAGTGACACTAGCTGTATTATTTCACTCCAGTTGTGTCCCTTATTGGCCTCAGAATGATCTGTGAAGAAAAGAATTTGAGATCTTCTTGGCTCTAAAAGTCTAGCATTCTAAGAAAATTCATTCCCCCCAAATCCAGGTCTTACAGAATGGGGTCCATGCATTCCATTCTCTTCAATCTTCACCAGATGTCCCTTCATTTACCCCTCCCATAGGACTATTCCACCTAAGCGGCAAGTGGAGACCTAGGCAGTGGGGCAAGGAATAGGGCCACACCTTGGGAAAGCAGGGTGCGAAGAGGGGTACAAAAAGGATGACATTTACAGACTACACTGTCCCATCAACCACCACCTACATTTCCCTACCTTGGGCCCCACAACCATTGCTTTTAGGCCCAAATGGTAGCAACAAATGAAAGCCCAGACCCCACTGCAGCTGGGGCACTTCACTGCCTGGGCTAGAGATCACTTCTTCACACCTACCTCTGGAGGCCCCAGCCAAGGCAAACTGATCAACAGCCGCCTCAGCAAGCTTGCTGTCAGGGAAGGAGATGGGAGTTATTGTTCATACTATTAACTAACTGATCTTTTAATTTCTGGATTCCTTTGGTGAGGACTCATGAAATCACAATGACCTGGGGCCCAACGCTAACAGAGAACTAAATGTCCTAAATTACCAAGATAATTACCTTGCTTTGATTGTCTAGGCGTTGTTTACGAAGGCTTTTAAAATTAGTATTTGAGGGAGCCAACTTGGCTTAATATGTCTTCCAACTCAAACAATTTATAACTCTCTCGTTCCAATCAGACCTCTCAGCCTGTCCCTTCCCAAGTGGGAGATAGGGCCCTATTCCTCCTCTGTAAGGTAATATCAGACAGAAAAACAGCCGAAATTCTAGCTGACAGAATATTCTTTAAGTGGTCATGCACAGAAAAGAACCCAAACCTTTTGTTTTCACTGATTCCATATTTACTCAGCACCTTTTAATGGCAGGTTCCATGTCAGGAACCATAACCTGAAGCCAGAGAGGGGGATCATGCAGCTGTCCCATGCTGCCACCTTCGGCAGAGTTGCATTATTTCAGAGTAAAACCACACAGGGTGTACAGCATAGTGTGAAGCACTCAGCCTCAGGAGATGGGTTTGAATCCAGGTTTCACCACTCAGGCAAGCTATTCAGTCTCCCCAAGCCTCATCTACAAAGCAGGGACAATATGTACTTTGTAAGGTTGTTAGATTTGATAATGTAGTTAAAGTGCTTAAAACATAGTATAAAATATAAACTATTTTTTATGTTTTCTGAACAAAACACAAAACATATTCATTCCTTTTTTTTTGCTGAGGAAGATTTGCCCTGAGCTAACATCTGTTGCCAATCCTCCTCTTTCTGCTTGAGAAAGATTCGCCCTGAATCTTTCTAACATATGTGCCAATCTTCCTCTATTTAGTATGTGGGTTGCCACCACAGCATGGCTGCCGATGAGTGGTGTAGGTCCGTGTCCAGGAACCGAACCTGGGCTGCCAAAGTGGAGCATGCCAAACTTAACCAATAGGCCACAGGGCCAGCCCCCATTCCTTCTTCTTAAAACATAAAAAATAACAAATATTTATATTGTCCCCATTTATACGCATGCACACACATGACACACACATCTCCAACACCAGCAGGGTAAGGATTCTGTCTCAACTTGTTTCCAGAAATACGCAGGTGTTCTCAGGGACAAAACATCAATGCTTAGTGGTAAGGACAGCACCACGCCGGAGAGGATAACAGCAAGGATCAGGATGGCCAAGTCAGAGGTGTAGCTGAGGAGGAACTGCCACAGGCAGGAGGGCAGGGTTTGCCTAATGACAACATTGCCAACAGCAACTGACAGCAGCCGCCAGATAACTGCAATAGACAGGCTGGGCAGAACTCCAGGAGGGACACTTGGCCTCAGGGAGCTGATCCCACAGGGCAGTCCTGGGGCTTTAGCCTACAATTCAATCAGTTTTCTCTTCTCAGCCCAGTCTCTCAGCCCCTTCCCCTGCGTGACCTCTGCTTTGGGCACATATACTTTAAGGGTCAGAAAACCCAGTTGTGGTGAGGAAAGAAGGCTGGGCTAGGACTCAGCTGCTGAGGACTCTAGCCCCAACTCTGATATCAAACTATTATAGAACCTTGGCCAAGTCATTGAACCTCCCAGACTGGCCTGGGGCTGATGAAGAGAAAGAACCACTAGTAAAAAAACCCTGCAAGTCCTGAAGCATAGAGGCCAAGGAGAAAGACAAAATACTCCAGCCTCAAGCCTGAAAAATCTCTGTAAGCCAAAAGAGTTTCAGGAAAATTTAATATGAATTCATTCATTTTATATTTAAGTTCATGAGTCACACTCACATTATCATGTCCCTGTTAAAAATTCTGAAAGGCCACAGCAAAAAGCAGAAAGTGGCCACCTCCATAAGAGTGTCTGTCTGTGGGCCCAAGTTTGCTTTCCAACCCCAAACAGACACACCTGACCCAGCACCCACCAGGAAAATCAACCTTTGATTCAGAGACGTTGTTCAATGATGATTATTACAGCCACAGCCATACCATCAACCCTCCAGGAAGTCCGAGGAGGGGAGGCAGGCAGCCAGAAGGATAGTACCTTCCTCTCACCTGGAAGCAACTCTAGCTCCAAGCAAGAGACAAGCGACTTGGTGCCACAGTGGAGAAGATAATTTAGCCATTGTGTTCACGATTAAGAAGCACCCCCATTCACTCGTGGAAGCCTTTAAGTGTCACTGGTGCCTGGAACCAAATGTAATCCTCCCAGGCCGTGGCTGGGATGGAGGCTCTGCCACAGGACAGGGTCACAGTCAGTTTGTGGCCCCGGCTGGGCACTCGGTAGTTGAGCTTGGGTCGAAACCAATCTTCTCCACAGTCGCGATGCCCCTGTGCCATGACGATGGTGCCCATGAGCGGAGGAGCCTGCAGCTCACTGAAGGCATCAGCCATGAAAATAGCTCGGAAGAGACGACGCAAACAAGCTGCCGTGCTCAGGCTCTGGTCCATGCTGTTGGGGGCTAAGCGGGACAAGTCAAGCTCATAGAACTCCTTGGGACTTACAGCACTGCCGCCAAGGAGAATAAGCACCCGTGGTACTAGTGTCCGGGCAAAGAGACCCTCTAGGTGGCTGAGGACACTCTCCAGTTCTGCCAGGGCTTGTTGGCATTTCCTGCTGCCCATGTCAGCAGTGGCTCGAGGTTTCTTCTTCACCACATCCTCTGCCTGTGAGGACAAAGAATAGTGAGAAAGAAGGACAAGGTAGGGAGAAGCTAATGCCCTCTGAAGAATGCTGTTGGGATGTAATAGACAAAGGAGACAATTTCCATGGCTAAGACTTTCGGTTTTATCAGAGGGAAATATATCAAAAAGGAAAATATATTCTTTCTACTAAACCATAATTCTCCCATGCTTAGAACAGCAAACACAGTTTTCTGAAGCAGGAAGGCACCCAGCAATAAGCAACCAAAATAGTCAAAGAGACTTGGTGGCATGGCAGGTGGCAAAGTTTTGCTGTGTTGGGAGTGATAACAAGAATGACGATAATTTTGTCTAATAAAAGTGATTCTGGAGTTGGTCTTCCAGTTAAACATGGCAAATTGAATACATGCTTATTTGCGCTCCCATTTGAAATAGTACTAAATGAGACGAAGGGAGGAAGGAATGGAGGAAGAAAGGAAGGGAGGAAGGGAGGGAGGAGAGAGAAGGAGAACTCCCAAGAACACAGAGAACCGGTGAATAGACAACAGTGGCCGAAGGCAACAACAAATTTTTGGAAGAGAGAAAGCCGACGAAAGAGTTCAAGAGAGCTGAATACCAAGTGCTGCAGAGGGGACTCCCACAAGAAGCAAACTGATTCACACTGAGAACTCCAGAGAGCCTCAAGAATTGGCAATTTAGACACAGAAGGCAAGAGTGAACAAAGGCGGACTGAGTGAAAACCTGTGTGAGAAGCTTCAGATCACCTGCCAAGTTCCTCCACCCAGAGAGAAGACTTTCCGATATTGATGTTTTGGAAGTCCCCCAAAGAGATTGCTAGATTCCCACCCACTATTCTTAGAGTAAAATCTATCAGCTCACAAGGCCCAGCTACACACACAGTTTTCCATGACTTATTCTTAAATATTCACCAGACACAAAATAAAAGCCTCTACCATTAAAGTCAGAGACCAAAACAAATAAACAGAAAAAGGAATCTGTGGGAAACTGAGACACTGCAAGGAACAGAAGAAAACCTCAAAAATAAAATAATTAACATCCTCAGGTAAGAGAAGTTCATACAGACATGAAACAACAGGATGCCATTAAAAAGGTACACGCAAAACTTAAGAACGAGCTCCTAAGACCGTGATTGCCAAAAAAAGAAAAAATTAATAGAAGCGTTAGAATACAAAGTCAAGGAAGTCCACCAGAAAGTAGGACAGAAAAACAAAAAGATGAAAATTGGGAGAGAAAAGACACTAAAATTAAAGGGTCAGTTCATGAAATCCAAATACAATACACAATAGGAGTTTCAGAAAAAAGAAGAGAAAACGCCAGGAGGGTCAGCCTATCAAAGCGCAGAGTGGGGAGAAGGTGACTGAAGCCATGGAGCTGAGTCACATTCCTACAGCTGCTTAGGCCGACAGGCCCTGAAGATTCCTTAGACCCCCCATTTTACCTGCCTAACATGTAACAGCCACAAAGTCTCCCCACCTGTGCCTACCTGGGGAGAAGGTTTCCGGTAGAAATGCTTAAGCTGTTCATAGGGCAGAGGGAGCTGCTGCCGTTGGTACATGATATGCTTCAGAAGTTCACAAGTAAACCGACAGCAGCCTTCCTGGCTCACAGGCCCGGGAAACACCACTGGCACCATGCAGTCTCTGGGGCAAAAGGGCTCCGAAGGATTGGGAGGCTGTGGAGCAGAGGTGGTCTCAAGTAGTTCTATTTGAGGAGCGTGGGTTTCCTCCGACTTCTCATACCATTCCAAATCTAGCAGGTGCACAGAGGGACAAGAGAGAAAAATGAAAAACTTAAAGGCCAAAGTCGGTTTTCTCATTCCTTTGTGGCCATACCGGCCACCACTGCGGAGGAGACACCCCGACACAAGCACATTCCCTCCGCAAACTCCTGTGTGGGCGACAGTGGGGAGACTCGCGATCCCAGTCGCCTGAGGTGATCTAAGTGACCGCCGGATAAAAGGAGCGGGGTGAATTTCGGAGGCAGCGACTGGGGCTCCGCTCAGAAAGTGGAGGCCCTGATCCGGGGAAATGAGCTGAAAGACAATGTAGTCCAGCGGAGTCCAGAACGCCGCTGAGAGGAAGACAGAGTGGAACCAGAGCCGGGAGGGACGCCGGGAAACGGGGACAACGAAGACGGGCCAGAGAAAGGGCCAGGAGCTAATGACTAGAGGGTGCGGCAGCAGGGACGAAATAGGTCCCCGACCTCGGGACCCCAGGCCTTACCAGGGACTGCGGCCGGGGACAGCACTTCCGGCTCCGGTGCCGCCATCACGACCTCCTCCCTCCTCTCAGTGCGGTTTGAATAGGCGCCCCGCGGGGTATCATGGGAAGCCCGCGCCTCCACTTCCGGCGTGGCAGGGCCGGAAGCGGGCGTGGCGCCGTCGCATTGGGGTGGAGGCTAGGCTAGGCTGGGCTGGGCTGTGCTGGGATTAGAGCCGCGTGCTTTCTCTTTAACTCGCTGGCACGGAGATACCGAGCCCTTCCTCGACAGGGAACCCACGCGCTCTTGGCCACTGGGCACTGCCTTCCAGGGGACGCCTGCCCTCACGCATGCGTTCTCTCCTGCGTTCATTATTCACTGTGCACCTACTTCGTGCCAGGCCCTGTCCTAGGTGCTGGAGACTCGGCAGCAAACAAGCCGGAGGCAGGCGCTGTCCTCAACGGGTTCGCTGCCTATAGATACAACACAATGTGATGAATTCTACTGTGGGGTGTACACGGGCTGTGGACGCGAAGAACTAGGACGCCTAATCTAGATGGGATGGGAGTGAGGGGTGCTCCCAGAGGAAATGTGTCCAAGAAACTGTGACCTGTAGGATGAGTAAATGTAAAGAGGAAGGCCTAGTGGTCCTGGAGACCTCCAGAGACAAGAGCATCCTCTATTCAAGGAATGAAAAGAGTTCAGATTATAAAGAGTTAAGACTGTGTGCCATCCAAGTAATGCTGTGGTGGACAAACAGGAGCCACTTCATGGCAAGGCTTTATAAGTCATGTTAAAGAATTTGAACTTGATCCTGTAGGGGGGTGGGGAAGCTTTGAAAGCTTTAAGTAGGGGAGCGACCTGATTAAATTTACATTTTATAAATTTAATCTCTACACCTGCTGCAGTGTAGAGATTAGATTACGGGGAGGGTAAGAGAGGAGGCAGCTACCACTGTAGCTGCCTCCTCTCTTACCAGCTACCGCAATTACATAAGTGGATGGTGAAAGAGGCCTGAACTAGTGAGGAGGAGAGAACTGGGTGAACCCTAGAGATATTTAGGAGGTCCAATGGATTTGACTTGGTGGTTGATCCCAGGAAGAGGAGGAGAAACAGAAAGAGATTGCCAGGAAGACAAGCAGGTTTTTGACTTCAGCAACTCTATGGCCAGTCGTGCCATTCAATGAAGGAAGGAACACTAGAGGTGGGCCAAGTTTATTGGTGTGTGGGTAAGGAGAAAAGATAAGTTCAGTTTTTGATAGGCTGAGTTTGTTATTCCATTGGACAGTGAAGATATGTTTAGGAACACCATTAGGAATAGAGACATGTATTTGAGAGTCATCAACATGGACGTGGATAAGATCACCCAGGGAGGGTGTGTAGAATGAGGATGAGCTGGGTTCCTGAAGATACTACTGTTTAGGGGATGAGCAGAGAGAAGAACCTGGGGAGGAGACTGAGGAGTAGCCCCAGAAGTATAAAGAGAAATAGACACATGGCCCAGGGGTGGGGGTGGCGGGGGAGGATGGAATAAACAAGTGTCAGGTCATGGAGGCCAAGAAAAGGGTGTGTTTCAGGAAGTGGGGACCAAAGATAAAAACATACTATAAAAGTACAACGATTAAAATACTGTTAAAAACCAAAATTCAACCAAGAAAATTTGAAGATCTAATTGGCTTTATTAAACGATTCATGAATCAGGCAGCATCTCATCTAGTAAGCCGAGAGATATTCTAAGGACTTATAGAAAATGGAAGGTTTTTATAGGAAGAAGGGTAGGGCAAGGAAATTATTAGTAAAAGAGAAAAAAATGACTTTTTGGGGTCAGGGCATCTTCTCTTTGGGGGGGTGGGGGGGAGGGATTAGCTAGGATTTTATCATGCAGATTGCCTCTCCTTCCTGGGGGTAGGGGGTAGGAATGGAGAGTGCCCTGTGACAGACTACCTCATTGGTACTAACCAGAAAATTTCAGACTGGTTGCTTATGGTTATATTTCAGGGGAAGGTTGAAACTGCAGTTAGGTTAGGTTAGGTTAGGTTAGTGAGTATTAAATCTAGGTTTGGTATCACAGGTTTTAGCACAAGTGATGCCATTTTGGGTCTGTGGTTTTTCTCTTTAACAATACTGTGGTACTGGCTCAGGAATAAACAAACAAATAATAAAACAGAAAAAAATCCAGAAATTTAGATCTTTAGTATACAATGAGGGTGACTTTTCAAAGCAAAGAACTTGAGACAACTCTCTATCCATTTAGAAGAAAAAAAAAGTCAAATTAATTCCTACCACACATCTTACATAAAGGTAAATTCCAAATGGATTAAAGATCTAAACACAAAAATAAACCTCAAAACTCCTAGAAGAAAATATTGAGGGATAATTCATAATCAAGGAGTGGTTTTAGCCTAGGCATGACACAAAACCAAGAAAGTATAAAGAGAAAGATCGCTAAGTCTGAGTTTAAAACTTATGTAAATGTACTATACACATAGAATAAATGACTAATTACATACCATGAAAAATGTTTGTATGTGTGTGTGTGTGTGTGTGTGTGTATACATATCCCACAGTCAACCACCTCATAAGTAACACCTTTAGGAAACTAAACACAAATACCACATTCCACATACATCACATACCCTGATCTTCCCCTGGACAGACATCCCTGTTTCAGCCTACTCCCCTGCCAGCCTCCACTCCTGTCTGTGGTAAGCCAAGTTGTTCAAGAATGGGGTATCAGAATGGGTTATCCCCTCCTATCTCTTCAAAGAAGTTCTTCACTTAGGAGACAAGGGGATTGGGATGGAAGAAGTGAAATTGTGTGTTGAGTTGGTTGAAAGGTCCATGAAGATGAGAGGACAAGCGTTATCAGGCAACTGCAGCAGGCCCTGGTTATCAAGAGAGACCAGAGCTGGTGGTGGTGAGAATGTTGGGGGAATGGTCTTAACTCTCCCTTCCAATCCCCATGCTTCTTGAGATCTCTCACTGAGTTCTTCAGTCTCAGCCTCAAAGCAGCAGTTTCCCTGGCGGAACTGTGCCCCTTGTTGGGTTGACCTCTGCGGCATAACCTTTATTTAGATGAACAGGGTTCAGAAAAGAGAAGTCACATATGCTTTCAACCACTGAAGACCACATAATTGGCTGGGTCTGCTAGGCCCCTTTTGCAGATTTTGGTCCTTCTGCTCCCACTGCTTTGGAGAGGTATGCCATATGGACAGCAACTACATGATCTACAGCAACCTGCCTCTCTCCTTGTGGTGTTAGGGGAAAGCCATGGACTCTACCAGGTCTGAACCCCTGAAAGGATCACCAGAGGTAAGCCACTGTTGCTGCTTCTAGTTTTCCAGGGAAAACTGAGGTCTGGAGGGAAGGGCTGTTTTATTTCTTGGCTGTGTGAGAGCATGTCGCTGTTTGTGAAGAGAGGAAGTGGACGTATGGTGAGTGGTGAATCATGAGACAGCCACGGGGGCTGGTAATTGAACCCTGGCGTCCTGACTCCCAGCCCAGCAACACTAACTGCTTCTCCACTCTGCCTTTTTAGTGTCTTGTACCCTGGTTTAGGTCGCTGAGTGTGTTTACTCTTTGCTGACTAGCAAGAGCCCTAAAGAGCAAGAGAGATGGCTTAGCAGGAAAGTTTAAAGTCAGTACTGTATTCCCCTGGGGCCCTTGGCCAAGTTTCTATTCCCAACCACTTCCCCCGCCCTCGCAATGGCTGACGTAACCCGAACCCCAGCCCCGCCCCAAGTAGGGGCCAGGCCCCTCCTACAGCTCTGACTGTTTTAAAACCAAACTCGGTTCTCCCGGATTGGTTCTGCATCAAAACAAAGAGGAGGGGTAATACTCGCTGCGGGCATCCTTGTAGCCCTCAGGCAGCGAGGCTGGTTTATGGGTTCGGGCCTCATGTCGGGGCCACCGGAGTGTCTCCGGCTACTAAAACCAGCCCCCGGAGGGTGCCAACCTGGTAATAAAGCAGTGACTACTGTGTAAAGGTGGCATAATCATCGCAATAATAACAGCCGTAATTAGGCTAACCACCATCCGCCTTCGCTCTGGCATTCGCCCTGACTCACCCCGACGGCACGCCAGCTGTCAGGGAAGAAACTGAGGCAGGGGCGGAGCGAGCAGGGTGGCGGGACCTGTAGTCCTGAATTTTGCAGCTCTCCTGGTTCAAAACCTGTAGTCTGAGATCGCGCTAAGGGGCCGCACCTAGGAGCGTACAAAAAGCTTGATTCTGATGTAAACCTTCCGCCTCCTGTGACTGCGCCACCCCCACGCCGCGGGGCTCTGAAATTCCCCGAGGCCCTAGGAAAAGACCTGCTCGGAGCGTGGAGACGGGGAGCCAGACTACAGCTCCATTAGGCCTTTGCGCGCAAAGGCGCGCTGCTTGCCTACGTCCCGAAGCCCCGCGCGGCATGTTTCGCCGCGATGCCTCCTGGGAGTTGTAGGGCGGTGGCGAGCTCTTCTGCGGGAGGTCCCCGGCTTGAGGACTCTATATCCCTTGGTGCCTCGCGGCTATTTCTGACGCGAGCCGGGGGCAGAGGAGGGCGGGGGCGTGGTCTGCACAGGGCCCCACCCCGCTCTCCTCTGGCTGGCCCGACGCGGCGGTGGCAGTAGGGGCGGCGGCAGTGGCAGCGGCTGCGGTGGTGGTGGCGGGGGGGAGGGGCCGGGCGGGGGGCTGGCGGCAGCGGCGGATGGACTCGCGGGTATCGGAGCTGTTCGGCGGCTGCTGCCGGCCCGGAGGGGGCCCGGCCGTGGGCGGAACCCTCAAGGCTAGGGGCGCCGGCGGCGGCAGCAGTGGCTGCGGGGGCCCGAAGGGGAAGAAGAAGAACGGAAGGAACAGAGGGGCCAAAGCCAACAATCCTCCGTACCTGCCCCCCGAGGTGAGCAGTTGAGAAGTGGCGGGGTGAGAGGAAACCACTCCTTCCGGTCCGGGGACTCCAGGAAGGCGGGACAGAGAGAATTAATACCCCCTTCCGGTGTCAAGACCCCCGGGGAGAGGAGAACCACTCCTTCCGGTCCCAGGACCCCAGGAGGAGGGACAGGGGCTGACCTCCTTTCTGGTGTCGAGACCTCAGGAGGAAGAATGGGGAGGGTCCCCCCCCAGGGTCCCCCCCCATTCTGATCTGGATAACTCCAGGAGGAGAAGTGGGGAAAGGGGATCCCACCCACATCCACTTGGGAAGGGCTGAAGAGAATGCCCCGGCCCCCTCCCTGTGCTGCAACGGGAGAAGGCAGACTGCATCCTGGGACGAGGAGGCAGAGTTTTCTAAACTTGTTCCATAAGGAGGAGGAGAGTGCTCGAGGAAAAGAGCAATATGTTCCGTCTCTATCCTTGAGTACACACACATACACACACGTATACACAAAACCAGACAACAGTCAGACTTGGTCCTCCTGCCCTTTGCCTGTCCTATGAGGAAGTGGGGACAGCCTCCACATACCTCTTTCATTTATCCCTAAGGCAGAGAATAATTGCTGTTTTGTCCCTCTTTGGAAAGGAGGACCCAGGGGAAGAGCCTAAACCAGTGGTTATCAAACTTTAGCATGTATCAGAATCACCGGGATTGCTGCCCCACACCTAGAATTTCTGATTCAGTAGGTCAGAGGTGGGCCTGATAATCTGCATGTCCTACAAGTTCCCAGGTGATGCTAGTGCTGCTGGTCCTAGAACCACACTTTGAGAATCATCGGCCTAGACCATCATCCTTGTACCACTTTTCTGAAGCCATCCATCCTAATTATTCATCTCCAGCAAAATGATAAAGGAAGTCTCTGTGGATGGAAAAATATCTCCGTTATATTCCATGAGGCGGAGATTATGGGTGAAGACCTGTTAGAGCCTAGGAGTCAAGAGGGCCATGAAGAGTTGGAATGATGACAGGAACAGAAGAAGAAAAATAAAATGGCCAGGGAGGAGGAGTGCAGAAATGCAGATCGGGCAGAACAAGCAAATCTCTTACCCCTTTGCACCCAAGAGGGGAAGGTTCAAGCAACAGGATGCTTCTTTGTTGCGTCACCTGATATAAGGAAGAGGTAGAGGAGATTGTGGGGTGGATTCAGGATTTCACCTCATCTGAGGCATGAGGGTTAGGGACATGAGGTAAAAGCCACACTGAGTCTGGTTTGTGGAGTTTGCCCCCTTCCTTACATTTTCTGAGTACCCTCTTTTCATCTCAGCTCCAACTTTGGAGCCCTGTGCCTCTCTCACCTGGGCTCCTCTCTCCTCGGGCTTGTAGTGACCAGTGCTCAGCTCACCCTTTGGCCCTGGTCCAGAACCTCTTGCAGCCTCTTGCATCTTACTCTTGATGACATCAGCTAAGAGGGGTGGGCAGGAAGGAAATGGTGTCTCCCAGACCAATGGCAGAGAATGGCCTCAGCAGCCTAGACACAGAAGAGACGTAGACTTCTGGGGACAGCAGTTTGAGGCCCTGGGGAGAAGGAAGGGGTGATCTTGCATCTAGGAAGTATGTGCTGCCAGTGATGAAAGAAAGGGAGGGTTCAGGGTTCTGTTCCTGGCTTAGATGGGTGACTCACTATGTTCTTAGACCTTTCCTTCAGAGAGGTCACACTGGGGCTGAGTAGAGGGCTTGTCTGCCAGTGACCTTTTGCAGGCACCTGCCTAAGCAGGTGCAGCTGAGGCTTTCTGCTCTCTCAAGTTAGCTGCCTGGGCCCCATGGAGAATCGGGGAAGTAGGGGTTGGGTCTGGATGGTGTGTGGTAAAACTGCTCCGTTTCTTTTCAGGCTGAAGATGGAAACATCGAATATAAAGTGAGTCTTAGGTTGGGGAGAGTCAGGTTGTCCTTGCTGTGTGGGATGATTTCTCTGAGATGCTGCTAACTTCATGATCTGTAGCAATTTAGGGATGTGGTTCAGGGTGAGGGCTCCATACCTTATTCTGTTGGAGGGGGACTCACTGTTGGAGGGGGTGAGGGATGAGGGAGTTTACGTGGGAAGGGAAGACCCTGGGCCTGGGCAGCAGGACAGGTGGGGAGCATGTGGGTGTAGGAGGAGCATCTCTGATTTCACCTTCTCGTGATACCTCACCTGCCTAAGCTGAAGCTGGTGAATCCATCCCAGTACCGCTTTGAGCACCTGGTGACACAGATGAAGTGGCGGCTCCAGGAGGGCCGCGGTGAGGCTGTCTACCAGATTGGGGTAGAGGACAATGGGCTGCTGGTGGGGCTGGCTGAGGAGGAGATGCGGGCCTCCCTCAAGACCCTGCACCGGATGGCAGAGAAGTATGTTCCTCTCCCCGCTCCCCTCCCTTCTCCCTTACCTGACTCTGGGGAGGACCCTCACCTCCTGGTCACCTAGGGCCTGAGGGGCCAAGGAGGGACTTTCCTTCTACTGCCTTCTCTTGACAAAGGGTTAGTGTTTTGGGCTCCTCCTCATTGGACCTAGGCTTTTTTACTCCTTGATTTGAGTTTGGCTGGTTGGTTTAAAGGGAGCTATGGATGTGGGATAGATTGGAGGGTGTTAGGAAGCAAAGTAAGGTGTTGGGAGCTCTGTGGGAGGTGTGGGAAGGCCATTGGTCCAGAGCCAAAATGGAAAGGGGTGGAGTGGAATGGCAGTTGAGATGTGGCACCTGTGGCCTTGCTGTGACAGGGTTGGGGCAGACATCACTGTTCTCCGGGAGCGAGAAGTAGATTATGACAGCGACGTGCCCCGGAAGATCACTGAGGTGCTGGTGCGAAAGGTCCCTGACAACCAACAGGTGAGCACAGACCCTTCCCTGCCTCTCACGCCCGTGCTCCCCAGGAGGGCCCTGTGGTGGCACGCTCTCCCCTGGCCTGGGATCCTGGGGATGGATGTCCAGTTCATCATTTGGTCCCCAGGGAGTGTCACTACCCTTGACCCAACCTTCAGTGGAAAGAGGTGAGGGAGTGGAGCCCTTATGTCTGGCAATTCATCCACAGTTCTTAGACCTCCGTGTGGCCGTCCTGGGGAATGTGGACTCAGGGAAGTCGACTCTGCTTGGAGTCCTGACCCAGGGAGAGCTGGACAATGGGCGGGGCCGGGCTCGACTCAACCTTTTCCGCCACCTGCATGAGATTCAGTCTGGCCGAACCTCCAGCATCAGCTTCGAGATCCTGGGCTTTAACAGCAAGGGAGAGGTGCATGCATCAACGGGACCCAGTGGGACCGGACTCTGAGGATGGGATGGTGTGGTGAAGGAGAGTCCGAGGGCAGAGTGTGGAGACTTTTTGGAGTAGCGTAGATGAAGGCCCTGAGGGCACTGAATGAGCTCTGGCCTCCTTAGAAAACAAATGGGGAATCAACTGAATTGAATCGGAAATGGGGCTCAGGGTTATGAGTTAGGGTCACCCAAGGACTGGTTTAGGTCCTGGCGACTCTTGAAGGGTTGGGGAGGCTGGCAGGGGGCACTGAGAGCCCTGGGCTCTGGGCCAGGTGGTGAATTACAGTGACTCACGGACCGCAGAAGAGATCTGTGAGAGCAGCTCCAAGATGATCACCTTCATCGACCTGGCAGGCCACCACAAGTACCTACACACCACCATCTTTGGCCTCACCTCATACTGTCCCGACTGTGCCCTGCTCCTCGTCAGTGCTAACACTGGGATTGGTACGACGCATTGGGACAGGGACGGGGCTGGAGGGGGGTGCTCACTCTGTCCTACCCTGTGCTTCCTCAAATCTGGGAGCCAGACGAACTCTCCTCTTGGCTCCCTTGCCTCCTTCCCACATTCTCACTCTTCTCTCCTGCTGCCTGCCTGCCTTCTCTGAGGCAGCCGGCACCACAAGGGAACATCTGGGGCTGGCCCTGGCCCTGAAAGTGCCCTTCTTCATCGTGGTCAGCAAGGTGGACCTGTGTGCCAAGACCACAGTGGAGAGGACGGTACGGCAGCTAGAGCGGGTCCTCAAGCAGCCTGGCTGCCACAAGGTCCCCATGCTGGTCACCTCCGAGGATGATGCTGTCACTGCTGCCCAGCAGTTTGCCCAGTCCCCCAAGTAAGCCTTTCTCACCCAGAGCCCTCATCCACAGGGAAGGCTGCCACAGGGCCCAGGAGCGTGGCTTCCCCCCAAGAACCAGACCAGTTCTGGCTCAGTTCCGTGGTTTTTCAGGTTAGGATTGTGAGAGAGAGTCTTTGCTAAAGGGCTTGGCCCTTCTCCCAAGCCAGCCTGGAGCTTTGCTGATGCCTGAGACCCTGGAGATGAAGTGCTGTGCCAGGCATTTGCCATCTCCCTTGGGCTTTGGGATCAGCTTCATGTGCTGCATTCCTTGGCTGGCTGGCAGAGAGAGGGCCAAGAGCTCCTGAGACAGTTAGCAGATAGGAGAGAAGGGCCCCTAACCACCCAGAGAGCAGTTCACGTTTCCTCACATGTGGCTCTAGCCCCTGCTTCCTGTTAGAACTTTCCTCAACTGTTCATTGCATGCCTCCCTCTACAGTGTCACCCCTATCTTCACACTGTCCAGCGTGTCTGGAGAGAGTCTGGACCTGCTCAAAGTCTTTCTGAATATTCTGCCGCCACTCACCAATAGCAAAGAGCAGGAGGAACTCATGCAGCAGCTCACAGAGTTCCAGGTAATTGGCCGCCTGAACCGGCAGTGAGCTGGGGAACTGGGAGGGACTAATTCTGCCTGAGCCCTGAATCTGTTGAGAGGACCTGTCAACCTTGCTTGGCTGGCCATTGAGAGAATCTTCTTTGGCTTCAGGTGGATGAAATCTACACAGTACCAGAGGTGGGGACAGTTGTTGGAGGGACACTTTCCAGGTGAATTGCCTTGCTTGCTACCCACCCACTCACCCCTCACATATCCATGCAGTCACTCGAAGACATCGGGGCCCAAAGGAGCCCCGGGAGTTGAAGAGGGCCCATCAAAAAGATGTGCTTGTTTCCAGATTGGGCTTTCACTATCCAGGGAGCTAGAGAAAGCTAGTCCATTGGCTTATGAGGGAAGAAACACTATTGCTGCTTTCTGGGAATTTCCAGGCCTCTGAGAGAGAAGTGTGGGTCTTGGGCCCCAGGAAAAAAACTAGAATGTATTCAACTGACTTCATCTCCAAGTAGGGACATGAGAGCTCCCTTAAGACTTTCCAAAGCAGAGGATGAAACCCAAGGGGATAACTTGCTCGTTCAGGGATCAGGTGTCCAGTGTCAAACCAGCAGTTACCTCTTTGCCAGCTGTCAGTGCCTTTCCTGGTATTAGCGGTCAGAGTCTGCACTCTGGACTGGGGTGAGGCAGTCATCTCCCCTCCCTCCAAGTCAGAGTTTAGGGTCTCTTTTCCCCACTTGAGAGATTCAACCTTAGAAAGAAGGAGTGCTCTGGGTGATCGTAGCAAAGGAGGAGGAGGGCTAGGCTCACACTGTGCCACCTGCCTTCTGGGCTGCAGTGGGATTTGCCGTGAGGGGGACCAGCTGGTGGTGGGCCCCACGGATGATGGCTGCTTCCTGGAGCTGAGAGTATGCAGCATCCAGCGCAACCGCTCTGCCTGTCGTGTGCTTCGAGCTGGTCAGGCTGCCACATTGGCCCTCGGGGAATTTGACCGTGCACTCCTTCGCAAGGTAAGGTGGGAGGGTGGGTTGGAGAGGGAACACAAAGAGAAGTGCCTGGGAGACTGGCTATGTGAATGAGAAGCACCTGTCTCAGGTGCTTCAGAGGAACTCAAAGGAAACATGGTCTCTAACCCAAGAAGCTGGTTACACAGACTATCCATGCATGAAAATGCTTGGAATACTCATAAAGTTCAGATCGCTAAATATGAATGACTGTGGTGCAATCTGAGTGTCCTGGAGCCTCAAAATACAAAGCATTTGAAGAGTTAGAGGACATGGGAGGTGGGTAATGATGGGTTCCCTCTAAGAGGAGAGTTTTGAATATCGTCTTCTGAGGTCTTTGCATTTATAGTCCTAGAGAAAGAGAAAATTCAGAAGCTGTAGAGGCTGTGGGCTGGCTGGAGAGGGAGAGACTAATGCGAGGTCTGCCGTTTCTGGGTCTGAGGGCTTTGCCTCCCCAGGGCATGGTGATGGTGAGCCCTGAGATGAATCCCACCATCTGCTCAGTGTTCGAGGCAGAAATAGTCCTGCTGTTCCACGCCACCACCTTCCGGCGAGGCTTCCAGGTGACAGTACATGTGGGCAACGTACGTCAGACGGCAGTGGTGGAAAAGATCCATGCCAAGGTGAGAGGGACCCAGCCATACCCCCGTTTTCTAGGGAAAAATCAGAACTCTCCTGCTTCCAGAAAGGAAGGAGGTCTGACCTTAGACTTAGAGAATTCCCTGATCCCACAAAGGGAACAAAGCCCCACGTAGGGTGGGTATAAGCCTGATAGGCCCCTGAGGGTGGAGAGCCAAAGCTGGTAGAGAATGGGACAGGAGGCACTGGCCAGAGCCAGTGACTGCGTATCTGCTGCAGGACAAGCTGCGGACAGGGGAGAAGGCAGTGGTACGTTTCCGTTTCCTGAAACACCCAGAGTACCTGAAGGTGGGTGCCAAGCTGCTGTTCCGGGAGGGTGTCACCAAGGGCATCGGCCATGTCACTGATGTGCAAGCCATTGCAGCAGGAGAGGCCCAGGCCAACATGGGCTTCTGAACTCCTCCAGGCAGGCACAGCTCTATTGCTGTCCCTACAATACATAAGGTGACTTCCGGCCACGCTGCCCCATGTTGGCGGCTCTGTGTATTAATAGGCTAGGGAGAGAGGGGTGCTCTCTGCCACTTGCTCCCTGCCACCTTTCTGGAGCAGTACCAAGTTTGGTGTGGCCAGGGAGGGGCAATCCTGAGGGAGAAGACAGGAGAATTCAGGGCAGTGTTCAGCGGCTGTGTCCACCTGGTTGGCTCATCAACCCGTGCAACCCCATGGCCTGTCCACTGGAAGGAGCTGACTGTTGCCACCTCGGCCCCACTGTCAGGACTGGGCATGATTCGCCAGTGTGGTCCCTGCACTTCAGGAATTGTCACAACAACTGGGGGTGGTCCTCGAAAGCACTCCTTTTTCTATACCTCTTCTCAAGGCCATGTAAGTTGCCCATCTCTACCTGACTGTGGATAAAAGACATCTGCTCCTGGCCATCTGGTGGCCCAGGGTCTGAAGAAATGGCACAGGGACAGTTAGTGGCTGTGCTCCTACCCTGTGCTGAGACCTGAGGCCTGTTCTTCAGCTTTATCTCTGTTCCCTTCTTCACTCAAGGGCCATTTCCCCAGATTGTCCTCTCATAGGCCCCACAGGTGCTATTTGTTGTGCTGGCCCAGGCGTGGGGCTGCCAAGCGAAGGCTCGGCATACCGAAGGTCAGCTGCATGTCAATCAGTCTTGTCCTCCCCTTTGCAGTGATCTGTTGGTTTTAATGCTGGATCAAACAGTATGTTTTCCTTTCCCAAACTGGTGGTGGCTGGGGACCTGACCCACAGCTCCCCATCCTGCCACCCTCACCCCACTTCCTGCTCCCCCGTAAGTCCTCTCTTGTTTTAGTAATTTGCAGTGACCATCCCTTTCCCTCTGTTGCAGGGAACCTGGAGGAAAGGGAAAGATGTTGCCATATTTCTACTTTTTAGGGCATGGACTCCCTCCTTTCCCTTTTTAGTGTCCTGGGTTCCCATGGACTCAGGGATTTGTTGGTTGAGGTTTCTCTGCATATAAATATACATATATATTTAAATACACATATATATATTGTACAGAATAAAAATGTTTTATTGAACACACTTTGCTTATGCTTAAGACACAGGCTCAGCTTCCAGAGCTAGATTCCTCTCCAGGATTAGACAAGTGAAACCCTAACACTGTTGAGCCCTGAATGGGGAAAGAACCCATCTGGCATCTCATTCACTATTCTTCCTTTCCTCTCCTCCACATGCGGTCAGTGTTCCAGCATTGTGACCAAGTATTCTGGCCTATTTTGCATAGTTCTTTGAGTGAGCAGAATAGAAAATGAAACTGCCACCTTTTCAGCTGAGATGGGAACCACCCTGTACTTGAGTTGGCCACTTGCTAATGGTCACGGTGGTAAGGAACCCACTACTGTGCCCTGTCGCAAATTTGGAGATTAGCATGCCAGCTACTTAACGAAGAGTGGAATTTAGACATGGTAATCTGGTCCTCACGCTTTTCCTAGCCATGCAAAATAGCCTGAAGTGAGGTTTATATAGCCTAAACTGGCTTCTTGGAGCTCTGAGGGCTACCTAGCCAAACCTTATTCCTTTCTTACTGTTCGCGTTCAGAGTACCTGACTCACGTTTTATGGGTGGAGAAATAGGGCCTAAGGTTAGTCAGTTGGAAAAAGTAGGGTCTGCATTTTGAGTACTGATCCTTACAAAAGAAATTTAATGATAAATGTGGCCCAAGGTCCCATGGGACATTCTGCCTCCAGGGTATTAAAGTGATAGCTTCCCTGGCACTCGAGCTCAGCTGCTTTTTAAAATATCACTGGTTTAAGTTGCTACTAAGGAGCAAGGGGTTGAAGAACTTTTTCCTGTGTTGGGAACTAAGAGCTATTTACTTCCTTCTGTACAGTTGTGGTTAAACAGTTATGAGGAAAGGTTCTATTCAACAAAAATGTACTATAGCTTTCACCCAACACTGACTTTTGCATGTCTGTCTGCTGTCCCCTCCACAGGCTTATTGCCAGTATGCTGGGGCAGGGGTGGCATTTCTAAGAAAACAGAAGGTGTGCTGCTGGTATTGTCTTATCAGTTACCCACTAGGCCTGCCCCCCTCCACCCCAACTACCCATCTTGGTCTCTAGATGTCCAATGAAACCAAAGTTTCTCCCACATTGCTTTTCTATATGACTCCTTCCAGTCAAGCAAAGTGTTAAAAATTTCTTCAGCTTGATCTGTACAGCACCCAAAGGAGATGATTGCTTCATCTCAGGTTTTTTTTAATGACACATCTCTAGGAGCTAGTGAGCCACTTTGCTACATTAATGGAACATTTGGGAGGATAAAAAGGTATAAGGTTGCCTTCCCCCCCTCCCCAGTAGTATGTACATTTTTATTTTTCCAGTTCTGGTGATCATGTAGAAGTTTTCACTATGTATGTTTCATCCAGTGAATATCAAGCACCTATTATGTGCAAGGCACTGTGAAGAATTCTTGCCTTCGAGAAACTACAAATCTAGTAGGGAAAGGGCCATGTGCACAGCGAATGCTGTCTTTTATTAGATATTTAACTGCTACAAAAGTGGAAAATATTTTTGGAGGAAGAAATAATTTCCTGCTAGACCCAGCGGTTTTCAAACGTTCCCCCTTCAAACTAAATACAGACCCCTAATTTACAAATAAGCTTCAAAAGCAGGTGGTTTGTGTACATGTATGGGAGGGGGGATAGGTACACCATTCTCCCTAGCCACTTGCCCCACCACCCCCAGCTCAGTTCATCTTCATTTGGGTTCTCTGTGTAATTCAAGGTTTCCCATATCAAAAAGCCAAAAAAACTGACTTTCCACATATAAGAGTGAAGGTGAAGAATATAGTACTATAAACATGGACAAGTGCGATAAGCTACAATAATTAATTTAAAACCCTAAGTGAAATATTCACACTTCAATAGGGAAGAGATGAACATGCCAGTGACCCTGAAGGCCCAAGCACTTAGCTCTTAAATTTGTACTTCAGCATTTAAGGAAATGTCATTGCCCTCTAGAAACCTGGTCAGCCATTAGTATCTTCTAGATCAGTATTTCTCAAACTCTAAGATACACCCTGGGGGATCTTGTTAATACACAGATTCTGATTCAGTAGGGCTGGGGGTGAGGCTGAGACTATTTCTAACAAGTTGCTTGCTGATGCTGATGCTCCTTAAAATCACACTTGGAGTAGCAAGGTTCTAGAGATGATCTAGTTCTGATCATGACTTATCCAATCTAAACAGTTCCTGAACTGGCCCAGTAACACCACCATTCTACATTAGAACAAAATGCAAGAGGTAGAAGGGCTAGTGGCTAAAATTGTGGCTATAGAGCCAGCCCTGATGGCCTAGTGGTTAAAGTTTGGTGCTCTCACCGCTTCGGTGGCCTGGGTTCACTTCAGTCCCAGAACCACACCACCCATCTGTCAGTTGCCATGCTGCAGCGTGGCTCACATGGAAGAAGCAGAACAACTTACCACTAGGATGTACAACCACGTACTGGGGCTTTGGGGAGGAAAAAAGAAAAGAGGAAGATTGGCAACAGATGTTAGCTCAGGCAAAAAAAAAGTTTATCTAAAATTGTAGCTATAATAGAGTTTACATGTATGAGATTCAGTATTTATTGAGTAGCTTTTTAAAATAAACAATAGGCCCAAGGTAGAGTCACTTGTACCCAGGACAGCAAAGCAAGACTTAATTGCAGTTTCAGCCCCTGCCAGGAATGTGACCTTAAACCAATCAGTCTGGAAGTTCCTGATCAACACTAGTGAGGTAATCTGCCTGATAAGACCCTGCCACCCTTTCCCCAAAGAAAGGTGACTGGTGACCTTGCCTGAAACAATCCTTTCTTTTCTTTTGCTAATAACTTTCTTGTCCCACCCAGTTTCTGCCTATAAATATCTTGCTTTTTGTACAACTCCTCTGAGCCCTTTCTATTTACTAGATGGGATGCTGCCCAATTCATGAATGTTGAATAAAACCAATTAGATCTTTAAGTTTACTGTCGAATTTTTGTTCATTGACAAGCTTCTGTACACAGAGCCCTGCCCTAAACTAATTATCCCTTTAGGGTTTCAAGTCTTTACCTCACATTCTCAAACCTCACATTTTGGTCAAGGCATCATCTGAACTGCCCCTGTCACAGAGCTATAGGAAAAAAAATTTTTTTAATATTTTTTTACTCAGTTCCTTTTCAGTGCCAACTTTAAGCTATCTACTTTAAATACATCATTCTTAATCTTCAATAATCCGTAAGGTATTTTCTCAATTTTACAGATGAGAAGTGAGGAAAGTGACCTCCACAAGGCAGAGCCAGGTTTGAAACCACATCTCTTAGGCTCCAAGGCCTACACATTTTTTACTATATGATGCTGCCTCCCTAGACTCCAACGATTAAAAACTCAAAGCAGTTATATCTCTGGAAGAAGAATTTTACATCTCTATCAGCAACATTTGAATCCATGCCTGTGAAGAGATGGGAGCCTTAACTCAGCATCTAGCTGGATTACTTTTCTTACTAAAAATTTCATAAAGTTAGGAATTTCCTTGAGAATTGAACATATTTCCATCTCCTAGGTTACAGATAAAATATTAAAACCCCGCAGCAAGCCTGAGGGCAGCACTAGTGTGTTAATGGCTTAAAAAATGATTCCAGTGTCTTCATGCCCTCAGGCCTGGGGCGTTTACTACTGGAAGCTGAAGGGCTCTTGGGATTTCTTTTGTTTTGAGGAGAACTGGCAGAAACAGCCCGGGGGTTTGAGGAGGAATAGGGCTGCAAAAAGGATTTCTGCAACTCCAATGCAAAATGATAGTCCGAGTGTTCTGGCATCTCCCACACAGGTACCAGAGAGCCACATTTCTCACAGGGCAGTTGGTCCTCAGCAGCCAGGAGACTTGGGGTGGTAGTTGCCTTCTGAGCCACCTCCAGAGCAGACTTGGAAGTTAAAGAAGCAAGCTGGCTTGGGCTCTTCTGGGTCAAATCCATCTCTGTAAGAGTTGCTCTGGAGGATCCTAGCTTCACCGCCTCTTCACAGACAGGGACACAATCAGGATGTTCTGTTGGAAAATCATTTGGTAACTCTTTAGGGCTGCATTGTGGATTTTGTGGAGGGAAGAAAGCTGAAGGATCATTAAGCAGTTTCTGCTTTAAAAGCAGGCTTTTCTGCTTAAAGAAGGGCTTAGTTCCTGTAGCATGACTGGTTTGGAAAGGTAATGATGGCTTGGATGGTGAATCGCTCATGGGGTCCTGGGTAGTGGCAGTAAGAGGTGAAAGTGAAGGTTCTTTGACTTTCTGCTTTTCTGCAGCTTTTTGGAAGAATGATTCCAAGGAAGTAGTTGCTTTCTTGGTGGCCGTGACTCCTGGGCCACTTCCTTGGATTTTAGCTTCTGAACTAGTAATTGGCACCTTTGGCACTGAACTTGGGTCATTGCTCAAGAAGTTGGTGATGTCTGTGCAAGATGAAGGAGTAGAGGCAGAGAACTTGGTAGCAGAGAGGAAAAGCATTGTGAGGGGAGGGGACCTGTATAGAAAGTAAAGGAACAAGATTAGCACCAGGTCACAGATTCAGTTTGTATTTACATTTGACTGGGATTCTGGTTCTGCCACAAGAGGAAGTTATTACTGCAGTGGTTCTCAAACTTTAGGGTGTATCAGATTAATCGGATTCAGTAGACCTGGGATGGGCAGAGAATCTGCCTTTCTAACAAGTTCCTAGGTAATGCTGATGTTGCCGGTCTAGACTCACGCCTTGAGAACACTGACTTGATGAACACCTACTCAGTCAGACACGTGTGAGTCGGAGCCCCGACAGCTAGGCATTATTCTCCAAAGATGCTGCTGAAGAGCTGCTGTGTTCAGGGTTGGGGCAAGAAATTGTATTCAGGCAACAACAAAGCTTTAGAATATTTAGACTAGAAAGACTTGAAAAATTCTCTTACCCATTCTCCTGTTTGTAAAGAGGGTACCACCTAACCCTGACTCTAACCGACTCTCAGCTCTGGAATTTCTAGAGAATGAAATTCCACAACTGCTTTTGGTTACCTATGCTGGTCTCAGAAACGTTTCAAGAAATTCGTGTCATAAAGTTCCTCATTATGTCTAATTATCTAAATAAATTTTCACAGCTGAATTTCAGAAGGTGAAATGTGCTTTACATACAGATTAGACCCTCGAGGAGGTAAAGAGCAAATGCTATTTTACAATTATTATGATAGTATCTCCCTATCCTCAGTTTCATGCTTTGGGACAGTCTTATAAAATCAGATAATTTTGATGCTTCTCTAGCAATAAGTTTCACACTCTTGGTGAGTAGAATTTGTTATAGTCTGTCAATTTATTAGGTTTTATATGAACATAGTATCACAATTATCACTTGGTTCAGCAAAACTATTCAATATTTGAAAACAAACAAATATACCAGGAAGTAAATATTCTAAGAACAAAGACTCCAACTTTAGAGACCCCATCATACTGTAGGTCTGTACATATAATAGTAATGCCCACATATTTAGATAAGCAGTAACTTAGGTGGTTAACTAAACTTTTATTTTTTATAATCTTTAATATAGATCTATAAACATCCAATTTATCTTTCTCACATAATTCTATTTCCATTGTGAATCTGGAGTACTTTTTTCAATGTAACAGTCTATGTTAAATAAATAGTTAAAGGATTTCAATACTGAAAATCATTAATATCTAGGCAGTAGGGAACACACTCCAATCATATATTTGGTTACTTTTCAGGACCACTTGAAGCGAAGTTTATTAATATGATATTTGGTATTATACCATTGGAGCTTACAACTGAGTTGGGATGTTAGAAATTATCAATGAATATAGGTGACTTTCATTATCAAGGAAGATGCTTTTAAGATTCAACAATCAGGTAGTTGAGAAAGAAGTTCCTAGTTCCTAAATGTATTCTTGAAATGCGTTCTGTACTCCCAAGTGCAGGTGGTCTTTGCCCTGACTATAGCAGGGCATATAGCAAATGGATCCAGGCAGGGATAGTATGGGTTCACTCTGCCTCTCAAACCTACCAGTGGGAACTGGAATGTACCAAATGCAGCCAAGAAGCTGCAGCTGAGCTGCCTTGTTTCTAGTGTTTTACTGTGTTCTCTCCCTTAGTGCATGACCATTCCCCTCTGTAATAGTTCCTGCTAGCCAGAGTGACAAAGAACCTAACCCAGCTGGAAAGTTTACACACCCACTAATTTTAGAGCAAGAACAGAGTATAAATCTCTTCTGAGAAGACAAGCTAGAAAGAAACTCACCATTCATTTTGGATTCCTGAAACATTATAGTTCCTGATGACAGCAAATGCATCATGGCTCATTTTGTGAGCATCATAGCAGGTAAGAGCACAGCAGCGGCGCAGGCTGCTCAGACGTCTGTCTCCTTGCACACGAAGGCTCACAGCCAACTGGGTGGCCACCCTGTCATTCTGTGGGTGTAAAGGGTTGAGACCAGAACTGAAGTTACCATGAGCATCTGGATTCTATATACTGAACTGCATGAGAGGAAATTAAAAGAATCAGGGTGACAGAATGGTTTGGAAATATTCAAGTTTAATTTAAAATTTAAAAAAGTTTTTGTGCTTTTTCCAGCTGTAAGAAGTAGTTGGAGAAGACATAATAATTTGGATGATGGAATATTAGATTATCTAGGATATTGATAGGTGATGGGAACAGGACAGAAAAAATGAAAATGGACTCTCCTGAATGTTTTTTGTAGCATCCATGCAGGATGATTATAACAAATACCTATAGTACTATATTCTGTTTTGTGACTGAAGAAAAGGTTCATGTAAGTAATTGTCTGAAAGGAAGTTCCAAGCTAGGATGTCAAGATTGAGTAGTGGATCTACTCTTTAATCTTCCCTGATGCTCTTATGCTTAATATGAGCAGAAGTTTCCACTAACACCTTCTTACAGCCCATCTATAGAAGATACAGTGTAGTGAGCCCGCCTCTAGAGAGCAAGATTGTTGATTCACTTTTCCGTGAAGTCTAGGCATCGAAATACTGTTGATGCAAAGAAAACTAAGAAATAAAGGTGAAATAAAGGTGAAGGCTAAAATATAAGAAGGTAAAAATTCTACATAGGGGTCCCCTCTAAATCAAAAGACGCTAGTGAGAAGAAATACCCCTAAGGCAAACAAGCCAAGGGCACCAACTATATTTGGGGGTAAAAACATATTTTGTACTTTTGCACATTTTGTAAATACAATTCATACAGATTTGTGTATCTTGAGAGAATACAAATTGGCAACTACAAATGAGTCATTATTGACTAAAACCATTCAACTATAACTAAATGCCTGCTATGTATCAGACCCTGCCCAGAGATACAGAAGAGAACAAAATTAAGTCCAGGCCCTCATGGATCTTATCTTGTAGTAGGAGCTACAGATAATAAACAAGTAGGCATGTAATAGAAATGACTACAAAGTGCTATGGAAAAAGCAGAGTAAGGCAGAGAGTGATGGAGGCTGCTAATATGATAGGGTACTTGGGGAAAGCCTCTTGGAGAAGGTGAAATTTGAGCAGAGACCTGAATAAAATGAGAGAGCAAATTTTAAGAATAAATAAGCAAAGATTCTCCAGGATGAAGGAATAGCAAGTACAAAAGTGGGAGATTACTTGGTGTTTTAAATAAAAGGGAAGGAGGCCAGTGGAGTGGAGGCTAGAGTGGAGTAAGGGGGAGAGGGTAGGGAGATGAGGTTAGAGAAGTAGCCAGAGCAAATCATATTGGTCACAGAATAAAAGAAAAGAAATCCACACATGACTTAAGTGTGAAAGGAAGCCACTAGATATTTTAAACAGTGAAGTGACTGGATCTTCTATGTCAGAATTCTTTTTGGCATAAGGGCCTTGAAGCTTAAAGAGAGATTAATTTTCAGGGATCCCTTCTGTGTTGCACTCATACAAAGTGGGAAGAAAAGCCCCAGGGGCTTATAAAGAGAGATGAGAAAGGAGCAACACCTCGTGGACAAAGTCAAATAGGCCCATAACACAACTGGGATCATGTCCCTCTTTCTGCTGTCTACCAAAGAACATTCACCACCAATTTGGCTAAAAAGGGGTGAACAGGTAGTTTTGGATGATTCCTGACAGCATACTGTTGACTTGTAGGATTCCCAGGGGTTTCAACAAGAGAGGACACAGCAAACACCAAACAATACCATCAGGAAAGTGAAAAGAAAACCCACAGAATGGGAGGAAATATTTGCAAATTATATATCTGACAAAGGACTTGTACTCGGAATATGTAAATAACTCTTAAAACTCAATAATAAAGAGACAACCCATTTCAAAAATGGGCAAAGGATCTTGACAGACATTTCTCCAAAGAAGGTAAGAAAATGGCCAATAAGCACCTGAAAACCACAATGAGATACCACTTTCACACCCACTAGTATGGCTAAAATTTAAAAAGACAATAACAAAGATAAGGAGAAGTTAGAACCCTCTTATATTGCTGGAAATGTAAAATCATCCAGCAGTAGTCTGGCAGTTCCTCAAAATGCTAACCATAGAGTTACCATGCAACCCAGCAAGTCTACTCGGGTATATACCCAAGAGAAATGAAAACGTGTCTACACAAAACTTTGCACATGAATGTTCATGGAAACATTATTCATAATAGCTAAAAAGTGGAAACAACTCAAATATCCATTCACTGATGAATGGATAAACAAAATGTGGTATATCCATACAACAGAATATTATTCAGTTGTAAAAAGGAATAAAGTATTGATACATGCTACAATATGGGTGAATCTTGAAAATATTATGTTAGCTGAAAGATTTCAAGCCAATCACAAAAGGCCACATATTGTATTCCATTTATATGAAACGTCCACAACAGTAAGTCTGTAGAGACAAAAAGCAGACTAGTGGTTGCGTAGGGCTGGGGGAGTAACTGCTAATGAGTATAGGATTTCTTTTTTGTGTAATGAAAATGTTCTTAAATTGACTGTGGAATAGTTGAGCAACTCTGGAATATACTAAAACTACTGAACTGTGTACTATAAATGGGTGAATTTTATGGTATATAAAATATATATCTAATAAAGTTTTAAAAAAAGGAGAGGATAAAGAAATTAATCATCAGATGTCAAAACTCTGACTTAATACTCTGTCTCTAGAACTGCCAGTACTTCTTTGCCACATGGGCTGTGTTTAAGTCCAATAATTTACAGTCCAATTTCTAAATGTCCTGCCTAATGGCTCGTTACTTTGATGAAGAACCACTGATATTCAGGGTTGCGGAAGGAGTTAGGTAAGAAATCTACAAAAAAGTCGACGCAAATGGTGATGAGGGAGACAGGGGTGGTCAGGTCTTACATTCACAGATGCCGGCTTTCAAAGGTCATGTTGAGTTTTACGGGAATTTTATGGAAAAAGATAAAAGATTTCTTAAAAATTTCCTAGGCTGGTGTCGTTTTGTATCTTTGTTTCTACTTCATAAGGTAAGGAGCAACTGGTATTTAGATCCCAAAGCTCACCCCAGGAAAAAAAGAAGGAAATCTTACCTCATTTCGGTCCTTGATTAGTCTCTCCTCTAGTTCCTGGGCTAACTGCAAAAGCCACCATTGTACCTAAAAAAGTATTGAGATTTTAATGTTTCATTTAAAAAACTCTAGGTTTATCAGAGAACTAGATGGTAGATTTGCTCAGTTCTCCCCTAAGTGGAACTATGCAACAAAGGCTCCCCATAACCAAGGGATCCCCAGTTCATAGAAATCTGCAGTACTCTGACCTGCCCTAGGTCACGATTTTCATTTTATTTCCTGCTGGCATGCCATCAGGCGAATTTCAGGCATGTTCCAGCTCTGAGAAAAAAGAAAAGACACAAACTGGAGGCACAATATCCTAGGCCTTCCAAGTTTCCACCTACCAAAAAATGAGTAATTCCATTTTGAACTTCAATCAGTTCCATTTTACTTCTCTTTAGATGGAAAAAATAATAATACATCACAAGTTTAGTCAATTTTCAACACAAAAAAAGAACTTCATACTTTACAGCATAAAGGTCCCATCTAATTTATTACACCTTCCACAGCTACCCAAACCTACCCGCTAGCCCCTTAAAAGGGGCAGTGTTCTGTTGAGAATGCCTGCCTACCTGTTCCTGGGTTGTCAGGGCCACTTTTGCTGGGAAGTTCTTGCAGCAACCAATGGATTTGAGTATTTGCCTGGGTTTAACTGGATCATGTTCAATCCCACGGCACATAGCATATAGCCAAGATCTAATAAAAGCAGCAAAAAGGTTTAAGGTGAAAGCAAATGATTATTGTTGAAACAAAACAAAATACCTATATTATACTACCCTTTTATCCCTTTCATGAAAAAGGAAAAATTTGTCCAAAATTAAGTATACCTCACCTCTAACAGAATCCCTAGCCTTCCCAATGAATTCCGGTGTGATATATTGCCAAGGAGGGGGACACCAGTTATGCTTTCTAAAGCCAAGTTATCATTTGTATTTTTTCTAATGTTCAACGAAACTTTTTTTTTTTTTTGGTGAGGAAGATTGGCCATGAACAAACAACTATTGCCAATTTTCTTCTTTTTTTTCTCCCCAAAGCCCCAGTACATAGTTGTATATCCTAGTTGTAAGTCAGTCTAGTTCTTCTGTGTGGGATGCCACCACAGCATGGCCTGATGAGCCATATGTGGGTCTGTGGTCAGGATCCAAACTGTCAAACCCTGGGCCTCCGAAGTGGAGCACATGAACTTAGTCACTCGGCCACAGGGCCAGCCCCCATCATTTATATTTTTGGAGAAGCGCCAAGCAAGCCACTGATTCATATCCCCAAGTTTTTTGGTACTTACTAAGCCTAAATACAAGAATTTTAAGGGACTATCAGCATCTTAGTACACATAAATGATGTGTATATCCAAGCTTTAAAGTAACAGTTCCTATTTATCAATCTATTTAGGTACATGGAATAAATATTCCAGGCTGATAGGCCATAGTAATCTAATATTTTAAAGCAAAAAGACGAAAGAAATTACCTTAGGGAACAAACATTAACCTAAAGATAGGTCTAGATTTTCCTAGATGCTTTTGTCTTTATTTGAATTTAGCATCTTCATAAAGCTTATGATTGAAAAGTATTAGGAATCACTTACCCATTCTTCTCCCCAAAATGACTCTGGAGCTGGGATTCAGTGAATTGGGTCAGTTCACCCATGTATTCTATTCCCAGGATTCCAATGACAGAGGCCCCTAGCTTTCCTCCAAGATTACGGCTAACAAAAAAGACAAAATTTACAGGTGACATCATAAATATCTAGTTAGCAGCAGACATAGACATTTTGCTTGTGTAAGTAGGTTCAAACAAATGAGAACACGTATTGGTACTGTAGACCATTAATTTTCTAGCTTAAAGCCTAGATCATTCTGGGAATTCAGATACTTTGGGAGTTAGGACCTGGGAAGAAAATTAACAATAGCATAAACAAAACGTTAAAGTCATTGATTAGTTATCAAAGGGCTGGCCCTGTGGTGCAGTGGTTAAGTTTGCACATTCTGCTTTGGCGGCCCAGGGTTCGCCAGTTAGGATCTCAGGTGCAGACCTGCACACTGCTTGTCAGGCCATGCTGTGGCAGGCATCCCACATAAAGTGGAGGAAGATGGGCATGGATGTTGGCTCGGGACCAGTCTTCCTCAGCAAAAAGAGGAGGATTGGTGGTGAATGTTAGCTCAGAGCTAATCTTCCGCAAAAAAACCCCTTTCTTTTCTTTCTTTTTTTTTTTTTTTTGAGGAAGATTAGCCCTGAGCTAACATCTGCTGCCAATCCTCCTCTTTTTTTGGCTGAGTAAGACTGGCCCCGAGCCAACATCCGTGCCCATCTTCCTCCACTTTATATGTGGGACGCCTACCACAGCATGGCTTGCCAAACAGTGCCACGTCCGCACCCAGGATCTGAACCTGCAAACCCCGGGCTGCCAAAGAAGAACATGCGAACCCAACTGCTGTGCCACTGGGCCAGCCCCCCCAAAAAACCCTTTCAATTCTATAGGATCTACTATCCTATTTAGGTATTAAAATTCCAATCCCAAAACAAATCCCTTTCACAGCTAAAACCTTTTTATTTAAGAACATACTCAAAATTCTTCAGCTTGGCCTTTGAGGCTTCCTATAATCTGTCCTCAGCTTATCTTTTCAGTCCTATTTCCATCACTTATCTTTCTCAATGTGGTCCAGGTAAACTAGTTTGCATCCCAGTTCACTGAAAATACCTTATAGTTTCCCCCTCTTTGTGTTCAAAACATTCTCCTAATCAGTATTGCTCTTGTATTCTCATCTGACTCTCCAAATTTTACCAAATGTCAAAACAAAACGCCATGCCTTTTTCATAAATCCTTCTCAGATGACTCTCCTCTTCTATGACTTTGGTAACTTTCTGTACAATTGATTTAGCAGCAATTATTCACATTCAGTCTTGAGATAGTACTTTCACTGTTGCTTAGAACTGTTATATCTTGTCCCTTCAACAATATTACAAGCCTTTGTCAAGGACACACAGTGGGTAGGCACAACCTAGTTACTCATTTTATTTGGCTTCTTCTCTCGTGCCTGGTTTGGGAGCAAGTCAATAGCCCTGAACACCTTGATATGATATTAGACAAAAGAAAAGAAGGAAAATTCCTATTTATTTTATTAACAGACTTGAATAAAAAATCTAGAGGGAAATTAAACATATAGCTAAAAATCACTTCATTTTTTAAAATTTAGGATTAAGTATCTTCCACACATAATCCAGAATTGAAGGTCCATTAAGAAAGAAATCTCAGTGTGTTTTTCAAAATTTTCTGTGTTATTTCCCTCCTACCTCCCTGGTACCTATTTTCCCTGGCTCCAATCTTTCATAAGGAACAGAAGAAACTATAAAGAGTGCGTTCACCAAGTACATGAGTGAAATGTAAGGTGCTCCCTGAATACTTACATTTTGCTAATAGGCATTTGGCTGAAGAGCTGTGGGACTGACCCATGTGAGATCAGGGTCTGGTGGTTGGGCTTGTTTAGTCCACAGGCTAGTTTCGCCAGGACCTGGAGCATGGAAAGTGTAAAAACCTCATTACTGTCAACTCCACTCACACAGAGAGTTGGTGAATATGAACACACACATACACAGGCACAGCTTAAGGGCTGTAACTAATGGTTTCCATATTAAAAACAAAAATAAAACCAGAAACTCAAGACATCTCTAAACCTTGGTGTCCCACAACATCCTGAGTGGAAAACATGACCCACTATCATTCTCATTGTTCTTTCCACATCTTCCATTCTCGGTTTTCCTTTGGTAGTTTTTTCCACCCCCATCTATTCCTTAAGGTTCTCCCACTTCAAGAGGGTAAACTGAGAAGCTGCAGAAGAAACTTAAGTAAGATGGGTAAAACAAGTTTGTTTTACCCTGCCCCATTTATTTACATTTCTTGATTAATGGTTAGTCCATTTTGAGTCCCAGATTTAATACAGATTACCATAATTTATATCTGTGATAGAAATTAGGCTCAAAATCATCTTCTAATAGCAAACATCTTATAAACAAGACTTCAAAAGGAAAAAACGTAAATCCTTGTGAATTCTTTTCAACGAATAAGGTACTTTAGTGGTATCATTTCACAAATTATAATTGGTAGGAAAAGCATAAAATCATCCTTTAAATTCATTGGAAAGATTTTCTAAACTTGTACTAGGCAACACTTCGTCTGGTTTAAATTACTACATTGGGGCTTTTGTTTCTTCTCCCTCCACCCAACCAGAAAAAAACCCCACAAAACTCTGCCAGGTAGTTGGGCAACTTTCCACCTATTGGAGGAAGGGGGAGAAGGTGGTAACCTGGGATAATCAGCCACTGCCCAATTATTGGGCCTAGTCAGAAGGGGATGACGATCCCAGGCCCTCACTGCACTTGAGTCAGGAAACCAGTTATTCTGCCCCTGGTTTATTGAGAATTGTCTGTATTCCCTACGTCAAAAGAGTGGTCCACATTAATAAAATTTTGCTATTCTATTTCTCTTATTGCTCTCATTAGAGAAGTGGAAATGGGCAAAAGCATAAAACACTCAGGCAACTCCACATAAGAAATGAGATAAACTAGAATATTCAGCAAGTGAAAGGAAAAGAAACAGATTCATACGTAAGATTCAAAGACTAACCTCCTCCTTTCTACAGACAGTTCAATCACTAAGGAAATACTTGGGATGCAACTATAACATTTCCTGCAAATTTTCAGCCTGCTTCTTAGGAAAGTACATGTTCAACGCTGATTCCCATCTTAGAGAATTTTTGTTGTTAGTGCCAATTCTGACTCCTAGCAACCCTGTGGACAGCAGAGTGGAACCCTGCCCAGTCTTTTTGCACCATCCTCTCACCCTTCCAGGGCTGTATCAGACAATGCTCCACTGCTATTCATAGGGCTTTCATGGCTGATCTTTTCATAAGTGGGTGGTCAGGTCATTCTTGTCTGTCTCTGCTGAAACCTATCCACCATGGGTGATCCTGCTGGTGTTTGAAATATTGGTGGCATAGCTTTCAGCATCACAGCCACACACAGTATGACAGTACGACAACCAACAGATGGGTGGTGTGGTTCCCTGACCAGGAAAAGAATCCAGGCCATGGAGGTGACAGCACCACTAGACCACCAGGGCTGGCTCATTAAAGAATTACTTAGGCTTTTTTTTGGTCCTCAACATGAATTTTAAAAGAGAAACCCATTTCAAAGTATATCTGTAACGATTTAAATGTCCCACTCACATCTATCTTGCTGTATTTAACTACAGGTATCTATGTTTCTCTTTAAAATCTTTTAGCCTTTACCTTATTGTGTGAAATTCCAGCTGAACACTGCAAACCAGTCTGCCTCTCTATGGCTGCTCTCATTTCCTCCACAATCACTGCTCCCACGGTGAGCTGCAGGTCTGGAGAGGTGGTGTTATCAGTTTGAAGAGAATCAAGCCATTGAAATAAGCCTTGTTTTCGCATCTCCTCTGAAAAAGTTGAGAGGTCACGTTTAGACACTTTTTTAAATCAGGATTTTATGTGTGTAATCTAATGCAGAAATGCTTAGATTTCAGGTACTCTAGATATATAGGTTTTCACAAAAAATGGCAACCCTTTTACAAAACTACCCAGTACTCACAAGAGAGAGCAATTTCTCCATACCAATTACAGCAGCCTTAGCTTCAGCACAGACTGAACCTTATAGTTCTAATATGCAACAAATATTTTGTATTATCTTTCGTGAGCAATGATTTAAAAGTACATCTGTTTTCTCTCTCCACTTCTCTTGAACATTCTTCCTCCAACTTCTCCTTGTACATCCCCAAGAATTCTATTATGTTATTCAATTAGAAAATATTCAGAACTAATTCATGTTTCAATATAAACTTGTTAGTATTTCTATATTTTTAGAGGCTAGTTCCAGTTGAGTAGCTTAAAATCCAATCAGAGGCACTAGAAGATTTATTCTCCTGAAAAGCTATTTAAATTAGAGGTAGCTTTGGCCTCAGAACCTTGAAAATATCTTATCAATTTAGAACTAGTCACAATTTTGAAGAAGCATACAAAAATGATTATATAGCAAGAGAGTTAGGTACATAGGAAATAGAGACATGCTGGTTTAAAGAGGCAGTAATGAAGTAGGAACAAGGCAAGAAAATACACTCAAAGTATCTTGGCGAGGTAGAGCGAAGGTTCACATATATAGAGAAGAGGAGGAAGAAGAGCACACAGAAGGAAATATCTTCCAACTATCGATCACTCCTGCTTCTCTCCTTTGCTGCTCTGTCTTCCTCCTCTAAGACCCTAACTGTAAACACTGAGCAACACTCTCCTCTTCTTTGTATATATGCTTTTTTCTCTTGGTGAACTGGTACTGGTTTATGTTTAGTTTGTTTATGCTGAGTACATGCAAATCTTTTTTTTTTTTTTTTTTAGGAAGATTAGCCCTGAGCTAACTACTGCCAATCCTGCTCTTTTTGCTGAGGAAGACCAGCCTCAGCTGAGCTAACATCCATACTTTATATGTGGGACGCCTGCCACAGCAGGGCTTTTGCCAAGCTGTGCCATGTCCACACCCCGGATCCAAACCGGTGAACCCAGGGCCGCCAAGAAGCGGAATGTGCAAACTTAACCGCTGCGCCACCAGGCCCGGCCCCAGTACATGCAAATCTTAATCTCCATCCACAAACTCTTAGACTTTAATCCCTTATCTCCACCTCCCTACAGAATAACTCATCTTGAATTTTTCATTATAGTTTCAAATTAAACATAACTAAAATCAACCTTTATTATATTTTCCTCCTCAAAGGTTCACTTTCCCAAACAATTCCCTATTTCTAGTAAAGGTTTAAAGTCCAAATAATATTGGCTTCTTTTCTATTTAGTCAACAAAGCGCACTTCAAAATATTTCACATATCCACTGCAACCCACCCTATTTTATTCACATTTTCTTCATTCCTTCCTAGACCACCTTAACTCCTAAACCACCCTCACCCCGAGTGCATTCTACACAATGCCCACAAATTAAATACCAATTAAATACCACAATCAAATACCCTCAAATACCAATGTTATCAGTCTTATCCCTTGTTCAAAACCCTATAAGTTATGGGGCCGGCCTGGTGGTGCAGCAGTTAAGTTCTCACGTTCCGCTTCTCGGTGGCCCTGGGGTTTGCCGGTTCGGATCCCGGGTGTGGACATGGCACCACTTGGCAAAAGCTATGCTGTGGCAGGCATCCCACATATAAACAGAGGAAGATGGGCACGGATGTTAGCTCAGGGCCAGGCTTCCTCAGCAAAAAGAGGAGGACTGGCAGCAGTTAGCTCAGAGCTAATCTTCCTCAAAAAAACCCCACAAAACTCTATAAATTGGCATTGAAGATCATCTGACCTTTTCAATTTATCTTCCACTAATCCTAAGTTTGTTATATACTTACGATTTCCTGAACATACCATGCTTGTGCCTTAAGATATCACTTACTCTATTTCCCTGCTCTTACTCCTTAACTCTCTCTCCTTTGTTTAAATAAATCTTATCTATACTTCAGGGCTTATTCAAGTCTCATCTACCACGAAGTCCTCTCCAACTATACTGGCTAACTTTGGGGTGCCCCACTAAAGTCCTTTAGCTCTTATCTGTAACACGTGCAGCATAATTGTGAATAGAACACATTCTACAGTCAGGCAGGGTTCAAATATTGGGTTCACAACTTACTATGTGACTTTAAGCAAGTTACATAATTCTCTAAGCTTCCGTTTGGTTGTCTGTAAACTGAGGAGGAAAGTACTGTGCCTCATGGGATTGTTGTGTGGATTAAAGGATATTTATATATCTTAAAGCTCCTTAACACAGTATCTTGCACATATTAAGAACAATAAATGTTATAACATCCTTCATTTAAAACCACTTATTACATTTGGGAAACATAAAAATATGAAGAATGTATTGAAATTATGCTTTTTTCTGGACTCAACTAGTAGAGCTAAATTTTCTGTGCTGTAGATTTCTTCATTATTGCTCTCCCAGATGAGGTAACCTGCAATCCTGTTACTCTGTATCCATGTCAATTGAACAGGACCAGAAGATCAGTAGCATTCCTTTGTTTCCTTCTCTTCTCTAGTTAATAACAAGAATCTATAAAATTTTGGTTTTTCTCTGATACACGAAATGGACTAGAGGGAGAATATTCAGGTAGTTTTTGGTGTGAAATGCCCACTAAAGCTAAGTCTTTCCTTTTCCTATTGAATTATCTGGGTACCTTTGTGGAAGCCAATTGACCAAAAAAACTGTGGGGACTATTTGTGTGCTTTCTATTCTGTATATACCATTGATCTATATGTCTCATCTTATACCAATACCACACTGCCCTACTTACTGTAAATTTAGAGGAAGTCTTCCAACTTAGTTCTTTTTCAAAGTTGTTTGCCTTTCCATACATCCTTTGCATTTCCATACAAATTTTATAATTAGTTTGTCAAATTCTACAGAATCCTGCTGGGATTTTGGAAGGAAATGCAATGAATCTTTAGGTCAATTTGGGGAGACTGGAGCTTTAATATTTAGTCTTTTTTTTTTAAGATTTTATTTTTTCTTTTTCTCCCCAAAGCCACCGATACATAGTTGCATATTGTTAGTTGTGGGTCCTTCCAGTTGTGGCATGTGGATGCTACCCCAACATGGCCTGATGAGCAGTGCCATTTCCGCACCCAGATCCGAACTGGCGAGACCCCGGGCTGCCGAAGCAGAGCCTGCGAACTTAACCACTCCGCCACGGGGCCGGCCCCAATATTTAGTCTTTTGATCCATGAGCATGGTATGTCTCTCCATCGATTTCATCTTTAATTTATCTCAGTGATGTTTTATAGTTTTCACTGAACTAGTTTCTCACATATATTGTTAAATTTATCTCTAATAATTTCATGATTTTAATGCTTTTGCAAAAGATACTGCTTTTTAAATTTTAATTTCCCATTTTTAATTTTAGTATATAGAAATATGACTGATCTTTGCATATTGACTTGGTCCCTTGCAAAATGCTAATCTCACTTATTCTAGTTTTGCCGGTTTTTTGGGGGGAGGAGGTAGATTCCTTAGGATTTTCTACAAACATGGTCATGTCACCTGCAAAGAAAGTTTACTTCTTCCTTCACATGTGAATATCTTTTATTTCTTTTTCTATTCTCATGGCACCATCTTGTACCTCCAGTACAATGTTGAATAGAACTGGCGTAAGAGCAAGCATTGATGACTTGTGCCAAAACTTCGGGGTTAAACTGATAAACCTCTAGCTAGACTCCACAACTCCAGGGACTGTAACTACAAAAGAGAAGTCCCTGTACTGATAACAGGTGTGCTCTCCCCTGTGCTACAAGCTGATTAGTGCCTTCCAAGCTCCCTCTGACTGTTGGCAGATTTTATCATCTTGTGGCTGTAGGATTGAGGACCCCATTTTCTTGCTGGCTGTCGGCAGAGGGCAGCTCTCAGAGCCTAGCCATGGGGCCTTCTCCAAAGGCCCTCTCATAACAAGGTGGCTTGCTTCTTCAAAGTCAGCAAGAAGTATCTCCAACTCCCACAACTCTCATCTTTGACAGTTGATTTGAAACACAACGGTTTCACGTCATATGCCTTCAGAAGATGTTCACTATGTGCTTCGAAAGAAATGAATTAAGAGCAAGCAAAGGGAGGAGAGAACAAATGAGCTCCTTAGCTAACATAAACTAATTACAAAATGGCCTCGAAGGATAAGTTTTTCCTGGCAGTTTTTGAGTATTACTTTAAAGTAATCCTACTACTAAAACTTTCCACACACATAACTATTTCAGAAACAGAAAATACAAAGTTGCAAATGCAGCATTACTGAGCAAGCCTGCTAGCTTTGAATTAAGAGGCAGTGGTAAAGTTGAATGGAAACATCAGTATCAAAACATCACAAATACCTAGGCTTTTTTCCTAGATTTGAAATATGTCACATCCATGAAAAATAATTTTTGGAAAATTACATGCACTTAGATCAGCTAATTTCTTTTTCTTTTTCTTTTCTTTTCTTTTCTTTTTTTTTTTTTTTGAGGAAGATTAGCCCTGAGCTAACATCTGCTGCCAATCCTCCTCTTTTTGCTGAGGAAGACTGGCCCTGAGCTAACATCCGTGCCCATCCTCCTCTACTTTATATGTGGGACACCTACCACAGCATGGCTTGCCAAGCAGTGCCATGTCCGCACCCGGGATCTGAGCCGGTGAACCCCGGGCTGCCCAAGTGGAATGTGTACACTTAACTGCTGTGCCACCGGGCCAGCCCTAGATCAGCTAATTTCTGTTATCAGTTCTTTTGGCTGCACACATCATATGAAGACTCAGAAATATGATATGAAATATCATCATAAACCATTTACTAGACATTGCACTGTGAACACTATAAGATATCACTGCATCTGGAAGCTTAATATTTAAACTGGACACATTAAAGCAACAGATATATAAGACATATAGAAATAAGACTTCTTTATAAACATTGGCATTTTAAATAAAAATGTACACAGGTAAGAAAGATAAGTGTAGAAGAAAGAGGAGGATGTCCATTTGAGTTGGGGTAATATCTGACCACAATGAAGGTATGTACCATTTTCAGCCAGAGAAGTCTTCAACAATGAATTGCAGCCTAGAACCAATGTAATGTGTAATCTTAGTTCTTACTCAGAGGTATGTGGGTTTCAGAGGGTCTGTGAATCTCCTGAAAAGTGCATGCAAAATTGTCTAATGTGTAGATTTGTAGTTTTCTAAGGCAAAGGTCCACAGCTTTCAACAGATTTTCAAAAGGTTATATAGTCCTCAAAAAACCCTGAAAGAACGAAGGATTTAAAGCATTATATGGGGGCTGGCCTGGTGGCGCAGTGGTTCTATGTGCATGTTCCGCTTCAGCAGCCTGGGATTCGCCAGTTCAGATCCCGGGTACAGACGTGGCACCGCTTGGCAAGCCATGCTGTGGTAGGTGTCCCACATATAAAATAGAGGAAGATGGGCAAAGATTTTAGCTCAAGGCCAGTCTTCCTCAGCAAAAAAGAGAAGGATTGGCAGCAGATGTTAGCTCATGGCTAATCTTCCTCCAAAAAAAAAAATAATAAAGCATTATAAAATCAATTCCAAATGTTGATTTAAAAAAATTAGCCACTCAATAAAATGTGGTACACACAGCTAAGACCAAAGAAAACCTTCCTCATATGATCATTAAATTACCGACTCTGGTCCCAGAATAATACAGAAAATCATGACGTTTCATCATCAAATGTTTATGTACCATAATTTTGCCTTCTTTAAGTGGCATGTTTTTATTGTCCATTGTATTTCCCCTAAAGAACTAAAGGATTTGCAGCCTCCAGCTTGATAAACTCTGCTAAATCAGGATCAGAGAATAAAATAATTCCTCAGTGCTCCTTCCCACAAGCTTCCCCAGGCAGTTCTACTGTTACCCTTCAACACATTAAAGACATATTATACAACTGTTGGACAGCAAAAGGAAACTTTACATCTTACATCTTATTTTAAAATATGGAACCCATAGGAAATTCACCACTAGAAATAAGCTAAACTCTCTTGGAGCTTTTTCCAGACAAATCTGTATAGTTTCTACTAGTAATAACAGATTGGCTTACAGTTCCCCTAAGAAGTTAACTTGCTATAGATTTGTATCCAGACAGTTTCCTTTTGGTTAATGTCCAAGCTCCAAAGTTTTTTACTGAAAGAGCTCTTCTGAATAAGAATAATATTACACAGTAAGAGTTCTAAAAGTACATGTTACAAATGAAGGGGAGAAATGATACACTGTTTTGAATATAGCCATTATCAAAACTACTAGAAAATGTCTAGAAAAAAAGTGTAGACATCCTGTCGACAAGCCTCTAGATGCAGAATTATTTGCTCTGGGAGATCTAGCTGAGTTCCACTTTCATGATGTTTGATTAAAAATATATAAGACCCAGATTCTCTTAGATCTGGCTATCCAGAACAATCATAATCTAATATTACCACAAAAGCAAGATTTTATTGTCCTAATTTTATTCTAGTCTAAGAAAATGTTTTTAAGCATCAAGTACATTTTATTTATTAAAGAACTGTCATGCAGATTATATCACAAGTTTTTGACAGGTACACAAAGTAAATAAAGATGAACTTATAAAAAAAATCACTTATTGGGGGTCCGGCCCAGTGGTGTAGTGGTTAAGTTTGCACATTCCGCTTTGGCGGCCTGGTTTGCTTAGCAGGTTCGGATCTCCGGCGCAGACCTAGCACCGTTTGTCAAGCCACACTGTGGAGGCATTCCACATCAAATAGGGGAAGACTGGCACAGATGTTAGCTCAGTGACAATCTTCCTCAAGCAAAAAGAGGAAGACTGGCAACAGATGTTATCCCAGGGCCAATCTTCCTCACACACACACACACACACACACACACACACCACTCATTCCCCTACACATCAATAGCCAAGGAGAAAATACAACAGAAAAAAAAAATGTAAAATCACAATAGCAGTAAAAAAATTAAAGCATCTAGGAGCTAACATAACAAATGAATGCACAAGACCTTTATAGAAATGCACAAAACCTCTCTATAGAAAAAAAGTAAAGCTTTAATAAAGATATAATAATTTGGATACTCATATAATAAAAAAAGGAATTTTGATCCCTACCTCACACTGTACAGATACACACACCATGGGTTTTAAATCTGAATGTAAAAGGCTAAAGAATAAAGCTTCTAGAATAAGACAGAAAAATTTCTTCATGACTTTGAGGTAGGTAAAGATTTCTTAAACAGGACATAAAAAAATACTATCCATAAAGGAAAAAAAAAAACAGATAAATTGGACCAAATTAAAATTAAGAACCTCTGTTCATCAAAAGGCACCATTAGGGGCTGGCCCCGTGGCAAAGGGGGTTAAGTTTGCGTACTCCGCTTTGGTAGCCCAGGGTTTCGCCGGTTCAGATCATGGGCATGGACATGGCACCGCTCATCAGGCCATGCCGAGGCAGTGTCCCACAAAGCACAACCAGAGGCACTTTGCAACTAGAATATACAACTATGTACTGGGGAGACTCTGGGGAGAAGAAGAAGGAAAAAAAAGACAGAAGACTGGAAACAGTTGTTAGCTCAGGTGCCAATCTTTAAAAAAAAAAAAAAGCCACCATTAAGAGAGTGGAAAAAAAAGCCACAGACCAGAATATATTTGCAATACATATATTTGATAAAGGACTCATATCCAGAATATACAAAGGAGTCTTATAGACAAATGAGACAAGATATCCAACAAAAAAATCGGCAAAAGACTTAAACAGGCATTTCATAAAAGAAGATATCTAAATGGTCCATAAACTTACAAAAAGGTGCTCAATTGCATTAACACCAGGGACATGCAAACTAAAACCACAATGTGATATCACTACACATTCATCAAAATGGCTAAAATGCAAAAGAAAAAAGCAAGTGTTGACAAGGATGTGGAACAACTAGAACTGTCATATGCTGCTAGTGGGATTATAAATTGGAACAACCATTTTGGAAAACTGGTAGTATCTAAAGCTGACTGTAGGCAAACTAAAGCTGAATATAGGCAAACCCTACAATGAGGACTTCTAGTCATATAGCCAACAGAAAAGCATACATTTGTTCACCAAAAGATATTTACAAAAATGTTCATAGGAGCACTATTCTTAGTAGTCCAAAACTGGAAATAACCCAAATATTCATCAATAGTAACATAGATAAATTGTACTATATTCATACAGTGGAATATTACACAGCAATGAGAGTAAACAAACTCAACTACATACAACAGAATGGATGAATCTTACAAAGACAATGTTGAGCCAATGAAGCTAGACTCAAGTATATATGGCATGATTTCAATTTTATAAAGTACAAAAGTAAGCTAAATAGAAACCAGGATGGTGGTTACTGTAGGAGAGGTGGGAGACACATGAATACTGACTGGAAGGGTAGGCAAGGGTGGCTTCTAGGGTTCTGATGTTGTTTTCTGATCTAGGTGCTGCTTACAAAAGAGGTTTACTTTGTGAAAATTAGTCAAGATGTACACTTACAATCAATGCACTTTATATATATATGTTACATAATTCCATATATTATAATTAAAAGTTTAGATGAGAAAAAAAGGAAAATATACTGGGTTCCAGACCCCAGAAGAAGCAGAAATATTATAACAGATAAATCAAAAAGAATTTTTTTTTTCCTGAGGAAGATTCACCCTGAGCTAACATTTGTTGCCAATCTTCCTCTTCTTGTACATGAGCTGCCACCACAGCATGGTCACTGGCAGACAAGTGGGGTAGGTCCACGCCTGGGAACTCAACCTGGGCTGCCAAAGTGAAGTGTGCTGAACTTAACCACTAGGCCACCCAGGCTGGCCCAAATCAAAATTTTTAACTTAAAAAAAAAACACTAAAAGGGACATAAATGAAGACCTAAAAAATTAGTGAGATATAATATGTTTATAGATGAAATAATTCAATATTAAAATAACTATCCTCTCTCTCTAAATATGTAAATTCAATGTACTTCCATCAGGATTTTTTGAGGAATTCAACTAATGTATTCTAAAATCCATACTGAACAGTAAAGGTGCATAAATATCTAAGATAATTTTGAAAAAAGAAAAGCAGAGGAGAGTTCTTATAAAATATTTTGACATACTACAAACAGTAATAAAAACAATGTGTTTCTGGAGTAGAAGCAGACAGACTAATGGGATACTCCAGATACAGGCCCACTTATATATGCAAAGTTGAGAAATAATGGATTGTTTAATAAATAATTGTTGGGAAAACTGGCTCACTATGAGAATAATAGTTAAGGTGGCTCCCTACCTTAAATCAAATAAAAAGGTGAACTCCATATGGTTGAAAGATCTAAAAATAAATTATAAGGCAAATCGAATAAAATCTAGAAAAATGTTTTTGTGAACTTCTGGTAGAAACGAATGTCTAAAACGAGATTCAAAATGCACAAACCATAAGGTGAAAAATTGATAGACTAAAAGAATTTTGTTGAGCAAAGTACAGCATAAACAAATTTAACGGATGACAGACTTGGGAGAAGATATTTCCAATGTCAAAAACAGACAAGGGACTAATAACTAGGACATATAAGGAATTCTTGCAAAAAAAAAAAGCAGGAAATTCAATGGAAAATTGGGTAAAGATTATAAATAAGCAATTCACAAAAGTAGAATTCAATTGGCTAACAAGTATATGAAGAGATGCTCAATCTCAATTAGTAAATAGAGAAATGTAAATTAAAACAAACCAAAAACACAAAATACCACTTTATAGCCATCACATAGGCAAACATTTTTATTTTTTAATTATTTTGTTTTTGCTGAGGAAGATTCGCCCTGAGCTAACATCTGTGCCAATCTTCCTCTATTTTTTAGTATGTGGGCCACCAGCAAGAGCATGGCTGCTAACAGAGTGTAGGTCCACGCCCAGGAATCGAACCCAGGCCTCTGAAGCAGAGCGTGCTGAACTTAACCATAGGCAACCAGGGCTGGCCCTTTGGCAAATATTTTTAAACACAAGATAATACCAATTGCTGGTGAGGATATGGGGGAAACAGGAATTCTTATGTACTATACAGGGGTAAGTTAAACTACTACAGCCATTCTGGGGAGCAATTTGGCAGTATTTAGTGAAACTAAGTACATGTGTATACCCTATGAGCTAGTAGTCCCCTCCTGAAAACATTTCCCAGAGAAACCCTTGAATAGGTCCAAAAGATGATGAATAAGGACATTCATCATATAAACAGTAGGAAGTTAGAAGCAACAAATGAGTTCATCACTAGGAGAATGGTCTGTAAACATGGTAGATCCATATCATGGATGATGCTGTAATTAAAAGCAATCAATTACAGATAAATACGCCTACATGGATAGATTTATAAAATCACCAATGAAAGAAAATTAAGAAACAGAATGAGACCTATAATACAATACTATCTTGTAATTAAAAAGCATAAATACAAGCAACACTATATAATTTATAAAGACATATACATATTTGAGAAGATACACCAAACATCAGTGGGTGCCAGAGGGTGTATGGGGTGGGGAGGGAGTAGAGGGAATCATTATGAAGGGGAAAGTAGTAAAATAAAACGAGAGGCCTTGCAGAGGCCATTGATGATATTGTGCTATGAACTGATTAGAAATTTTGAGTGACTCAGCTCCCTCTACTTGAGGTCCCCCTTAAAAAAGCTCACCCTTCTCACAATGAAGAAACCAAGTTACAATCATATAAATTAAGCTACAAATGATGGAAGTGCTCAGTCAGCCTTCTATTGATAACTCTAACCTGCCCTAATTACATCTAAAGAGAAACTTGATTCCATACAGATTTCACAGCTTCTCAACATTCATATACCTGGAAAGATAGAATTTGTATATCCTTCCATGTGAGTCCTTGTGATTCATTCAGGTCGAAGTTTAAGTTTCCTTTCAATCAATCCAAGAAGGATCAGCATGACCAAGCAAAGCAGGTTCCAAAGGCAGGAAGCAGAAGCAATATGATGCTATGGAAGTACCTTTCTCATCAGTCCCTTCTGCTGTTGTAGAGCCTTGGGGCAACCCTTCAATATAGGTGCTTGGCAACAAGTCTGCTGAGATAGGCTGACCTTGTAGCTTTTGCAGTCTCTCTCGTACAGCACTGGTCAGGTCTACGAAAGCCTCATCAATGCTGGCACGTTCAATCATAGCAAAACGAGACATTACCTCCATCACTTCCACACTGGCTTCCCGGTACCTAAAAAGTATAAGAATTACACGTGTAGGCAATAGAAGGAGAATACATAGAGGTTGTTGGCCCCATCCCCTCCCTCTCATAATGGAACAATAATATACATCATCAGTGTAAGTATCCTTAAAGAGAGAAATGGTGGCTTGACAGAGACTAGACAGTAACCCAACAGAAGGGGTAAATGAGCATGCAGATGGTCAATAACAGAAGCAAGGAAAAAGAACCATGGAGGCAAACATTTTTAGTGCAACTCTAGCACTACCAAAGTAGAAAGCATCCAGACCATGAACGTGTCTGTGTGACAAGGATCTTTCTAAAGAGGAAATGCTTCCAACTCATTTAACTAGAAAAAATTGTATTATGATCACCTATTCCTTTTGTCATTTTCATATACCCACCACATAGTATTCTGCTTCTACTTTCGTCTTCAAATGAGAGGTAACTTACAGGGAACACTGCACTGATCAGTGAACTGAGTATCTGCTCTTCTTCAGGATGGTATTTCTCAATTTAAATTAACAAAGTGACACTGATTTTTTACTTCAGTCAATGGTGAGTTTGATTAACATGTGAGCTGGTCCTCACTACAGATATATACACATATACACAACCACACAACCAACCAAGTCCAATCACTTCTGGATATACTAACATTCAAACAATCAAGTTGAAGATAAACGTCTAGAATGTGATGATGTGTCTGGACAGGCAGAAGCCTTCCCCAGGGGATACCAATCTCACCATATACCTTCTATTCAAACCATTAACAAGCAGCTCTGTTGGCTGTATATAGCTAGTTTTCTATGGCAATATATGGATATTTTCCTTGCTATGGAATTTAAAGTAAGTTCTTTGCTCTTGTTGAATCTATTTTATTTATCATAAAAATGGAAATATTTGCACCTCTTCGGTAAGACATCTATAAATACTAGTGTAATTATTGTTCTAAAACATTTTCAAATGAGAGAATTGGAGAAAGGTTTTTGTCTTTTAATCATTATTTGGGATGGAGAAAGCAAGCATGTATGAGAGCATGAGAGCACAATATACTCACACACATACAGAGCAAGGAAGGATACTCTACTGCAATAGTTGGTGTTCCTTCACAGCCTCTTGAGCAAATTACTCCAAGGTTTTTTTTTGTTTTTTGTTTTTGGTGAGGAAGATTCGCTCTGAGCTAACATCTATTGCCAATCTTCCTCTGTCTTTGCTTGAGGACAATCAGCCCTGAGCTAACATCTGTGCCAATCTTCCGCTATTTTGTATGTGGGTCACCACCACAACGTGGCTTGGCAAGTGGTGTAAATCTGCACCTGGGATCCAAACCCACAAACCAAGGCCACCAAAGCAGAGCACACCAGACTTAACCACTACGCCACAGGGCCAGCCCTACTCCAAGGTATTTTTAAGAACATTTGGTAAACTTAGTGTATATATGTTTCTGCAAATCATATTTTTATTTTTATAACCTGGGATCTCAGGTTAATTATTAAAATAATAATTTTAAATTGACAGGTCTTAATAACTCTTTGGTCTATAAACTTACTCCTAAATTTTCTAAAACTGCCTTTGTTCATTATTTGATGAAGATTTTAAGAGTGAAATGACCCAGTTTAAAGTTGGTGGTGTGTGGCTTTTCAAAATCACACTCTGAAGTCACCTATATTTCTTGAAAGTTACCTTGTCTTTACCAGCATAAGATTCTATTCAGAGCAATGTAACATATGTCCAGTAGCTAATTAATTCTACTTTAGGGTTAAGGCATTAATTTTCAGTCAAATCTGTCTTCTTTTCTGGCATTAACTCCAATGTGAGGTTGGCTTTGACACTCCACCTTTAAACTTGTAATTCATAGGTAAATTCAGGAATATCTCAAATCCCAAGTTAAAGCATGATCCCCACACACCATACAACACAGTATAGTGTACTATGAGAATGTGGGTACTGGAATCTGGAGAAAACTGAATCCTCAGGCTTCTTCCTAGCTGTGTTAACTTAAATGATTTAACCTCTCTAAACTTGCTTCATCATCTATGTGTGGGGTTGGGGGATTAATACTGGAACCTACCTTCTAACAATGAGATTTAAGAGATATTGCCTATGGAGATGTTAACACAGTGCCTGGCATACGAAATATGCTCAATACATACTAGCTATTAGGATTATTATAATGGTTGGGGCTTGTACCTACCTCTAACTTGGTTATGCCTATACATGTCTCCCATTCCAAGGCTAACCTTCTAAAATTTGCAGAGAGACGGCTCAGTTCAAAAACAGAGACAGTAATCTCCTGCAAGATTGTTCAATTCTGGCAAGTAATTCTAGATATTGTCTTAGAATGTCAGTTTGACTTAGCTTTCTCTGGAAAAACTCTTAGTTTCACAACTTACTTCAAACACTTCAGATTTTTGGCCTGAGAACATGAGAATTGGTACTAAGTTTTAATTATAACAACCAACTTTTAAATAATTAAGGAACTGAAAGGGTGTCCAGGGCAGCAATTGTTATGCATTATAATGACTCATAACTTCTCCTGCAACACAATATCAAAATCTGTTTTCATTTCACACAGAAAAGTTGGTTGACCAAAGGAAACTTTTTCAGATGTTATTTACATGAAACAAATTTGAAACATCAGTTCCTAGCCTCATGGAATATTATTCTCAACTCTTCTATTCTCCTTAAACAATCTTTTCTTCTTACTTGGTGAGGTCAGCTTTCCCACGGGACTCAGGAACTTCTACCAGTAGAAGATCTGGACATAACTTCTTAGCTTCATCTGCCCACATGCTTCTAGTGACCCCAAATGCACGAGCTTCATAACTCACTGCAACTATTCTAAGGTTAGGAAAAAGGGAGAACAAAAAAATATTACATGATCACAATAATAATTAAAATTTAACATTAATAGGCTATAAACATAATAGTAGAAACTTTTCGGTCACAGACGCCACTATTTGATCTCAAACACAGCAGTTCAGAAATCTCAAAAATACGACGTAGCACAGTGCCATGTATTCTTACAGATTAAAATGGTAGTTGACACTTACAACAATAACTAAGATACATACCCGCCACCCTTCCATGCTGTGTACTGTACGACTGCACAGGGTTTATTCCTCAAATGAGGATTTTGCCGCTGTTCCACTTGAACAAAAAAACAGTCCATGTCCACTAGAACAATCACCCGGTCCTGTCCATTAGCCATTTTTCTGTAAGACAATATTTTATGGTCAGAAAGGATACCTAATCCAAAGTGCCAAGCAAAATTGTATTTCCATTCTTCCATTGTTGAGTTATCATGAGCATGGAAACTAACAAGAATGAAATAGGCATACATTGCTGGCAAGAGAATAATAAATTGGTACAATTTTAGGAAGGTACTAAGTACTAAAATCTTTAAAAATACCATTCCCCAAAAGAACTGAACACTTTACAAAAGAAGATATACAAATAGTCAAAAGGCACATGAAAATGGGCTCAACATCATTAGTCATAGGAAATGCAAATTAAAACCACAATGCACGTCAATAGGGGGACAAAGCCAACAGTTAATCTAGTTGACAGACAAATCTCAAGTATAAATTCAGGGAAAAGAGAAGCAGAAAATGTTATATAACATCATAGCATTCATGGACTTTTTAAACTTTTTATTTTGAAATAATTTTAGACTTACAGAAAAGTTGCAAAAATAGCAGGGTTCTCCTACACCCAGTTTCCCCTAAATGTTAACATTTTATATAGCACAATTATCAAAACTAAAAGGTGAACATTGGTCTAATATTCAACTACATACTTCACTTGAATTTCACCAGTTATTCCACTACTGTCCTTTTTCTGTTCCAGGACCCAATGGAGGATCCAAGCTTAGTCATCATGTCTCCTTAGTCTTCTCCAATCTATGACACTTCCTTAGTCTTCCCTTGTTCTTCATGACCTTGACACTTTTGAAGAGAACTAGTCAGTTACTTTGAGAATGTCTCTCAATTCAGGTTTGTCTGATGTTTTCTCTTGCTTAGATTGAGATTATGCATTTTTGGCAAGAATATTATAAAAGTGATGTGCTCTTCTCAGTGCATCATATTGGGAGGTACATGATGCCAACATGTCTTATTACTGGTGATGTTAACCATGATCATTTCGTTGAGTTAGTGTTTCTCACTGTAAAGTTACTATTTTTCCTTTTGGAACTGAAATCTTAGGGGAGACACTTTGAGACCATGCAAATATCCTGTTTCTCCTCAAATTTTCAACCATTAAGCACCCATCAGTGGATTTTTACCTGTAACAATTACTTTGCAGTGTTCTAATGGTGATTTTCAACTCATTCACATAAATTTTTGAAGATAAAAGCAAACAATACTATATACTATTCACAGATAGAGATACATAAAGGTATGGATGGTAGATTGGAAGAACAAACCTTATATACTTGACAGTGGATACAGACTAATGTTATCATTTAACATTGTTAGAGATCTGAAAGAAGGAAGGTAAAGCAAAGCAGTGGCTCCCAAACTTTGCTGCAGATTGGAAATCACCTAGTAACATTTAAATAATACCGATGTCTGGCTTCTACCACCAGACATCCTAATTTAATCAGTACGGGTGTGACCTGGGCATTGTGATTTTTACAAGCTCTTCAGGTAGTTTTAACATGCAGCAGAGATTGGGAACCACTCACCTAAGGTAAACAAGATACTTACGGAAACACCAGTAGTTCATGATTTAAATATGCGAAACACAGGTTACACAGTTGAGTAAACACTCAACTGTATTCTAAAAAAAAGTGTCAAAAACTAACATTCACCTTGACAAAAGTGGCATGCAACTACAAAGCTGGAAGATCCATGGAAAGAAAACAATAAGTTAAAAAAATCAGAGTAGTCAAAAGCATTAATTCCTTATAAATCCCACTCACCTAAGACAAGCAGAATGTGATTCTTTAAACTTTTATAAGTTAAAACCATAACATGTCAGAAATCACTTAACCTTCAAGTGGCTTTTGTGTAGTATTAGAACAGATAATGCCAGAATAAAAATAATAAATGCATTTTCACAAAAAAACCCAGGTAAGTACCATATTAGTTACAAATACCGGAAGTGGAGCATGAATGGAAGCAGTGATTTAAGTGCTGCAAACATTTTACTCAGTATGCAAGCACAAAAACCGAGATGCAGACTTCAACAGATAACGAAGTTGCTGAAGTTTTCAGTTTACGTATTTTGCTGGAGAAAACAAGAGCTTTTTAAAGACGGGAAATGAAACTCTCTGCCAAAACCCTCCTTTCGGAATAAGGATCACACTATTTTGAAGTCTTATATAATAGTACTTCAGATGCTCAAAAGTGCGCAAACCTTCAATGATTGCAATTCTTCATCTTTAAAGATCGCGATTTATACCAATCTGTACAAAACAAGTTGGCGGTGATCAGGTGATAACATCCAAGGAAAATCAGTACAAGTGAAAAGGGAGGTTTAAGGGCTGCGGAGAAAACATTTTTTCCACAAGAAAAATCCTCTTAGGGGACACCACCAGGGCCTTATCTCTCTGGGAGCATGTATTTCTATTCCATGTCATTCCGGCCCAACGTTGTCAGCGGCCCCTGCTGTATCATAAAATCAAGACCCAAAGCAGCATGAAAAGTCTGAAAACAGTGATACCGAACGGTTCTAAATTCTCTTACCAAGGTGACAAACGCCTGACAAAACTGCCAACCGCGGACGCCGCCGGTGCTGGGCTCGGTGTCCACTGGGAGGAAGACGATGGGGTCTTCACTATCTGTCCCCTTTCCAGGACCGGGCCAGTTTCCGGTCTCCAGGGAGATTTATTCCCCGTAACAACGGAGAAATAGACCAAGGGTCGCAGAGGATCCGTGCCCGGACAGGCGCCGCACAGCCGGGCGTGGTCAACCACCGCCAAAGCGCTTAGCTTGCCAGCCCGCCCGACAAGGATCGAACTGCGCGCGCGCCGCGACGGACCGTTGACGCGCCTGCGCACCGCGGCCCTTCCGTCTGCCGCCCCGCCCACCGAGGAGTAACCCTACCAGGGAGCCTCCACTTCCGCGGGCGCGTGCGCAGTGGCGAGTCGGGCGCGTGCGCAGCGCCGGCTCCTTCCCCGTGGAGCTGCTGGGGCTCACGCTCCTCCTCCTACTCCCCACCCCCCCAGCCCGCCGCGGCCCGGTACCAGCGCGTGGGTCCCGCCAAGGGAGCCGTCCGTGCCTCGTGCTCCCGGGACGGCTGCGGTGGGCGCTTGCGGCGCGAGGCCCTAGCCATGGCGATGGATCAAGTGAACGCGCTGTGCGAGCAGCTGGTGAAAGCGGTGACGGTCATGATGGACCCCAGCTCCACCCAGCGCTACAGGCTGGAAGCCCTCAAGGTAGCTGGGGTCTGGCGCCCCGGGCCTGCCCCGAGACCCTCCCCCAGCCCCAGCCGTCCCAGCGGCTCCCATAACCCTGGTCGTCTCTGGCCCACGAGGCCCCTGGACCTCCCTCCCCAACCCCGGGGGGGCCTCCCCCTCGCCGCCCTCCGCGCCTCTTCCCATCCTCGCCTTCTCCCGGGACACTCCGGTCCCTAGCTGCTTCTCATCTCGCGACTGCTTCCCACTGCCTTCTCCTCCCCCTTCCCCACTTCCGATCACTCTTGTCCGCACCACGACCCTCTCCAGAGCCGGCTGCACCCATCTCATTCCCTCAAGCCCGCATCCCCGCGTCCCCTCGCCTTCCCGCGGCGCAGGTGCCCATCCCGTCCCCAGCACCAGCTGCATTCTTTACGACCTCCTCTGCATTAAACGTTTCCTTGCTGACCCACTCTCCTGACCCGTCCTAACCAAGCTCCAGCCCCCCTAGCTCCCCTTTACTTAGATCCTTGCACCTCTCACTAACCCTCTTCTGTGTCTTGGGCTATTTCTGGGCTAATTCTCACACACCCTCCCCCCACGTTTTTTAGTGTGTGATATTCTTAGGCTATTTTGCGCAAAGATGAACTTCTGCCACTTAGTTTGCATTTTAACAAGGGCACTTTGGTTTCCTGAAAGTAGTTTTCTTGAGTCCCGGATGCTCTGCTCCTGGGACTGACTCTTGTGTTGCAGTTTGGGAATACTAATACAAATGGGGATGCTAATGCTAGTACAAGCTTATTCCTGCATCTCTCTGTGTGTGGGCTTTGAGAAATGACCGTTAGGAAAAAACACTTGTGCTTATTTTAACTGATGTAACTTCATAAAGCAGAGTGAGCATCACTTAGAAGAAACTTTACAATATATAGATGTATGCCACAGGATTTGGAATCAGAAACACTTGCGTTCTATTAGTTTGTTTTTTGCTATGAAATATTAACAGACACAAAAGTATGGAGAATTCTACAATGATTTGTCTATACCCATCACCTAAACTCAGCAGTTATAATGATTTTGCCACATTTGCTTTATCTCTTCCCCCACCAAAGGTTTTTAAAGCAAATCCTAGAAATTGTCATTTCACCCCTATATACTTCTGAGTGTTATCTCTAGTAAATAAGTTTTTACTTGTTTAGGTCAAGAAATGTTTCAACATTAGTTGGATATAGCATGGGAAACCTGGAACTATCAAAGTGAAAGGAATGTGTATTGGTTCTTTACTCATATAATATTGATCTAGATTTTGCAATTTAAAAATATAGCCCAGGGCCAGCCCTGGTATCCTATGGTTAAGTTCAGTGCACTCTGCTTCGGTGGCTGGGTTTGGTTCCCCGGGTGCGGACCTACACTTCTCTGTTAGCAGCCATTCTGCACTGGCGGCCTGCATACTAAGAAATAGAGGAAGATTGGCATGAATGTTAGCTCAGGGTGAATCTTCCCTAGGAAAAAAATATGTAGCTCAGGTTAGAGTTTCTTAAGATGAAAGTTTTTTTAGTTTTTAGGTTTGGTTTTTTTTTTGAGGAAGATTAGCCCTGAGCTAACTGCTGCCAATCCTTCTCTTTTTGCTGAGGAAGACTGGCCCTGAGCTAACATCCATGCCCATCTTCCTCTACTTTATATGTGGGATGCCCACCACAGCATGGCTTGCCAAGCGGTGCTGTGTCCGCACACGGGATCCAGACAGGCGAACCCAGGGCTGCCAAAGTGGAATGTGCAAACTTAACCGCTGCACCACCGGACTGGCCCCAAGATAAAAGTTTTTTTAGTTCCCATTTGCTTGGCTCCTAGGAGAAATGCTAACTTTTCTTCTTTCAGTTTTGTGAGGAGTTTAAAGAAAAGTGCCCTATCTGTGTCCCCTGTGGCTTGAGGTTGGCTGAGAAAACACAAATTGCCATCGTCAGACATTTTGGCCTTCAGATCCTGGAGCACGTTGTCAAGTAAGGAGCTTTTGGATGTTACCACAAAGTCTGTGAGAGAGCAAATCTTTATTTCTTATATAACTCATAAAGATACTATTTAGGTCAGTAAAAAAGCAGTCCCCAAGAAGAAAGGAGTGGTCCCCAAGAGGTTGTTAACAACCTCTCGGGAGCTCTCATTCAGGATTTAACCTTTCTCTTCTTCAGTTTCTTTATCCATGTGAAGTGGGTGGTACATACTAAGCATTCTACAAATACTAAGCATATCTACAAATAATAGTTATTCAGTCAGCATTTATTGAGCTCCTGCTGAATACCAGCAAACTCAGTTTTTTAGACTAATGCAAGATATAGGTAAATAAATCTCTGATTAGGCACTGTGCCTTTAAATTTTTTTTTTTTAAGTTTGAGTGTGCGCCTTCTCTGAATGGCAAATCCAGAGGAGGCTTGTATGAGAATAACTGAAAACCATTCCTGAATCGAGTCCTCTACCCCCAACGCCTATCAGAAGAATCAGCTTTTAAGACTTAGCCGCAGTTTTTCCAGAATTGTGCCATTACGTTGTAAGCCAACACAGAAAGGGAGTTAGTAGTATCAAGATTTTATTTTCCAAAAAGCAACTGCATTGTTGGGGTTGTCCTAGGTATATTTACTTTTGGTTTGTCAACAAAATCAAGGGGAAAAGCTAATCTGTGCACAAATCTTGTGTGGATTCCAATTAATAGACCACTGCCTATGTAAAACTCTTCCCCAAGAATTTTCCTCTTGTTAACATTTTGGTTAAATGTGGACTGGTTTTGTCCATCCTTTGAAGGGCACAAACTTGGAAGTATAATTTCTTAATGAAATCACCAGCATAATGTAATGCAGGAATGAAAACCAGTCTCTTTTGAAGAGAAGACTTCTGATGTGGTTGTGTTGACTTTCTGCGTTTTGATGACCAGGTTCCGGTGGAACAGCATGTCTCGATTGGAGAAGGCGTATCTGAAGAACAACGTCATGGAGCTGATTGCAAATGTAAGGGACGGTTGCTTGGAAGACTTGTGTTTCCAAAGTAGTTTAGACAAAGTGTGAGTTCTTCATGTAGCATTTGTGTAAAAATTCACTGATTCTCCACAGGTCCTACAGCATGCTCTGTATAATAGTAAATGTTAACCTTCAAGATAAAAAGAACCACCATCACAAGAAATCATGATTGATCACATTTCTCTTACTAGGTTTAATTAATGCTTTAGGTGTTGACTTCTGTTTTTAAAATTAAAAGACTAGGTAGAGGAGATTAAACATGTTCGGCAAATGAGTAAGATTCTTAGATCTAAATTGGATTGCACTTTGCTGTTTGTTTCCTTTTATTCCAAACCGTACTACTGTATAATACTACCAACAAAAAATTGCAGAATAAATTTGTTTCAGGACTTAGAATATGACTTTAAACATGTTTAAAATCCACAGCCGTTTTTTTTTCTTTTTATACAAAGGGCAAGAAAAGTGTAATTCCCCCCACCTTTTCATCCCCAAAGTTTAGTGCCTTTAATAGGGGAAAAAAAAAATCCCTTTAAAATTATTAATTAACTTAGCTAGCTAGGATTTGTATTTTGCTAGTTCTGGGGAAACTTGAGAGAAGTCGTAATTTATTAGTCTTGCTATCAAACTTCAGAAGAAGAGTCCCAGTCATAGTCTTTCTGTATCTTCTAATAGTAGAACTATTGGTAAAGTATTCAGTTTCTTCTAACTCTCGTGTTCTCAGCTTCTCCATGTACTCCTTATTTCTATACTCTTCCCTCTGGCCCTCTTTCAAAATCAGACAATGTGAGAGTCTCTTCAGTTTGTAAAGGAGAACAATGATGTCGTCCTTGCTCTGGGTGACAGTCATTTTATTAGTTGATGCAACCCTCACTTAAGCTTTAAGTGGGAAGAATGATTAGTGAGAATGCAGGACAAGTGACTCAGACATGGAGAACAGGTTTGTTTATTTTGTTTAGTTTAAAAGCAGGCCTGCTAATGAGTTAGTACACTTTTACAGCTCAGTTTTTTTCCTTAAATTCAGTCTTCAGACTTCTTAATATCTCTTGTTCTTTTTCAGGGAACACTGAACATTTTGGAAGAGGAGAACCATATTAAAGATGTCCTGTCTCGAATTGTAGTAGAAATGATCAAGCGCGAGTGGCCACAGCACTGGCCTGACATGCTAATAGAATTGGACACTCTTTCCAAACAAGGGGTATGAAATACAGCTGTATCCATTCAGTTTGTTTTTTTGGCTCTTTGGGAGTTTCTTTGTTTTGTCAACAGAAAAGAGCCTTTGGGCATACTTATAATGAAAAAGATGTTTGAGTTTAATTTAATTAGCTTTTCCCTATTGATATAGGAAACACAGACAGAATTAGTGATGTTCATTCTTTTGCGACTGGCAGAGGACGTAGTGACTTTTCAGACACTACCCCCTCAAAGAAGAAGGGATATCCAGCAAACCTTAACCCAGAACATGGAAAGGATCTTCAGTTTTCTACTTAACACACTTCAAGAAAATGTAAACAAGTACCGGCAAGTGGTAAGGGCTACCTCACCTCCCAAAAGTCCTATTTTCTAATATGAGTGGTTTTTTCGTTTGTTTTTTAAAGTTAAAATAATCCTTCAGCAAAGAACTAGGGTATCTAGTTCAGCAAAAGGAAAGGCCGTTTTATAAACAAAAAAGAAACAGATGACAAGAAAAACCAGCACTAACTTTCTAAGAAACTCAGTTCAATGAGTTTCCACGTCTACTAGAAAAGATAATTCCTTTTATAGTAAGAAAATTCTTAAAGTAGTATAAAAATAAAGATTAATTTTTACTGTTTGAAAGCCCAGATTTCTGATAGGTCAGAGTTGCTTCCCTGTTAAATTCTGATGTCCCATTGGCCCTGGTCCCTTTTGTAGAGGAAACTGCAGGTCTTACTGATCTTGACTACATCATGTCTGGTATTTTATTCTTCCTGATGAGGTTTTTCTTCTGCAGAAAAGGGCAAGCTAGATACCGTCTTTTGTCAGTGTCCACTGTCATTTTTAGCAGAGAACCTTCAGAAGAAGCAGTGTGAAAGTTAATCTAGTACAGTGGTTCTCAACAGGGGAGTGATTTTGCCCTCTGGGTTGTCACAGCCAAGGGTTGCTAATGGCATCTACTGAGTAGAGGAGAGAGATGCTGCTAAAGTTCCTATAATGCACAGGACAATCCCCCACAGTATAGAATTGTCCAACTCAAAATGTCAATAGTACTGAGGTTGGAAAACCTTGATCTAGAATTTGCATATGTGCTTATTTCACAAAATAGGATTAAATAAAATTAGTTATTTTTTATGCACCTGGCAGCTCCATTGGTCTGTCTTTAGAGAAGGGATAGATACTGACACAGTGGATGAGAGGGTACTGTGAGCTGTTAGGGTAGAGAGGGGCTCACAGGGAATACGTAATATGCCATATACTTGTTTGTACTTTATATGTTATTTCATCCTCAAAACAACTCCAAGAGTTAGAAAGTATTGTCTCTATTTTACAGATGACAAAACCAAGGTTCAGAGAGTATTATTATTGAAGATCCCCTAATAAATGGTTGCAGTGGAATTCAAACTCCATTGTTTTTACTAGAATGAACTCTTTCCCCCAAAATATCTCCCCAAAGTTTTTCAAAAGAAAATATTTGCATTTAAGAACCTATGGGTATTGAGGGTAAAGGAGGTATTCTTTTCATTTTCCCCTAGGAGAAGGAGAACAAATTACGAATACTTAGATGCTCTAGAAATGCAGCCAGTGTGCCAGAGCAGGGCTGATTGGTGATGGTCTGACACAGGTTGGAAACACGTCCACTGTGGTGTTTTTCTTTAGCCTCAGTTTCAGTTCTCTCCCTCTGCTAAACCAGGCTACCGCTTGTGCCCTGGACCAGAGCACACCGAGAGCCATCTTTTGTACTGGAACTTCTCAGTTTGCCCATAGTTACTTCTCTGCTTCCATCCCTTCACCTTCCCAGTTGGGGTGTAGGTTGAATGGCAAACAGCTATGGGATGAGTAGGCTCACTCTCCCTGTCCCATCACGTGGCTCCTACACTGGTCCCAGGGGGCGTAGGCATCCAAATGGAAAGGAAGGTTTGTTGGAGTGGAGGGTGAAGGCTGGATTTCGCTGTTGTCACTTGGATCCCCTTTTTCTTCTTGGGCAGCATCAGTAGATGCTGTTGAGAGGGTTCTACTCATCTCTGCCCCATTAACACCTCCTCTTGATCACTGATGATGCAGGCTTAATACTTATTTTTTGTTTTTCTTTAATTGAAGTATAATTGACGTAAAATATTATGTTAGTTTCAGGTGTACAGTGTAGCGATTTGATATTTTTATACGTTATGAAATGATCACCATGATATGTCTAGTTATCATGTGTCCCCGTTAATACTTGTTGTTTCTTAAAAAAAAATATTTTTTGAAAATTGAGAAAAGGAATTGTAAAACAAATCCTTTATGATCCTAATGGTGGTAAGTTTTCAGATTCTTCAGAAGTTATTATTCTTGCTTGTATTCCCCTTTAACTGTTTTCAGGAGTTATTCGTAGTTTTAGTTTCAGAAGTTCCTGAGAAAATATTAATTTTATACACTTGTAAGTTATAAGCATTGTGTAATATTTTTGTGGCATTTGAAATAGAAGGGTAAAGGCCAGTTTGATTCTGTATTTACTGAACAGATACTATTTTGATGTGTTTAGCATCTAATATTTTCGTGTACGTGGTTTTCCTATAGTTCTGTCCATACATACACGATCATAAATTGTATTCATTTAATTTTGTTTCTTGCTTTTTTCCATTAACATTACATTATTTCAGTAACCTTTGCTAGTTTTAATTTGTCTTTATTTTAATGTGGAAAAAATGCTATTGCTTTGTTTTAAACTATATTTCTTTCGTCATTAGCAGTGTTGAGCCTTACTCATTGATCATCTGTTAGTTGTATTTCTTTGTAAACTGTGTGCTTTGAAACTGTCTTTGCGGATCTTAATGTTCTCTTAAATTTGTGTTAGCTGTTTATTAACTTTTTGTCATTTTGCTAAAATTAAAATAACCTGTCCTTAGGGGGAATAAGAGTTATGTGTTCTTAGTAAAGTTGTATTCCTTCCAAGATTAAAAGTTCAGTCTGTATTTGAAAATCATTTTTCAAGGCCTTGGTTATGGGGGGGAAGTTATTACATAGCCTTTTCCTCGTTAAAAACATTGGATCCTTATACTTCTTTTCTTTCAGAAGACAGATAATTCTCAGAAGTCAAAGGTAAGAGCTCTTTGTGGAGTGGAAAGGAGACTTCTTTGAGGCTCTCAGGTACAGGGACGCATACATCTAGCGGAGGGCGACCACAGCCTTGGTTCATTTGATCACTGAGCTATGGTGGACGGGAGCTGAAATTTCAGTATTTGAGATTTCTAAAGGAGATAAAATGGCCACACATGCCAGTATGGTCTCATGGACAGACATTGAAAATGCCGTTGTTTGAGAAGTGATTATGTATCAGAAGAAAATCTTTGAGTTCTCTATCAGTGACTGTTACATGAGTACATTTTCTTAAAAATCATTTTCTCTTTAGAATTAGAAAATAGAAGGAGCTCAGGTATAACCACAGCTTCCTTGTCCATTGGTGAGGACTTAATGGTCACAGGTAATTTCTTTTCATGCAGGCCCAAGCAAACTGTCGAGTAGGAGTGGCAGCATTGAATACTCTAGCAGGCTACATTGACTGGGTGTCCATGAGTCATATTACTGCCGAAAACTGTAAACTCCTGGAGATGCTGTGCCTGCTTCTGAATGAGCAGGAGCTTCAGTTGGGAGCAGCTGAATGTCTTCTCATTGCAGTCAGCAGAAAAGTAAGTTACCACTTCAAACTGACTTTTATCCTCAGATTCCCTGAGGGGTGCGTATATCTGTTTAATTGCACGTTGTAGCAAGAAGACATTTCAAGGTTTGGGTTTTTTTTTACTTAATGCCAACATTACTACCTGCCTCCAACTCCTTTGGACAGTAGTTTGCCAGTATTCCAGGGATCCATGACAGAATATACAGAGATTTGTCAGGCTGCTTGGTTCTTAAAACAGCCATGAATCTTGGCACTTCATGGTTAAGAAATGATGTAAGTGGTCCCACCTCATGGCATAGCAGTTAAGTTCTGTGCGCTCTGCTTTAGTGGCCTGGGTTCACAGGTTCAGCTCTCGGGCGTAGATCTACACCACTCATCAGCCATGCTATAGCAGCAACCCACATATAAAGTGGAGGAAGATTGGCACAGGTATTAACTCAGGGCTAATCTTCCTTAAGCAAAAAAAGAGAAAGTGGCAACAGATGTTGTTAGCTCAGGGCTAATCTTCCTCAGCAAAAAAAAAAAAGAGAGAGAGAAAAGTAATGTTAAAGTTTAAAACTCAGAGTAATATTAAAGAATCTTAGGTGGTGGCTACATCAGCTTTATATCTGTCTTGGCTAACACATGGGACCATGACTCTTTTCTCCATAGGAATATTATCTTCTGATGTAATTTACTTCACTTTCATATCAGCATTATTGCCCAACACATTTGAAAATATGTCTTATCCAGATTTGGTTTTAAAGAGTTGGCTTTTTTCCCGTGTTCAGTGAGCCCCGGGACTATGTGAGAAATTATGAAGTTGGTATGTTTGATTGTGTAGGTATAGGAGATGTTAGTACTTGGAGACTTTTCATAATATAGTTTGTGTTACCTGTGTTTCCCCCAAATTGGGTCTAGGGAAAGTTGGAGGACCGGAAACCCTTGATGGTCTTATTTGGAGATGTTGCCATGCATTATATACTCTCTGCTGCACAGTGAGTACCTACTTTTCTGTGTGTTTTCTAATTTCTTTCTCATTTTTCTGTCTTATTTGGATATATCTGAAGTTCCTATCTGAATGTTGGCAGTCAATTGACAGTGTTTTTTATAGGAAAATCAGGCAATCTTAAAGGGACTTTTTAACCTTTTTGAAGACCTTATGTGGAAATAAGATGGGCTGTTGACTCAGCACCCACTCAATTTCGCAGTTTTCCCCGTTCTCCCCAGACAGTTCATCTTGATTCTCTTTGTCTCCTTCTGATGATCCTTAAGCCGCCTAGTAGCCTTGATGACTAGGCCTGAGAAGGCTCTGGTGCCTGACCAGAATCTGCCCCTTTGTTTTAATTTGTAGTTCCCTGATGACATATGATGTGGAGCATCTTTTCATTTATTTATTTGCCATCTGTGTATCTTCTTTGGTGAGATGTCTGTTAAGGTGTTTGGCCCATTTTTTAATCAGGTTGTTTTCTTATTGGTGAGTTTTAAGAGTTCTTTGTATATTTTGGATAACAATCCTTTATCAGATGTATCTTTTGCAAATATTTTCTCCTAGTCTGTGGTTTGTCTTCCCATTCTCTTATTATAGTCCTTTTAATTTTGTCAGTTGTGTAAGGAATTGTTACATGCTCTCTAGGCATCTCTCTAAGTCCTCCCTGGGTATCAACCACTGTCTTTCTGTGCAGCTTCTTGTGCATATACGTCTATGCATGTTTTATGGAGTCATGCTCAGAGTTTTTGTGGTTATCCCAAAATACCCAAGGAGTGTATGATGCCCCAAATTAGAGTGTCTCTTTAGGGATGAAATTGTAGTGAACTCCTAGTCCTCATCAGTCTTTCAGTGTTTGGTTGGAGGTTTCTTGGTAGTTTTGTTTTTTTTAACTTTGATAATCAACTGAAATTTGAATGTTGAAATGCAGACTACATACCGCTCCATTTGATGGCAATCCCTTCGGTTTTCTTGATCTGCAATTAATCACACCCTTTTCTCATCTTACAGGACTGCTGATGGAGGGGGCTTGGTAGAGAAACACTATGTCTTCCTGAAGAGACTCTGTCAGGTGTTGTGTGCTCTGGGCAATCAGCTATGTGCACTGCTGGTGAGCACTTACTTTCTGGAGAGTTTCAGGGCCGTGTGAGAAGAGCATTTAGAAAGTTATATTTGTTTTTTGGTTTTGGGGTTTTTTTTAAAGATTTTATTTTTTCCTTTTTCTCCCCAAATCCCCCCAGTACATAGTTGTATATGTTTAGTTGTGGATCCTTCTAGTTGTGGCATGTGGGATGACTCCTCAGCATGGCCCGAGGAGCTGTGTGCCATGTCCGCCCCCAGGATCCAAACCGGCAAAACCCTGGGCCACCGAAGCTGGAGTGGGCGAACTCAACCATTAGGCCTCAGGGCCGGCCCCAAAAGTTATATTGGTATAAGGGGTGACACATGCCATTGATTTTAGCCTGACGGGGCATTGGCCTACAGATTATTGCATGATTCTGTAGATTAAATTCTTTTCAAAGGGTTTGAATGATATAAATTTCTTTTAACAAATCAGTTGTTAGTATCAACAGCAAATATCCACATCTGTTATTCCATAAAGTCAACACTGCTCTTCTTGTGAATTTTGGTACTTGTAGAGCATCAGTCTGCTCAGTGCATTACCCTTTAAAGTCCTATTAGATCATGAAACATTATGGATTTGAGTGAAGAATGCTTTTCCCAAATCTAAAGGGTATATTATTGGATCATAAACGAAAACTTGTCTGATTGACCTGGAAATACCTGTCTTGAGGGAAAAATGTAATCCTCAGTCTTACAAGTTGACAGCTAGGACATTGGTACAGACATTTATGTTTGATGTCATGCCTTTTTGTGGTGGCTTGATGGTCAGGGAGGATAGAGCTTCAGACAGAAAATATATGCCACTGAATGGTTATTTAATAGGTTGGGTCACAGAGATGTGGATAGACAAGGTCTGAAGACATGATACAAATTTCTTCTTTCTGTGATTTCTGAAATGAATACTCTTTTTCATTTTACTCTGTGACCACAGAATGGGTTTTAATGATGATTAAGGAGATAAAGCCACTTTCCTGCTTTTTTTAGCCCTTGAAACAATGCCTTCCTTAGGCCGCAAGTAAGTATGAAGTCCTTTCAAAACTGAAATTTTTGAGGGTTTAAGTTATCTGTATTTGTTACTCCTCTCCTCCCACTACCCTCTACTCACTTCAACGTCATTGATGTAGTGCTCTTTTTGTCCTATAGGGCGTGGATTCTGATGTAGAAACACCAGCAAACTTTGGAAAATACCTGGAATCTTTTCTTGCTTTCACAACCCACCCAAGTCAGGTAAACTTTATGCAGGTTACTTCTTAAAATTTTAGTTAGGTAAACCAAAATCAAGCACTGTGGCCTGAGGTCATTAGTAGCTCATGTATAAAATGTGACTCTTAAGGCCCTAGGGAGTAACTGTAGTGTCATTTCATTAAGAGAACTGCAGGGTCTTCTTCCTGAGCCAAGCATCGCACCATCTAGGTCAGCAGCTTTTGCCCTCGGATGATATTCTGATAACGCTCAGATGTGAGGTATGTCCCAGGTGCTGTGCTACTAAAGATATCTTAAATACAAAAATCTGGTTAACTGGGTTATTATAAAATTAATTTCATCCAATTCAAGATTTTCCTTGTAATATCACCCGGAGATTCCCATATCCTTTCTTGCATAAAGGAGAAAGTGGTAGAGTTTGGCTCAGCTCCAGGAATTGCACCTGATCCACAGTCTGTCTTGTTAATGTGTGGTCCATAATGAGCAGTCGTTACTGATGCACTACGGTATGGATAGTTTCAAAGTATTATAGAGATTTATTCCCATGAAGAAATATAGTTGATAATTGCCAGGCTAAGTAAGAATCTTGGTTAGATAAAATCCAAATTCTTAAACTGAGATTTTTCTCTTTTTTTCTCTTTAGTTTCTACGCTCTTCAACTCAGATGACATGGGGAGCCCTCTTCCGGCATGAGATCCTATCCCGTGACCCGTTGCTATTAGCAATAATACCAAAATATCTTCGTGCTTCTATGACTAACTTGGTCAAGGTACGCAATGGGAATGTAAACACGTGGCATGTAGATGAATACACATAATAAGACTTAGACTGGCATCATTGACAGCCTTGTCTTGGTCCCTAAGATCTCTTCCTTGGGCATATTATTCTCTTATTCCTCCAGAAGAAAGCAGTCCATAGTGATTACTATGTCTACTCTTTCATATTTTGGAGCAAGTATTGGGCTAAGTGCTAGGGAGAAAAAAGTGATAGGACAAGAGCACTGACCATACAACGTGATAATTACTTTTCAGAGGTTAAAAGCAGAAAGGAGGGTGGAATCAAGAAGATTCCAAGAGGAGGTAATATCTGATTGTATCTGAAGGTCAAGTGAAAGTCAGGAAGGTGAATGAGAAGGGAGGGAAAGTGGAAGCAGGTTACTCACTACCTCAGTAGAGAGGTGCTTATAAATTCCCTGAGATCTGCTAAGGGCTCTTGCAGCTGACGGATGCTTAATCTTGATTGTAAAATCAGAGAATGGAACCCATTCAGGGGTCCCCTTATTTCCTCAAGGAATTCACCTAGTACGTAGCACACCAGGTTCTGATCCTCTGCCGTGGTCTTCAGTACCTTTTGAATGAAACATGCAAAGTTCCATGCTTATTCCCAGGGTTCCGCATTTAAGGAGACAAATAGTTGTTAATTCTTTTTTACTTATTGCATGCTGTATTAGTACTTTGTCTTGGGACATTTTTATACTTGAAGACCTTAAACGAATTCCAGAATTTAATTCTCCCTGAGGAAGCTGGAAGAGAGTATCAAGTGGGAGTGTTCTCTTTTCTACTACTCTCAGGATTATTGGAACTGGGGGCAAATTGTGGACTTAGGGTAGACCAGAAGCAGATATTTATCACAAAATATCTCATGCAAACCCGTGACTCTTCTTAAATTAAAGTGCTTGGGTTCCTGGAGTTTAAGACTCTTTTGGTAGGTCTATTTTCATCCTTACCCAAATTCTCTTTCTCTTTCCAGATGGGCTTTCCTTCTAAAACTGACAGCCCTAGCTGTGAATACTCTCGATTTGATTTTGATAGCGATGAGGACTTCAATGCTTTCTTCAACTGTAAGTGATAGTAACCTGGACTTTCTCCCAACAGTCTCAGAATGATATCTAGTTTACGAATAGTGGTGCATGACCCCTGGGGTTCTATGTTAAAGAGCCCCAAATCTACAGCAGCCTGTTTAATCTCTAGTTTTACATTGCAGAGGTGTTGGGATTACACTCCTTCATTCCAGGCATAGTGTTCTCCCTTACACACACACATACACACACACTGCCTTTGGACATTAATGTTTAAAGAGAGTAATTATCCATAAGGCACTCTTGAATTTTTTTTATCCTTAGGATTAAATACCCTCTTACCTTGTGGGTCTTTTTTCTAAAAGAGAGGAAAAACCCGTGTATCCTAATATCCTAATTCTGTGCTGGATTTTTTTTGTTTGTTATTTGCTGAGGAAGATTCACCTTGAGCTAACATCTGTTGCCAATCTTCCTCATTTTTTTTGGTTTGCAAGCCACCACCACAGCTTGGCCGCTGACAGATGAGTGATGTAGGTCCAAGCCCCTGAACTGAACCTGGGCCACCAAAGCAAAAGGCACTGAACTTAACCACTAGGCCACTGGGGATGGCCCTCTTTTTTTGTTTTTTTTTTTTAAGTTCAAGATTTTTTTGTTTATTACTACTTTTTAAAATTTCATAACAATTAATGTCTTAATGCTCGATTTTTTTTTATTTGAGTTCATAATAGTTTACATCATTGTGAAATTTCACTTGTACATTATTTCTTGTCTGTCACCACATAAGTACTCCCCTTCACCCCCTTTCCTGTGGTCACCACTGACCTATTTTCTTTGTGAATGTATTTGTTTATATTCCACATATGAGTGAAATCATCTGGTGTTTATCTTTCTCAGTCTGGCTTATTTCACTTCACGTAATTCCCTCCAGGTCCATCCATGTTGTTGCAAATGGGATGATTCTGTCTTTTTTATGGCTGAGTAGTATTCCATTGTGTATATGTACCACATCTTCTTTATCCAATCATCAGTTGATGGGCACTTGGATTGTTTCCATGTCTTGGCTATTGTGAATAGTGCCGCAGTGAACATAGGGGTGCATATGTTACTTTGGATTGTTGATTTCCAGTTGTTTGGGTAAATACCCAGTAGTGGGATAGCTGGGTTATATGATAGTTCTATTTTTAGCTTTTTGAGGAATCTCCCTACTGTTTTCCATAGTGGCTGCACCAGTTTGCATTCCCACCAGCAGTGTATGAGGGTTCTCTTCTCTCTATACCCTCTCCAACATTTGTTATTTTTAGTCTTCGTGATTATAGACATTTTAACAGGCGTAAGGTGGTATCTTAGTGTAGTTTTGACTTGCATTTCCCTGATGATTAGTGATGGTGAACATTTTTTCATGTGTTTATTAGCCATCTGTATATCTTCTTTGGAAAAATGTTCACATCCTCTGCCCATTTTTTGATTGGGATGTTTGTTTTTTTGTCGTTGAGTTGTGTGAGTTCCTTATATATTATGGAGATTAACCCCTTATCGGATATATGATTTGCAAATATTTTCTCCCAATTGGTGGGTTGTGTTTTTGTTTTGATCCTAGTTTCTTTTGCCTTGCAGAAGCTCTTTAGTCTGATGAACTCCCACTTATTTTTTCTTTTGTTTTCCTTGTCTGAGAAGACATGGTATTCAAAAACATCCTTTTAAGTTTGATGTCAAAGAGTGTAGTACCTGTATTATCTTCCAGGAGTTTTATGGTTTCAGGACTTATCTTCAAGTCTTTGATCCATTTTGAGTTTATTTTTGTGTATGGTGTCAAAATTGGTCTACTTTCATTCTTTTGCATGTGGCTGTTTAGTTTTCCCAACACCATTTATTGAAGAGACTGTCTTTTCTCCATTGTATGTTCTTGGCACCTTTGTTGAAGATTAGCTGTCTGTATATGTGCAGTTTTATTTCTGGACTTGGAGTTCTGTTCCATTGATCTGTGTGTCTGTTTTTGTACCAGTACCATGCTGTTTTGATCACTGTGGCTTTGTAGTACATTCTGAAGTCAGGAATTATGATGCCTCCAGCGTTGTTCTTTTTTCTCAGTATTGCTTTAGCAATTCGGGGCCTTTGGTTGCCCCACATGAATTTCAGGATTGTTTGTTCTGTTTCCGTCAAGAATGTCATTGGGATTCTGATTGGGATTGCACTGAATCTGTAGATTGCTTTGGATAGTATGGACATTTTGACTATGTTTATTCTTCCAATGTGTGTGCATGGAATCTCTTTCCATCTCTTTGTGTCATTATCTATTTCTTTCAATAATGTCTTACAGTTTTCATTGTATAAGTCCTTCACTTCCCTAGTTAAATTTATTCCTAGGTACTTTATTTTTTTTGTTGCGATTGTAAAAGGAATTGTATTCTTCAGGTCTCTTTCTATAAGTTCATTATTAGAGTATAGAAATGCAACTATTTTTGTAAGTTGCTTTTGTACCCCGCAACTTTGCTGTAGTTATTATTTCTAATAGTTTTCCAATGGATTCTTTAGGGTTTTCTATACATAAGAACATGTCGTCTGCAAACAGTGAGAGTTTCACTTCTTCACTCCCTATCTGGATTCCTTTTATCCCTTTCTCTTGCCTAATTGCTCTGGCCGAAACCTCCAGTACTCTGTTGAATAAGAGTGGTGATAGTGGGCCTCCTTGTCTTGTTCCTGTTCTCAGAGGGATGGCGTTTAGTTTTTCCCCATTGAGTATGATGTTGGCTGTGGGTTTGTCATATATGGCCTTTATTATGTTGAGGTGATTTCCTTCTGCCCCCATTTTGTTAAGAGTTTTTGTCATAAAAGGCTGTTGGATCTTGTCAAATGCTTTCTCTTCATTTATTGAGATGATCATGTGGCTTGTATTCCTCATTTTGTTAACAGGGTGTATCACATTGATTGATTTGCAGATGTTGAACCATCCCTGTGTCCCTGGTATAAATCCCACTTGATCATGATGTGTGGTCTTTTTGGTGTATTGCTATATTCAGGTTGCCAGTATTTTGTTGAGGATTTTTGCACCTGTGTTCATCAGCGATATTGGCCTGAAGTTTTCCGTTTTTGTGTTGTCCTTGTAAGGTTTTGGTATCAGAGTGATATGGGCCTCATAGAATGTGTTAGGAAGCATTCCATCATCCCTAACTTTTTGGAATAGCTTGAGAAGGATAGGTGTTAAGTCCTCTCTGAAAGTTTGGTAGAAGTCCCCGGGGAAGCCGTCTGGTCCTGGGGTTTTATTCTTTGGGATGCTTTTGATTACTGTTTCAATATCTTTACTTGTGATTGGTCTATTCAGATACTATGTTTCTTCTCGATGCAGCTTTGGGAGGTTGTAAGAATCTAAGAATTTATCCATTTTCTCTAGATTGTCCATTTTATTGGCATACAGTTTTTCGTAGTATTCTTTTATAATCCATTGTATTTCTATGGTATCCATTGTTATTTCTCCTCTTTTATTTCTGATTTTGTTTTTCTGAGCTCTCTCTTTTTTTCTTTGTAAGTCTGGCTAGGGGTTTGTCAATTTTATTTATCTTAAAAAACCAGCTCTTTGTTTCATTGATCCTTTCCACTATCTCTTTGTTTCAATAGCATTTATTTCTACTGATTTTTATTATTTCTCTCTTTCTGCTGACTGTGGGCTTTGTTCTTCTTTTTCTAATTCAATTAGGTGTAGTTTGAGATTGCTTATTTGGGGTTTTTCTTGTTTGTTAAGGTGAGCCTGTATTGCAATGAATTTCCTTCTTAGTACGGCTTTTGCTGCATCCCGTATGAGTTAGTATTGTATGTTTTCATTTTCGTTTGTCTCCAGATGTTTTTTGATTTCTCCTTTAATTTCTTCAGTGACCCATTGATTGTTCAATAGCGTGTTGTTTGGTCTTCACATCTTTGTCCCTTTCTCAGCTTTTTTCTTATCATTAATTTCTAGCTTTATACCATTGTGATCTGAAAAGATGCTTGTTATTATTTCAATCTTCTTAAATTTGTTGAGGCTTTCCTTGTTTCCCAACATACAGTCTATCCTTGAGAATGTTCCATGAGCACTTGAGAAGAACATATATTCTGCTATGTTTGGATGGAGTGTTCTACATATGTCTATTAAGTCCAACTGGTCTAGCTTTTCATTTAATTCAACTGTTTCCTTGTTGATTTTCTGTCTGGATGATCTGTCCATTGATGTGAGTGGAGTCTTGAGGTCCCCTACTATTATTGTGTTATTATTAATATCTTCTTTTAGGTTTGTTAATAGTTGCTTTATGTACTTTGGTGCTCCTGTGTTGGGTGCATAGATATTTACAAATGTTATGTCTTCTTGATGGAGTGTCTCTTTGATCATTATATACTGCTCCTCTTTGTCTCTCTTTCCCTGTCTTATCTTGAAGTCTACTTTGTCCGATATAAGTATGGCAACACCTAATTTCTTTTGTTTGCCATTACCTTGGATTATCATCTTCCATCCCTTCACTCTGAACCTGTGTTTGTCATTGGGGGTGAGATGTGTTTCCTGGAGGCAGCGTATTGTTGGGTCTTGTTCTTTAATCCATCTCGCCACTCTGTCTTTTCATTGGAGAATTTAATCCATTTACGTTTAGGGTGATCATCGATATATGATGCCTTAATGCTGCCATTTTGTCACTTGTTTTCCAGTTCTCCTGCATTTCCTTTGTTCCTCATCCTGTGTATTTTGGTCTACCAGTCAAGTTATGTATTTTTTTATGTTGTGTTTCTTTGTTTTCTCCTTATTTATTGTTTGTGTCTCTGTTCTGCTTTTTTGTTTAGTGGTTACCATGAGGTTTGTATTCAAAATCTTGTGGATAAGACAGTTCCTTTTCTGATCGCCTCTTATTTCTTTAGACTAAACTGATTCAGTCCCTTTCCTCTTCCCCTCCTAACTTGTTTTTCTCACATCTTATTCCATCTTGTGTTATGAGTTTGTGGTTAAAATGACAAGATTATCTTTGTTTTTCGTGTTTTCTTTCCCTTTCTCTGTAATGCTATACTTGAGTATTTGCTGTCCTGCTCTGATTCTGTCTACCTATTTATCTCCTTACTCTGTGCTTTGTAACCCCTTTCTCCGTTTTTTTTTTTTTTCAGGTATGAGGGCCTTGAGGATTTCTTGTGGGGGGAGGTCTTGTGGCTACAAACTCCCTTAGTTTATGTTTGTCTGGGAAAGTGTTTATTTCTCCATCATATCTGAAGGATATTTTCTCTGGATAGAGTATTTTTGGCTGAAAGTTTGTCCTTCAAAGATTTGACTATGTCATTCCAGTCTCTCATAGCCTGTAAGGTTTCTGTAGAGAAATCTGCTGAAAGCATGATAGGGGGTCCTTTGTAGATTATTTTCTTCTCCTTTGTTGCCCTTAGTATTCTTTCTTTGTCCTTCACTTTTGCCAGTTTCACTACTGTATGCCTTGCAGTAGGTCTTTTTACATTGACCTATTTAGGAGATCTGGCAGTCTCTTCCACATGGATTTCCATCTTCCCTAAGTTTGGGAAGTTCTCTGCTATTGTTTCTTTGAACAAGCTTTCTGCTCCATTCTCCTTCTCTTCTCCTTAAATACCTATAATTCTTACATTGCATTTCCTAATTGAGTTGGATATTTCTTGGAGACTTTCTTCATTTCTTTACAACCTTAGTTCTCTCTTCTCTATCTGGAGCATTTCAACATGTCTATCTTAGATTATGGTGATACATTCCTCTATGATGGCCACTTGAGCATTCAGGGAATCCATATTTTGTTTTATTTCTTTCATTGTGTCTTTTATCTCTAATATTTCTGATTGATTCTTCTTTATAGATTTAATCTCTATTGTGAAGTAGCTCCTGAACTCATTGAATTGTTTTGAAGTAGCTCCTTTTAACTCGTTGAGTTCTTTGATGATAGCTGTTTTGAATCTTTTGTCATTTAGATTACATATTTCTGTATCCTCAGGACCGATTTCTGGGTACTTGTCATTTTCTCTCGGGTCTGGAGATCTAATCTAATATTTGATATTGCTAGAGGCAGTGGCTCTGGGTTTTTTTTCCATCCTGGTGTTATTTGGTCGCAGTCACCACCTATCGCCACTAGGTGGGGGTCAAGAGCTGCTTATTCTGTGCCCTCTGCCTTCAGCCAAGATCCCAGGTGCTCCAGCCAGTTCTGGGTGGGAGGGGGAGGGGTGCTTTGTCCTGCATGCTTTCAGGGCTTTCTCCCTCTGTTCTTGCTATCTGTTCTCCTGGGGTGTTGGCTTCATAAGGTCACCCCCTGCAAAGGTTTTCGCCCCAGTAGAAGGCTTCCTTCTAGGCTGCATGGGACCACTGGGGATTCTTGATGTTCCCAAGAATGAACATCCCCTCTTCCATTCCTTCCCTCTGGGAGGCCTCCCATGGTCCCAGATCGCACTCTTTAAGGGGAGAGAGCAAAGTTTTCTCCTACCCTGTTCCACCTCCTCCGAGGGGGCCTCCAGCCTCTCCACCCTCTGTATGGCTGCATGAGTCTCTCCAATGTTTTTTGCATTGTGTTTGGATGTCTTCTGTTGGAGTATGAATGTCCTTTTCATTGTATGTTTGAGGGGAGAGATTACTGGGGACGCTCACTCCACCATGATGCTGACATCACTCACTCTGGATGTGTTTTTTGTTTTTTAATAACACCTTATTGAGATATAATTCATTTGCCATACAATTCATCATTTATAGTATACAATTCAATGACTTCTCGTATTTTCAGAGTTATGCAACCTTCACCACAATCAATTTTAGGACATTTTCATGACCCCAAGAAACCCTGTACTTATTAGCAGTCATCTTCCAATCCCCTCATCCCTCCCAGCCCTGGGCAACCATTAATCCACTTTCTATTTCTATATTTCGCCTATTCTGAACATTTCATGTAAGTGGAATCATACAACTTGTGGCTTTTTGTAACTGCCTTCTTTCACTTAGTAAAATGTTTTTAGAATTCATCCATGTTATAGCATAGATCAGTACTTTGTTTCTTTTTATTGTCAATGATATTTCATTGTACGAAGATGCCACATTTTCTTCATCCATTCATAAGTTGATGGATATATGAGTTGTTTCTACTTCTTGGCTGTTAAGAATAATGCTGATATAATATCTGTGCACAAGTTTTTGAGTGGACATCTGTTTTTATTTCTCTTGGGTATATGCCTAGGAAGGGAATTATTGGATCATGTGGTAATTCCACGTTTAATGTTTTGAGGAACTGCCAAGCTGTTTTCCATGGTGGCTCTGTCATTTTACGTCTGCACCAACCTTGTCTTTTAATTCCAACAGAAATGGGACAGCATTTCTTTTAATTTGCCCCTTATAGGATCTAGCTGGTAGCACAATTTCCAGAGATTATTTTTGACAATTTCTGAATCTGTTAACAAAGCTTTATTGAACATTTGTTACATTCATAGCCCAAGTCTGCAAAACAGACTCTCTGAACATTTTCCCCCTGGGATGGATAAATGAATGAACATTAACTAAGTACCTATTATGTGCCAGTTATTGATTCATGTCTTTCTCTTGGCAGCCTCCCGGGCCCAGCAAGGAGAGGTAATGAGGTTAGCATGTCGTTTGGATCCCAAGACAAGTTTCCAGATGGCTGGGGAATGGCTAAAGTATCAGCTCTCCACTTCTGTTGATACTGGGTCCATTAACTGTAAGTTGTTTTATGTCTGAACCTTAGTGAAGTATTGTATCGTATCAAACTGCACATAGGAAGCAACCTTTCTGAGCTACACTTTAGAATGATAGTGTTCAAAAATAGCTCTGCTCACCCCACAATTTCATCTTACGGAGTGAGCCTTTTTAGTTGTATACACAGAGAAAGCAGAAAACACTAAATTTTTTATCTTTTTAAATTAGGGTAAAACCATGTCCCTATCAGTTTTGTCTTCATTTTTCTTTTCTAACAGAATCAACCAATTGTTTGTTGTTGATTTTATCACTTCACTTCAGGTAGCATCTTAACAAATGGCATGATGTAACTTTTTAAAGCTTTCCAACCAAGTTCTTGCATTACTTGGTTAGAAAGCTTTATTCCTATTAGTACTCCTAAACTCAGAAAGAAGGTCTTGTCAGTCAGACATAACAGCAGTACGGGGACTTCCCAGATCACTCAGCCACCTCAAAGACTTTGGGAAAGGCCACTTTATATTAAATCACAGTAACCCCCCTCTAACCAAATGCTTAAGCCGGGTAACTTCTCCATACTCCATCTCTTCTGTCTGTCATCTTATTAATGCATGCTGTGGGTGACAGGATCAATAAAGCAGGAGGGGGGCAACCCCGCAGCAGACTTGTTAAGTTCGCGTGCTACACTTCGGCTGCCCAGGGTTTCGCCAGTTCGGGTCCCGAGTACAGACCTAGCACCCCTCGTCAGGCCATGCTGAGGCCGCATCCCACGTAGCTCAACCAGAAGGGCCTACAGCTAGAATATACAGCTATGTACTGGGGGGCTTTAGGGAGAAAAAAAAGAGAAGTTTGGCAACAGATGTTAGCTTGGGTGCCAATCTTTAAAAAAAATGCAGTCTCAGCCCTTACCCCAGACCTACTATTCAGAAAGTTTGGGGGTGGCGGGTAGAATACGCATTAAAGGAGAGGGTATAAGTCACTGCTTTAGAAAAGTTCCATGTTAATGGTCAGTTACCAGGTACGCTACTTACTTGAAATTCATGGGATTCAACATTCAGCTTTGTGTATTCACAATTGACTGTGAAGGTCCCCAGTATCTAGTAACTGAATGGTTGCGGAGGTCCAGATATGCTGCACCAAAATGAAGCTATTAAATGGGAGTACTGTATGGAAGCGAGAGAAGTAATTTGAAAATCTCTATGCCTGTGCCTCGCTGTTTGAGTGATGTGCTTTGATGATACTTGTGACCTTGGAGGGTGGCACAGTTCTGCAGACATTGCTCTTGCAATTGTCATGAGGCTGCTGGACGTGAAGCAGCGTTTTGTATCTTATATCAATTCCTTGTTGGAAGGATTCTTTGTGGTCTCAGATGTCTTAGTTATTTATATTCCCATGGACAAATTATAAAGCGGGGATGGGAGAAATTAATTAATGTTTATCAATTGCTTCTAATTGGCCATGTAAATGTAAATCTCATTCAATACTCAAAATGGTTTTACAGACAAGGCTCACAGGTGAATTCAGGCAGCTCATCGTTAGAGGTGGACGCAGGGTAGGGAGCCCTCTCTGCTTTTTGTTCTTTTCTTTTCCCAGGCTGTGAGGGTTTAGATTACTCTGTTCCTTCAACTGTGAAATTACCAAGTGTCTCTAAGACTCCACTATTTCTCTGTGTCTTTTGTGATCCTGCAATGTTGGTAAGTGTGTGTGTGTTTTAAACTCTGTTCCCCTACAGCTGGAACTGGAGAAGGCGGCCTCTGCTCTATCTTCTCACCTTCATTTGTGCAGTGGGAAGCCATGACTTTTTTTTTGGAGAGCGTGATAAACCAGATGTTTCGAACACTAGATAAAGAAGTAAGTAACTGTTTCCCATGCTGACTGCATGATGATTTTGATCTTTTGAAAACTGGCAAAAGGATAGGAAAATCTCTGGATGTGCATCTTACAGAAGAGGAAACTGAGATTCAGAGAGGTTAAGTAACATTCTCAGGGTTAAATAGGTAGTAAATAGGAGAGCTGGGACACAAGCTCAGCTCTCCCTGACTCTAAGCCCTACAATGTTTAGTATTCATTTTAAGGGGATAGTAAGACGAGCCTGATAGTTCAGTGAACCACAGATGTAGGATAACTGTTGCAGGGAGGACAGTTATGGAAACCTTGAACTGGAAAATTTTAAGAGAGATTTGTCACTAAGCATCCTTTTCAGTTTGTGGCAGATAGACCAGAATATTCATGTTGGCTGATCAGTGACCCTCTTCACTGAATAATCTTAATAAATAGGTCTTATTTTTCTGTACTTCATGTCACCTATCACCCTTCTCTTATTACATTAGATGAAGCTCTAATTAATTGGGTAACAGTACACACCATATTAACTACATTAATTAGATTAAAATAATTGGATCACTCAATTTGGGGTAATTATATCTTAGTATATTCTAGATTAGTTGTAGAAAAGAACCCTTCTAAATCCCTTGAAGATAAGTGAATTATAGTGCTTTTTCTTACAAGTGACATATTAACAAATTAGATCTCAGGATCAACTTTGTCTGCTTTTATATTGATCCATTTCAGTTTGAAATGATGGCATTTTGAGTTTGTTCCAAAATCTAGATGGGAAACCCTACTTGGATCTGGCATTTTTTACTAAGTTAGCCTTTTTTTCAGGTTTAGAGGAAACGTGTCTAATAGAGTAAGTGCGGCAAATCAAGAAAGCCCCTTATTAAATCAAGGGAAATGGCCCTGCTGTTTCCTTTCCTGGCATTTTTTAAGTTAAACACCTTAAATAGATCCACATATGTGGGTGTGATCATACTTGCAGGCAAGAAAATGAAATGGTCAGGGGTAGTCAAGTACTTGTCTTTAAGATGTGTGAAAGTATTAGGCAGTTTTAGGGGGTGCGGGGTGCCTAGTTTATTGTAGGCTGTATTTTGTAAAAAGTCCTTGAATATGATATTTGGTTATAATACCAAATACTAATTGGTCAAAAGGTGCAAAAACAGTTTGGGGTGTATATAGGAGAAAGATTTGGGCTGGGGACAAAGCATAGGTAACAGCTGGAAATTTGGTAGGAGTCAGGGGGAACAAACAGAACTCAACTCTTTCCTCAGGAGAATCCCAGATGGTAGTATTTAGGCTTGTTAATGGCAGAGTAAACCTCTGACTCTAAAACCTTTTTTTCTTCACCAAAATGAAATGAATTGGAATGAAGCATTCCTAGTTAGGGGAGGTGAGTGTTTGGTGAATATATATACATATGATGAAATTACTCACCTACTTGTTAATGAAGCTGTGACATTACATATCCCAGAAATGTGCATATGATAGATGTCAGCCTGTTACATTCCCACTTGCTGCTATCAGTTTCTGACGCTGCAGAGTATAGCCTAGGCCACTGGTTTTGCAAACTGCTCAGTGTCTGCCCTCAGTCACCACCCTCACCCCAGGGTTAGTCAGAGCAGCTCAGCTTTTAGCATGTGGAATAGTTTGACCAAGAGGTTCCTTGGCTGAAAAGGTGGAAAAACTCCCCATCTGGTGCATTGCAGCATAAGCTGAGCTGGTGTTTCCAGTAGTGTGCATCCAAGAACATTGATTAGAGCCTTGCTTCAGCAGCTTTAGTAATGCATTAATGTCAGGGAACAGCTTTGGGGAACAAAAGTCACATTTTGAAGAAGATGAGGTTGATTTGCTTCAGTAAAATGTACAGCTACAGTATTTTAAAGCAGTATGGAACTGGCATTAGACACTGCCCATTGGAACAAAATAGCCCAGAAACAACCTGGAGCATATATAAGCATCCCAAACAAATCAAGAAGGATTGGGTCATTTAATAAATAGCATTAGGGAAAATTAACTGTTTGGGGAAAGGTCCGTAAGTTTAAAAACAATGAAAGTAATCCCAAGAAAAATTAATGGATTTAACTACATATTTTCTTAACTTGTTAAATAAACTTTAAAAGGCAAACTTGGAACAGTATTTGCAATAAATATGAATGGGATTGATAGCCTCATTATAAAAAGTTTATGTCTCTTAAACATTGCTTATAGAGTACAATTGATAGCACAGCTTTGGAGAATAATTTGGCACTATCCACTTGAAGATGCATAGCCTTGCAATCCAGCAGCTCTACTCCTAAGGCTGTGCTCTGAAGAAACTCTGTGTACTAGTATAGAAGCCTTGTGTGTTAAGCCTAGAAAAAACCTTTAATGTCCACCAATAGATTGTATAGAATAGATTGTGATGTATTTATAGAGCAATGAAAATGATTTAGGGTTATACTATGAATAAGGGTGATAGCTCATAAACAATGTTGACCCCAAACAGCAAGCTACAAAAGTAAACATACCAGACTGTGTAGTTAGGGATATGTACATTTGTGGCACTAGTATACAGAGATGAAGGAATCTGTGAAATTGTGAACACCAAATTCAGGAAAATGGACACCTAGGGCTGCAAAGGAGGGAATGCACACAGAACAACCTCTGTATTGTAACATTGTACCTCTCAAAGTGGTCATGCAGAGGCTTATTAAAGTATTGCTTACACCTTTTTAAAGGCCTGGAATTGTTCACAATAAAATTTTGTTATAAATTGATAAGAAAAACACTAGACCCAATGGAGAAATAGACAGAAGATATGATCAGATAATATATAGAGGAGAAACTAAAGTGGTTAGCAGATATTTTAAAAATTCAGCCATATTAGTAATCAAGAAATGCCCATTTAAATAAAGTCATCTTTTTACTTACTAAATAAGCAAAGGTTTTAGGGTATAAACTCACTGCTGCTAAGAAAATGGTAAGAAAGGCACGTTGATGGATAGAGAGTCAATTTATACAGGCTATAAAGAGGAAAAGCAGCTTGACTTAGAAGTATTTATACCTTTTGACCCAATAATTACAACCATCCCTAAAAGTCTCTTATTTAAATGAAATAATTGAAAATGTAGCCAAAAACATTTTTGCAAAGATGTATATTAGCATTATTTACAATAGTGAAGAACTGGGAACATTTTCAATTTCTAGTAGTAGGAAATGCTACATCCATAAGATGGTACATGGTGCCATCATTTATGAACATTTTTAATAACATAGGATAATGGTTAGAATTTTAAAGGTTAAAAAGCAGCAGTATATAAAACTATATCTAGCAACCTATTATGTATTTATGAAGTAGAGTCTAAAGGAAATTTATCTAAAAGTAGTTGTCAGCCATGTCAACCTCCTTTTCATGTGTGTCTTTTCATTTCATTATAGGAAATTCCTGTTAATGATGGAATAGAGCTATTGCAAATGGTCCTGAACTTTGACACCAAGGATCCCCTCATCCTGTCCTGTGTCCTCACTAATGTCTCAGCACTCTTTCCTTTTGTCACCTACAGACCAGAGTTCCTGCCCCAGGTCTTCTCTAAGGTAAACTCCATCTCCTTTGTAAATTTTATTTTGGCATTTCTAAGCTAATTATTTTTTGTAACTGTTTTTGAAAGTGTGTGAGACAAGTAATAAACAGACAATGATTTATTCATTTATCAAATGCTTACTCAGTACTTACTGTGGATCAGGTACCATGCTGACGGAAAAGCCTCACCCTTTAGGGGTGCTGTGTTTGGGAAGAAAGTCACATAAATAGATGTATCTACATGGCATTGCAATTAATTGATGTGTACAGTGAGAAATAGAAAAGAATACCAAAAGGAGGGTATCAGAGTATGCTATCGGAGAACTGGGAGGAGATTTTATGAGGTCATTGTGGACAGTTTTTGGGCTTCCAGTTTAGGTGACTAGGTGAGTCATGGAGCATCACCTGAGTGAGTACTGGATTCCGTAGGAGTGAGGAAGGGAAGGGAGTGATTGTGTTTTGGAATACTGTGTTTGAAATACATGTACAACATCCAGGTGGAGACACCTCACAGTAAAATGGCTATTGGAGGTTAACGGTTCAGACTCTAGAAGATTATGAGATAAAATTAAGGCTATATCATCATAGAAGTGCCAGGAGTAGAGGTGAAGCCCTAGGAAAGAGGATATGTATGTAGAGTTAGACATGTGACTGAAGCAGGGAACCCTGGGGCTCACCATCACTGGGGGAGGAGGGCAAAGAAGAAGCCCCCAAAGAAGAAAAAAGAGAGAGCCAGAGAAATGGAGAAAACGTTGTGTTACAAAGGCCATAGAACTTCAAAAAGGTGGACTCATTTGTTGCAACAGAAGTTCTCTAAGAATTGGAGAATGTCCACCAGGTTTCTCGATTGGACCTGTGTTAGAGTGTCCTTCCATCCCGGTGACTGGGGCAGCCATCATCGTGCATTGAGTCAAAGAGTAAATGAGAAGTTACGAAATGGAATCAGGGAGGGTAGATTACTCAGCTCTTAATAAAACGTGGAGAAGGGAGTGGTGTCACCATAGCTGAGTGCTTGGAGGATGGCATGGATTGTTCTGGGATTCTGTAACCTTTATCTTTGTAAAATATTTGATGGTAAAATTGTGAATCTCAAGCCTCTCACAGTTATCTGAGGAAATGAACATCTGAAACTTTGTAAATTGAAAGGCCTTTTGTTACCATATTGTTTACACTTTGGGGATTTTCTTGGAAACTTTATCATAACTGCTGTTTAAAATACTTTATGTATTTGGTACTGAAGAGTGACCTTTTTTTCCTTCCCCTTAGCTATTTTCATCTGTCACTTTTGAAACTGTTGAAGAAAGTAAGGTAAGACCATGAATTCAACAAATTCTAACTTCTTGAGTGCAAAAGTATGAATCCCTAACACTGCGTCTAGATTTTTTCCTCAGTAAAGGGGTAGTGAAGGCAGGCGATGGTCAGAGGATAGGGTGTTTGCGCTAGTCTGGTGCAACCAGTGAGCATGGCGATTCATGGGGACTATAAATGTCACTCGGTTGTACTCTCACAGTTGGGAAAACTGATGGTGAATTTGCCTCTGAAGGAGATATTTACATGATTCTGTGCAGCATCTGCAAGTTATATTAAAAGTGACTCCACGTTTGTTGACTGTGTCTTCCCAGGCCCCCAGAACCCGGGCAGTGAGGAATGTGCGGAGACATGCTTGTTCCTCCATCATCAAGATGTGTCGGGACTACCCCCAGCTCGTGCTGGTAAGCCAGTGGCCTGGCCAAGCAGCCACTGAGACCTATTGAATTTGGTTACATTTCTTTGTAAATCCAGCCCTGATTATACCTCATATAAGGGAAAGCTGAGAACTGTAGCTTTGCTTAGAATAAGCATTGTTGAGTTGGTGTCTTCTTTCTCTCCTAACTTAGTAGTGGAGTGAAAAACGCAGTTATATTCCCTCAAAATGAATAGTTGCATATGGATGACCAAGTTTTCCCCATCAGCGTATACCTCCTTATTGTGCTATGTGATGTTCTTATCTACTGCTGCCAAATGCTGTGCCTAATCTTGAGAGAAGCCAGATGCAAACCTCAAGCTGTTTTTGGAGGGTTTCTATAAGAAATTTAGCACTACTCCAGATTACAAATTAACCAGAAATTTCTTCTCTGAATACACAGCAGTTGTTTGTCTCCCTATATATATAGAACAAACTGATCTTTGTGAAGATACTATAAAAGTGGATGTAGAGAAAAGACAAATTGTTCTCGCAGTTGTAGTTTGGGAACGTGCAATTACCCAAATACTCCAGACAAGAACCACCTTCTGCCTAAACTGCTTTGCTTGTTCAGGCAAAAGAAGAGTGTTAGGACTAAATTACTAAGTGACAGTCTTATAGGGCTGACCTTCCTGGGAATGCCTTGGTCCTCTTTCCACCTTCCTTGACCCACCTCTCCCTGCAAATCAGACCTTCACCACCTCTGGTTTTTTTTTCTTTGTAATCTGCAGCCCAATTTTGACATGCTTTATAACCATGTGAAGCAACTCCTCTCCAATGAGCTCCTCCTGACACAGATGGAGAAGTGTGCCCTCATGGAAGCCCTGGTTCTCATTAGCAACCAATTCAAGAACTACGAGCGTCAGAAGGTGTTCCTAGAGGAGCTGATGGCGCCAGTGGCCAGCCTCTGGCTTTCTGAAGACATGCACAGGTTGGGGAGATCTCCTGCCCCTGCCCCTCGGTGCACTTGAGCACCCACTCTATTTCAAGATCTGTGCCGAGGGTGGAGTGTAAGGATACTGAGGCATAATGGCACTATCAGTGATAGCTGGGGGTCTCTTAAAGCAGTCTTGTATTCTAATCCCGGAAAATAGCACCGTGTTGTACAGAGGTGTAGGGAGTAAAAAAGGATAGTTTGTGTTGGGAGGCCACAGAGCGAGTCCTGCTGTGATGTCTGCGTTGCAGCACCAGCACATGTAAAGAGATGAGAACAGCCCATAGGGGCCACACAGACACTCATTTGTTCCCACGTGGCATTCTCAAGCTTGTACCCTTTTTGACTCTTAAAGTGTTGATAATAACATTCAGAAGTGGAAAGAGAAGTTTAAACTTTCAAATGACAGCTGATAATATGATTAAATTCCTCTCACTGTAGCAACTTCTCTTTGGGGCACAATAATCATAGCTTATTAGCTTCTGTGGAAGAAATTGTCCTCGCTTAAAATCCTGGTGTGACTTGTCTTTCCCCCTCCAACCTTCAGAGTGCTGTCAGATGTTGATGCCTTTATTGCCTATGTGGGTGCAGATCAGAAAAGCTATGACCCAGGCCTGGAGGATCCCTGTGGCTTAAACCGTGCACGCGTGAGTAAGCCTCTCCTGGGAATGGGAGGTTGCATTGGCCACGGGTAGGAGTAGGGTGCTGTCATTTGTCGAGTGTCTTACAGATTTATGTTTTTTTCTGTCTGAGTGAGAAGTCTGGGATTCTCCACTCCCTAAGCTTCTCCTTTCTTTTCTTCTTTAGTCTTGAATTCTTGAGTTAGTTCCCACAGCAGAGCCAACAGTCTTTTCTATGAAGTCTTTAATTTGGCTTTAAGGATCTCTAAATAGTTCTGAAGTATGAAGGTGTAATGAGGAAGTAGGTCAGAACTTGGTGAGCAGGGTGAGTCCTCCCTGCCATTGCTCTCTGGCATATAAAGTTCTAAATGATAGCCCAACTTGCAAACCTGAGATTTTTCAGTTCTTTGCTGTTCAAATAAGCACTGTTCCTGGCTATGTTATGGCAAAAGTCGTATTAATTAACCTGGCAAGAAGTAGATTGGTTGAGAGTATCATGAGTAAGGATTAGGGCAAAAGCTGTCAAGGCCGGAGCTGGAGGGTACAAGGTCAACTCAAAAACAGGATGGAGTGTTGGGAGTCTAAACACTTGTTTTGAAGCACGTCCATGCTGCCTTCTAGTTGGGGTCCTGCAAGAGGATCGCTGCAGCCTCTGCAAGGACATCCTCATGAAAAGGAAGCTGCTAGATCCTACCACTGGTCCTGCAGATGGCAAGGAAAACCCCTCTTGGACTTAAAGGAAGGGCCGGGGGTGGGGGTCTTTTCCTTCTCTCTGGCCTCTGTATCACCGTTGCCGTTACCTTGCATAGCTCTAATAGCACTTTTGTCTTTTCTTCCCCTTTTATGCCTCCCTTTCATTTTCATGTTCCTCTATAGATGAGCTTTTGCGTGTACAGCATTCTGGGAGTTGTGAAACGAACTTGCTGGCCCACCGACCTAGAAGAGGCCAAAGCTGGGGGATTCGTGGTGGGTTACACGCCCAGTGGAAATCCAATCTTCCGTAACCCCTGCACAGAGCAGATTCTGAAACTTCTTGACAATTTGCTTGCCCTTATAAGGTGAGTCGGAATAATGGTTCTTCTCTGTTGTTTTTTTATTTTTTTACCTTAAGAATCTCAAAAGTTTAATCTGTGTATATTTCTTCAGATCATGGTAGTGGTAAATGAAGGATTAGGTACTGTTTCTTTCTAGAGGGAGTCTCTTGTTTTTAAAAATAACATTAGCTCTCACTTGCGTAATTCTTGAGTTCCAAGTGAACACATGGGGGCTAATCCCAAAATTCCCTTTCTCATTTTGAGTCTCTTCTAAGTTCTTCTTCTACTTCTTTATACTTCCTCCCTACTTCTTACTTTAAGCTTTATTTGGTCTAAATTTTTGCCACTAAAGGAACTATTCGTTGGGAACAGGACAATTGCTTTCTGTTGTGGCACTTCTCTGGGTGGTATTCAAAGGAGCTAACCTGAATTTATCAATAATGACTCTGATCTCAAATGGACCAAATATCCAGTGGCTAAACCTGCCAAAGAAAGGCATGATCCGTGCCTTTCTACCTCACTTTCTTAGGTCTTCTCAAAGCCGAGTCCTCAGACCAACAGCATCAGCAGTCACTTGAGAGCTTGTTTGAAATGCAGAATTGGGGTCCCACCCCGGACATATTAAGACAGTATCTGCATTTTAACAAGATCCCGGTGATTTGTGTGCACATTAAAGGTTCAGCATCACTGTTATAAATCACAAATGGAAGTAGGCCGAGTCCAGGCTTGTTGGTTCTTGATGTGCGTTTGATGATTCAGGGATGCTCTCTGCAGAGAGAGAGAGGCTTTGGACAGAACTCAGTTCTTACTGGCCAAGGCAAATGTGATTGCTTTTTATATCTCATAGTGTTTCTGAGTTACAGGTTAGAGCTCTGTTCAGTGCTTTTTGGCTTCTTATCCAGGGTGTAAGAATAAAGTCTCAACTGGGCAAACCAAATTACTCATGTCTCGCGGATTTTCTGCTGGCAACAGACACCCTAGATCATAAGCTTAAGAATCAAAGGTTGTAAGTTAATGTTGACCTAATTGGAGGACTACAGTGTCTGAAAGAGTTGTCATTGTAGACGTGTCCGTGGAAACAGGCATATTTTGTTTTGATTTCAAAAGGAAGAAAGAGATCCCAGTAAAGAAGTATGGCGTGCATATTTAGAGGGTAATAAAATAGTTAGTCAAGGAAAAGTTTGTTTCCATATCGATGTTTTAAAACCAAAAGCTTCTTTTGTAGCTTAGAGAAATGTGAAAGTGATGAAGTCAGATTGCAGCACACTCCCTGAGCGGGACTCTTTAGGCCTGTGGCCAGGGTCCATGTGATGAGAACCCAGACCTGGAAACGAGGTTCATTCCCAGTTCGGTGAGGAGAACAATATGATTGTCATCTTTCTATTTTCCTAAGAGTTCAATGCTTTTGGGAAATCCCAAAGTCAAGCAAAAGGTATTTTGGAAAATGTTGACCGTAGCTATAGAGCAGTTTGATTCTTTGAGTAGTGTGCAGCTGGAGCTATTAGAATTTTGTCTTGTTTTCGAGTAAATTTTATCTTGAAGTATAATGTAAGGACACAAATCTATGAAAGAAAGGACATGAGTTACCACTGCTTATAGAGGAATTTTCACAAAGTTCACACATCCGTATAACCAGCACCCAGATCAAGAAACAACCTTAGCCAACACCTCTCAGTCATTACCTGCCCCTCAAGGCCAACCACTATTCTTTTAGCATTCGGCTTGTTTTTCTGAGCTTTAACACATGGAGTCAGAAGCATGCACTTGTTCATGTCTGGCTTCTCTTGCTCAATATTGTGTTTGTGAGAGTCATCCATGTTATTATTCCATATAGTTGTGGTTTGTTCCTTCTCATTGCTTGTATGGTTATTTCATTGTGTGAATATGCTGTAACATCCATTTAGCGTAGAGGGACTTTTGGGTAGTTTCCAGCATTGTATTATTACAAATAGTGCTGCTGGTAACATTCTGGTAAATGTCTTTTGGTGTATACATAATTTCTGTTGGGTAGGAGTAGACTCCTACATGTAAGAGTAGAATTCCTGGTTTATAAGGTATGCATATTTTCAATTTTCATAGAGAGAGAACCAAACAGTTTTCTAAAATGGTGTACTAATTTACATTCCCACCAATAATGTATTGGAACTGTGAGTTTTAACTCTTATAAATTATCTGATAAGCAAAAAAAGTGTCAGAGCTGTGCTATCGAATATGGTAGCCACTAGCCACACGTGGCTGGGTATTGAGCACTTGAAATGTGGCTAGTCTGAATTGACATAAGCTGTAAGTATAGAATACACACCAGATTTCAAAAACTTAATACAAAAAAATGCAAAATATCATCAATAATTTTTTAGATTGATAACCTGTTGAAATGATGATTTTTGATGCGTTGGGTTAAGTAAAATAAAATTAACCTGTTTCTTTTCACTTTTTAAGTTTCGCTGGCTAGAAAACTTTAAATGGCTTATGTAGCTTACATTATATTTCTGTTGGACAGTGTTGTTCGTAGTGGGTTGGATGGAGGACAGATGTGGGGAGCAGAACTCTCTGGTTCTCAAAAGGTGCATTCTCATCATCTGTTTAGAATGATAACAGCTTTTTGGTTAACTGTAAGTTTGTTATATTGTTTCCATATATTTTCTATATTTTTTATCAAAATCTTTCTATGTGTAAAATCTTGTTTAGCATAGTGATTATACTCTTAGCTGGGGATACAAAGAATATTTCAGATAGGTACAGATTGTACAAAACTTAAAACTTTCATTACTTGATTGTCGTTTTCTTTGCCAAGCAATAACTAGTTCCTCTTAACATGGAAGCACAGAGCTCTAACTTGCAAGTGTGTCAGGAAAGGTGATATTTCAGGAGCCTGAATATTACTGGGGGTTGTGGATGTCTCTGCTTGTGACCACCTGACCTGGAGTCAGAGGTGTCGGAGCAGTATATAGTCTGAGTCCTCCTGCCCCTGCTCGTGAGTTAGAGGTGCAGCCACCATGGTGCCGTCTCCTTGAGGAGGAGGAGGAGAAGGAGACTATGAAGAATTGAAGAATACAAGATTTTGTTGTAGCATCAGGGACATTTGACATAGGATGCTTTAACCCTTTTGTTTTTTATTTATATCTTGGGGTCACAATCACACTTAAAGAATACAAAACAGATAGCTCATCTGCTCCCCATCAAACTTAAGACTATGAATTTCTTCTCAGGAAGAATTGATTTTATCAGAAATCATTTCCTGATGTTAGCCGTCTTCCCAGACAACCAAGAAAAACCTAATTCAGAAACTGAAAAAAAACCAAAAAAAGATTGGCAACAGTTGTTAGTTCAGGTGCCAATCTTTAAAAAAAAAGAAAGAAAAAACTAAAAAGATGGAAAATGGTAGTTTTTAAAAGTGAAAGGCACCTCTTACCAGTCCTTGGGCTCCACACCACAGGAGGTAAAGGCTGAGGCAGAGTTGTGGGCAGCCTCACGGAATACGAGCAGAGTGACTCCGACAGCACGTTAAAAGGATTATACACCACAACCAAGTGGCGTTTATCCCAGGGATGTAAGAGTGGTTCACCATATGGAAATGAAGCAGTGTAGTACACCAATGAAGAGAACAAGGAAAAAAACCACATGATCATCTTAATTGACACAGAAAAAGCATTTGACAAAATCCAACACTCTTTTGTGATAAAAACACTCAGCAGGGGCCAGCCCAGTGGCGCAGTGGTTAAGTTCACACATTCCACTTCAGCAGCCCAGGGTTCGCCGGTTCAGATCCCGGGTATGGACCTACGCACCGCTTGTCAAGCCATGCTCTCGCAGGTGTCCCACATATAAAACAGAGGAAGATGGGCACATATATTAGCTCAGGGCCAGTCTTCCTCAAAAAAAAAAACACTCAGTAAACTAGGACTAGAAAGGAATTTCCAACAGGAAAAATTATTTTTCTGAAAAACCCATGGCTTACGTCATACTCAGTAGTGGAAGATACAAAGCTTTCCCCCTACCATCAGGAACAAGACAAGGACGCCCACTTTCACCACTGCTATTTAACATTGTGTACTGGAAGTCCCAGACAGTGCAATTAGGCCAGGAAAAGAATAAAGGCATCCAAATTGGCAAAGAAGTAAAACTATCTCTATTTACAAATGACAGAAAGTCCCCCAAAAAGCACAAAAAAATTACTACTGCTAATAAACTAACTCAACAAAGTTACAGGATACGAGATCAACATACAGAAATCAGTTGTGTTTCTATATACCAGCAATGAAAGATTCCAAAAGGAAATTAGGAAAATCATTTTGGAGCTGGTCTGGCGACATAGTGGTTAAGTTCATGTGCTCTGCTTTGGCAGCCCGGGGTTTGCAGGTTCGGATCCCAGGTGCAGACCTAGCACCGGTCATCCCGCCATGCAGCATCCCACGTAAAATAGAGGAAGATTAGCGCAGATGTTAGCTCAGTGACAATCTTCCTCAAGCAAAAAGAGGAAGATTGGCAACAGATATTAGCTCAGGGCCAATCTTCCTCACCAAAAAAAAAAGAAAAGAATTCCGTTTATAATAGCATTCAAAAGAATAAAGTACCTAGGAATAAATATAGCCAAGCATGTAATAGACTTACACACTGAAAACTATAAAACATTCCTGAGATTAAAGACAACCTGAATAAATAGAAAGGCATCCTATATTCATGAATTGAAAGATTTAATTTTCTTAAGATGGCATACTGCCCAAAGCACTCTACAGATTCACTGCAATCCCTATTGAAATTCCAATGACTTATTTTGCAGAAGTGGAAAGGCCGATCCTCAAATTCATATGGAATTGCAAGGGGGCCCCAAAAGCCAAAACTATCTTGAAAAAGAACAACAAAGTTGAGGGACTCAAACTTCTCAATTTCAAAACTCACTATAAAGCTATAGTAGTCAAAATAGTTTGGTACTGGTATGAGGATAGACATATAGAAAAAGACAACCCAATCAAAAAATGGGCAAAAGACTTGAATAGACATTTCTTCAGAGAAGATATATGAATGGCCAGCAAACCCATGAAAAGATGTTTGGCATCGTTAGTCATTAAGGAAATGCAAATCAAAACCATAATGAGATACCACTTCACACCCAGTAGGATGGTTATAATAAATAATAATAAACAGTAAATAAACCAAAATAACAGTTGTTGGCAAGGATGTGGAGAAATTGGAACCTTTGTACATCACTGGTAGGAATGTAAAATGGTTCAACAACTATGGAAAACAATTGGCAATTTCTCAGAAAGTTAAACATAGAATTACCACATATTCCAGCAATTCCACTTCTATGTATATACCTGAAAGAATTGCCAACAGATACTTGAACAAATACTTGCTAATGAATATTTTAGCAGCACTGTATCACCATAGCCAAATGATGGAAACAACCCAAATGTCCATTACTGGATGAGTGGATAGACAAAATAGTGCATAAACGCACAGTGGGATGTTCTTCAGCCATAAAATGTGATGAAGTACTGATGCATGCTGTAACGTGGATGAACCTCGAACACATGATGCTGAGTGAAAGGAGCCAGACACAAGGCCACATAATGTATAATTCCCTTTATATGAAGTATCTAGAATAGGTGAATCCATAGAGACAGAAAGTAAATTGGTGGTTGCCAGAAGCTAGAGGAAGGGAAAAATGCAGGTTAACTGCTACTACTTAATGGGTACGAGGGTTTTTTGGAGAGGTGATAGAAATGTTTGGAACTAGCTAGAGGTTCGTGATTGCACAACATTGTGAATGTATGAAATACCACTGAATTGTACACTTTAAAATGGTTCATTTTATGTTACATGAATTTCACCTCAATAAAAAAAATGTTAATAAAAATAAAGCTGGGTGTTTAAAAATACCAATAATAGCATTAGTAAATTTGAAAGCTTAATTAAGAAAAAAACTGGATATTTCCAGGGAAAATGTAACTTACTATAACTAACTGAAAAAGATAGAAAAAGAGATTGAAGCCATTAATTATGCCAGTAGTTAAATCAGACCGAAGAAACTCTAGATGATTTTACATGTGAGTTCCATCAGACCTTCAATGATCACATCATTTATTTTTTCCAGATAATAGAAAAATGGAGTGCTCCACAACTCATTTTGAGGCTTATTTTGATGTCAAAACTAGACATTGACAGTGCCAAAGAGGAAAATTATAGGCTGCAATAGAAAAAATAGATGCAGAAATTATAAATAAAAGGCTGTCAATTGAATCTAGTAGTGTCTTTTTAATATAACCACATTCCCAATGTTATATCTTAAAATATTAACAGTAATTCCTCAGTATCGTCAAACATCCAATCAGTGTTCAAATATCTCCAAAATATTTTAGTTCTTTTTCACTCGGGATCCAAACGAGGTCTATACATAGTGTTTGATTGAGATATCTCTTAAATCTCTAAATTTATAAGTTGCCCTGCCTTCTTTTCTTTTCAGATTTATTTGTTGAAAAAGCTGGGTTTGTACTTGTAGTTTCGCCTGGTTTGGATTGTGCTGATTGCATTTCTATAGCACTGTTTAACTTAGTCTACATTACTTAATATTTCTTATAGATAAATAATTTGGTATAGAGCAGAGGTTGCAAACCACAGCCAAAATGGGCCTCTATGTTTGGTCAATAAAGTTTTATTGGAACATGCCCTGCCCATTTGTTTACTCATTGTCTGTGGCTGCCAGTGTGCTTCAGCAACAGGGAGGAGTAGTCATGCTGGCTAAATCTAAAACATTTACTATCTGACTCCTGGTCTAGAAAATTAACCTGATACTGGTTTTTTTTAGTAGAAATTTTTGATAGGTGATGTTGGGTTCAACACAATAGTAAAAATGTCTACAAAGACTCTTAGGGTATGTGTGACAGATTGATCTATGACAGAAGTAATACAGGTCAGTGAGAAAAAATTCATGGTGCAGGGACAGTTGGCTTTGCATGGGAAGAAAAAATTGGATTCCTACCTGTCACCGTACACAAAAATAAATTTCAAATGGATTAAAACCCTGGAGGTAAAACTTCTAGACCATACTTAGGGTATTGGGGTGGTGATTTTTTTTTTTTTTTTTTTTTGAGTAAGATTAGCCTTGACCTAACTGCTGCCAATCCTCCTCTTTTTGCTGAGCAAGACTGGCCCTGAGCTAATATCCATGCCCATCTTCCTCTACTTTATATGTGGGATGCCTACCACAGCATGGCTTGACAAGCAGTTCCATGTCTGCATCAGGGATCCGAAGCGGCGAACCCCGGGCCGCCAAAGCAGAACATGCGCACTTAACTGCTGAGCCACCAGGCCCGCCCCTAGGGTAGTGAATTTCTTAAACAAGACACAAGAAGAACAAACCATAAGGTAAAGATTGATAAGTTTGATTACATTACAAGTAAAGCCCAGGAAAAGTGGCAGAGTAGGAAGCACCAAGAATCTATCTCCCCTAGACAAAAATTGCACTGGCAGAATGGGTCTGATGTTACTATTTTGGAATTCTGGAATCTGTTGAGAACTTGCAACTTCCATGGGAAAACTTAAACAGTAGATTGTGGTTAATTCTGGTCAATATCAGCTCTTAGCACAGTAGCAGCTACCCATCGTGCACCCCCAGCCCTTGGCAGGCAGCTGTGCGCATATTCCTAGAGCAGCTTGCACACGGCTGGCAGGGGTCAGGGTGAGCAGAAAGGACTGTGTACTCCAAATATCAGAGATGTGTGCTTTAATCACTAATTGCTGCTTCTGACCACAGAGGTACAAAGAGGCAGCCAGCCATTGTTGTACCTTCCCCTATTGTTGCAGGCCTCTCCCATCTGACTGAAGTGACTCAGGAGATTTAAAGGGCCAGTGCCCTTCCCCTCCCCCTTCATTTTTTGCTTTTGCCCCTTTTGGGAGCCAGACTTTAAAAACGAATACATTCCAAAACAACTACATACACAGGGAAAATTAGAAAGTGTCTGTGCATGCCCAGGGAAAGGCTCAGAAAAGACCCTGGGAAGACATTAAGTTTACACCTCAGGTGGATCTTTGGCACAAAGACAGCCAATCAGAAAATTAAAAAACAAACAGTATCAAAAAACAGCAAATTCTGGGGAAGGGGGAGAATATGATTTTCAGAGTTACCACATTATTAGACTGAAATACCCAATGTTCAGCAAAAAATCACAAGGCATACAAAGAAGTAGGAAAGTATGGCTTATTCAAAGAAGAAATAAATCAGTAGAGACTGTCCCTGAAAAAGACCCAATGGTAGATATGCTAGACTCTTAAAGATGCTCAAAGGACTAAAGGAAGATGTGGGGAGAGTTAAGAAAATGACATGTGATCAACATGGAAATATCAATAAACAGATAGAAAACCTAAAAAGAAACCAAACAAATTCTGGAGCTGAAAGATACAATAACTGAAATGAAAAATTCACTGAAGGGATTCAAAAGCAGATTTGAGCACGCAGAAGAAGGAATCAGTGAACGTGAAATTATTGAGGTTGAGGAACAGAAAGAAAAAAGATTGAAGAAAAGTGAACAGAGCTTAAGGGACCTGGGGGACACCATCAAGTGGCCTAGCTTCTCAATCGTGGGAGTCCCAGAAGGAGAAGAGAGAGAAGGGGGCAGAGAGAATCTTTGAAGAAATAATGGCTGAAATGTTCCCAAATTTGATCAAAGACATAAATATAAGCATTCAGGAATTTCAGCAAACCCCAAGTAAGGTAAACTCAGATCCACACCAAGACACATTATAATCAAACTTTCAAAAGACAGAAAGAATCTTGAAAGCAGGAAGAGACAAGTGAATCATCACTCACAGGGGATCCTCAATAAGATTATCAGTAGATTTCTCCTCAGAAGCTTTGGAGCCCAGAAGATAGTCGGCTGATATAGTCAAAGTGCTGAAAGAAAAAAATAACTGTCAACCAAGAATCCAATATCTGACAAAATTGTCTTTCAAAAGTGAGGGAGAAATTAAGATGTTCTCGGATAAATAAAAACTGAGGGAGTTCGTGACCACTAGACCTGCCCCGAGAGAAACGCTCCTGGGAGTCCTGCAAGGTGAAATAAAAGCACACCAGACAGTACCTCCGAGCTGTGTGAAGCAACAAAGATCTTAATAAAGGTACATATATGGACAGTTATAAAACTTAGTATTATTGTAACAGTGGTTTGTAATGATGCTTCTTGTTTGTTTTCTACACGATTTAAGAGACTAGTACATTTAAAGAAAAAACCCTGTTAGTGTAAAAGCTAGTATTATTGTAACTTTGGCTTATAACTTCAACTTTGTTTTCTACATAATTTAGGAGACTGATGCATTTAAAAGAATTATTAGTTTGTGTTTTGGAGCATACAGTGTATAAAGATGTAATTTTGTGACATCAACAACTGAAAGGGGTGGGGACAAAGTTGTAAAGGAGCAGAGTTTTTGTATGTTATTGAAGTTAAGCTGGTAAAAATTCAAATTAGCCTCTTACAACTTTAGGATGTTAAATGTAATCCCCAGGGCAACTACAAACAAATAGCTATAGAATATACATAAAATGAAATGAGAAAGGAATTTGAACATGGTGCTATAAAAAATAAACTAAACATGAAAGAAGACAGTAATGCAGGAAATGAGAGACAAAAGAACTATAGGACATGTAGAAAACAAATAGCACATTAACAGAAGTAAGTCCTTCCTTATCAGTAATTACTTTAAATGCAAATGGATTAAACTCTACAATCAAAATACTGAGATTGGTAGAATGGGTAATAACACATGAGTCAACTATATGTTGTCTACAAGAGACTGACTTAGATCCAGAGACACAAAACAAGTTGAATGTGAAAGGATGGAAGAAGATATTCCATGCAAACAGTAACCAAAAGAGAGTAGGCATGGGGAGGAGGGGGTGTTATTAATATCAGACAAAATAAGACCTTAAGTCAAAAAAGGTTATAAAAGACAAGGCCATTATATATTAATAAAAGGTCCAGTACACCAAGAAGATATAACAGTTAGAAACATTTACACACCTAAAGACAGACCATCAAAATATGATGCAAAAATTGACAGAATTGAAGGCAGAAGTAGTTATACAGTAATAGCTGGAGACTTCAGTACCCTAATCACAATAATGGATAAAACAACCAGACAGAAGGTAAGTAAAAAGGACTTAAACAGAATAGTAAGCCAACTAGATCTACAAGGCATTTACAGAACACTACCCAACAGCAGCAGCATACACATTCTCCTCAAGTGCACATGGGACCTCTTCCAGGATAGACCATACATTAGGCCACAAATTAAGTCTCAGTAGATTTAAAAAGATAGCATACAAAATTTCTTTGACCACAACGAGATGAAGTTGAAAACCAGTAATGAAAGGAAAACTGGTAAATTAACAAAATTGTGAAAATTAAACAATACATTTTTTTAAACAATTAATGGATCAAATAAGAAATCACAAGAGAAATTAGAGAATACTTAGAGACAAATGAAAACAAAATCACAATATACGAAAACTTATGGGGTGCAGCGAACAGTGTTAAGAAGGAAATGCATAGCTATAAAAACTTACATTAACAAAGAAGAAAGATCTAACTTTACAACTTAATAATCTAGAAAAGAACAAACGAAACCCAAAGCTAGCAGAAGGACGGAAATAATAGACATTAGAGCAGAGATAAACAAATAGAGAACAGAAAAACAATAGAGAAACTCAGTGAAAGCAAAAGTTGGTTCTTCAAAAAGATCAACAAAATTGACAAAATTTATCTAGGTGGACTAAGAGAAAAAGACTCAAGTTACTAAAATCAGAAATGAAGGTGGGGGCATTACCACCAATTCCACAGAAATAAAAAGCATTATAAGAGAGTACTGTGAGCAATTGTATCCAAACAATTGGATAACCTAGATGAAATGAACAAATTCCTAGCAACATAAAACCTACCAAGACTAAATTATGAAGAAATAGAAAATCTGTATAGACCTGTAACTAGTAAGGAAATTGAATCAGTAATTTAAAATCTTCCCAGCAAAGAAAAGTCCTGGACCTGATCGCTTCACTGGTGAATTCTACCAAATATTTAAAGAAGAACTAATACCAGTCCTTCTCAAACTTTTCCAGAAAATTGAAGAGAAGGGAACACTTCCTAACTTATTCTATGAGACCAGCATAACCCTGATTCCAGACAAATTCCATAACCCTGAAAGCCAAAGATGCTATAAGAAAAGTAAACTGCAAACCAGCACCCCTTACTGATGCAGAATTCCTCAACAAAATACTAGCAAAACCATTCAGCAGCATATTAAAAAGATTATACACCATGACCATGTGGGGTTTATTCCTGGAATGCAAGGATGGTTCAAAGTATGAAAATTGATCAGTATAGTACACCAAATCAACAAAATGAAGGGGGGCGAACCACTTGATCATCTTAATTGGTGCAGAAAAAGAATTTGACAAAATTCAACACTGTTTCATGATAAAAACACTCAACAAAATAGGAATAGAAGGAAACCACCTCAACATAATAAAAGCCATATTTATATAAAAAAGAATAAAACAGCAAACATCATACTCTGGTGAAAGACTAAAAGCTTTTCCATTAAGATCAGGAACAAGGCAAGGATGCCCACTTTCACCACTTCTATGCAACATGATACTGGAAGTTCTAGCTAGAGCAGTTAGGCACGAAAAAGAAAGAAAAAAGGTATCTAAATTGGAAAGGAAGAAGTAAAATTATGTTTGCCACTGATACGATCTCATGTGTAGAAAACCCTAAAGATTCCACAAGAAAACTCTTAGAACTAACACATGAATTCAGCAAAGTAGCAGGATACAAAGCCAACACCCAAATATCTGTTGCATTTCAATACACAAGACAATAAACAATCTGAAAAGGAAATTACAAAAATAATTTAATTTACAATAGCATCAAAAAAAAACCTTAGGAATCAATTTACCCAAGGAGATGAGAGACTTCTACGATAAAAACCGTAAAACATTGCTGAAAGATATTAAAGAAGACATAAATGAATGGAAATGCATCCCATGTTCATGGACTGGAAGACTCGATATTATTAAACTGTGAATACCACCCAAAACGATCTACAGATTCAATGACAGACTCAAAAAATCCCAGTGACATTTCTTGCAGAAATAGAAAAACCCATCCTAAAATTCATATGGAATCTCGAGGGACCTCAGATACCCAAAACAATCTCGAAAAAGAAAAACAAAACTGGAGGACTCACACTTTCTGATGTCAAAACCTACTACAAAGCTACAGTAATCAAAACAGTGTGGCAATGGCATAACAACAGACATGTAGACCAGTGGAATAGAGTAGAGAGCATGGAAATAAACCCTCACATATATGGTGTCTTTTTTTTTTTTTGGAGGAAGATTAGCCCTGAGCTAATATCTGTGCCCATCTTCCTCTATTTTGTGAGTGGGACCCTGCCACAGCATGGCTTGATAAGCAGTGCGTAGGTCTGCACCCAGGATCCAAACTGGCAAACCCTGGGCTGCTAAAGCAAAGTGCACAAACTTAACCACTACACCACCAGCCCGGCCCCCTGTACCCTCACATATATGGTCAAATAATTTTTTACAAAAGTACCAAGATTATTCAATGGGGAAAAGACAGTCTTTTCAATAAATGGTGCTGGGACAACTGGGTATCCACATGCAAAAGAATGAAGTTGGACCCTCATCTAACACCATATACAAAAATTAATTGAAAATGGATCGAGGACTTTAATGTAAGACCTAAAACAAAACTCTTAAAAAAAAATCAGGACAAAAGCTTCACAGGATTGGATTTGGCAGTGAGTTCTTGGATATGACACCAAAGGCACAGAAAAAATAGACACACTGGATTTCATTAAAATTTTGTGCATCAAAAGACACTATCCACAGAGTAAAAGGCAACCCACAGAATGGGAGAAATATTTGCAAATCATATATCTGATAAGAGATTAATAATCAGAATATATAGAGAACTTCCAAAACTCAACAACAATAAAAAACCCGATTCAAAAATGGACAACGGACTTAAATAGACATTTCTCCAAAGAAGATATAGGAATGTACATGAAAAGATGCTCAGCATCACAAATCATTAGGGAAGTACAGACCAAAACTACAGTGAGATACCACTTCACATCCATTAGGATGGCTATTTTTAAAAAAGTAACAAGTGTTGGCAAGGATGTAGATAAATTGGAACATTTATGTACTGTTGGTGGGAAAGCAAAATGGTTCAGCCACTATGGAAAACAGAATGGAGGTTCCTCAAAAAATTAAAAATAGAATTACCATTTTATCCAGCACTTCAGTTCTGGGTATATACTCAAAAGAATTGAAAACAGGGTCTTGAGGAGATAGTTTGTATACCCACGTTCATAGCAGCATTATTCATAATAGCTAAAACGTTGAAGCAACCCAAGCTTCCACTGATGGATGAACAGATAAGCAAAATGTGGTATGTATGTGTGTATATATATACATATATATGTATATGTATACATAGACACACACACAATGGGATGTTATTCAGCCTTTAAAAGAAAGGAAATTCTGTAGTATGCTACAATGTGGATGAACCTTGAGGACATTTTGTGAAGTGAAATAAGCCAGTCACAGAAAAACAAATACTGTATGATTCCACTTAAATGTGATACTTAGACTAGCCAAAATCAGAAACAGAAAGTAGAATGGTGGTTGCCAGCAGTTAGCAGGATGAGGGGATGGGAAATTATTGTTTAATAGGTACAGAGTTTCAGTTTTGTAAGATGAAAATAGTTATGGGGACGGGTGGTGGTGATGGCTGCACAGCGGTGTGAGGGTATTTAATACCCCTGAACTGTACCTTAAAAATGGTCACTTTTATGTTCTATTTGTTTTACCACACACACAAAAAAAAGTAAAGCCTATTGCAGATGTCAATATAAGCAAGTCAGGCCACATTGGGAGAAGATATTTGCAACCCCTGAGTTGCAAAGAACTAGTATCCAGTAATTCTACCTGTTTATGTCCACCACAGAGAGACTTTCAGACGTGTACCCAAGGAGACCTCTGCAGAAAAGCTCATTGCTGTGTTCTTTATATAAGCAAAAGAGTGGAGACAAACAATACCTCTCAGTAGGGAGATGGAGAAATAACCTTGAATTAACTTATTAAGTAGTGTTGTAAAAGGCAGTTTAAATGAGTGCACCGGTGAGTGTACATGGTTAGATTGAAAAACCAATGTTGAGGCTTTTGTTTTTAATAAGCATAGTCTAAAATGATCTGGTCAGTGTGCATCTTAAATATTTAACCTTGCCTGGTATCTTTTATATTTTGTAATTTTCTGCATGTTTGAAATGTTTTATAATTAACTTTTAAAAGAAAATTAGGCAGGTATTCTCTCTGGCTATAGATTGTTCAGTGGTGCCATTGCTGTGGGCAGGAGGGGACCACTGTGGATGGCAGGTAGATCAGGTTCACAGTCAGTGCTCCTTACTCACACAAAGCCAGTAACTGCTCCGGGAAGTCATTTTGATGGGGAACAGACGAACACACTGGGAATTGTCACTGTTCCTCCAGGAGGCAGAAGCAACTGTCAGAGCATTGGAAGGTCCATGCTCTTGGAATGGAACCAAAACATCTGAAAAATGGGAGCACATTCCTGCCTGCCGTGCGTTCCTGCCTGGGCATCCACAGTGCCTCTGATATTCATCCTATGTGTCTGTTGGGCAGAAAACTGGGAGCGCCAGGCATTGTGTCAGGGTTCAAATTTTGATTTTTGCTTTCTAGCTTCAGTCTGTTGTGTTGTGCTGCTATCTCAGGATTTGGTTCTCTTGATTGCTTTTAGGTTTTTATACTATGCAGCTAAATAGCCTTAAGCCTATTCGCTTTTCCAGGGGAAGATTTCCATCGCGTTTATACCTTCTTTTCTTTCCCCACCCAGGAGTAGTGTTAACAGGGAGATCTGTCTATATGGAAGTGTAGTATCACTGAATTACAAGGTGAACCCGCTCTTTCCTTCTGCGGCAGACAAGGAAAAGTTCACAGAGCATCCTTGTTTCTTTCAGAACTCACAATACTTTATATGCACCAGAAATGCTAGCCAAAATGGCAGAGCCTTTCACAAAGGCTCTGGATATGCTTGAAGCGGAAAAGTCTGCTATTTTAGGTAAGATATCTAACCTTTTTTTTTCTTGAAGTTCACCTTATTTCTAATGGGCTCTCTCTGTGCCTTGTCACCTCCTTCTGCACCCGGCACTACTTTGACCACCTGTTTGTTCAGGAGTATATGGAGTTCCTACCCGCTCTCTAGGAACAAGTGCGTCTGCTTCATCACCTTAGCATACAGAGGTCTTTGGAGGCAGCCGACCCCCACCCCCTGCCCATGTGAACCCCTCCAGGTAGTGGTGTGTGGGAGAGCCTTTAGATTATAAATATACTGGTTTTTTGACCAAGGAATATTTCCTGACTTTCATTTATGGAAAAAAAGTATTAAAACAATTAAGCTTAAATAGCTTTAATCAGTAAAATACTATATATATTATCAAAATTTTTGAATAGGGACTGGCCCAGTGGCACAGCGGTTAAGTGCACACGTTCCACTTTGGTGGCCCAGGGTTCGCCGGTTTGGATCCTGGGTGCAGACATGGCACCGCTTGTCAAGCCATGCTGTGGTAGGCGTCCCACATATAAAGTAGAGGAAGATGGGCATGGATGTTAGCTCAGGGCCAGTCTTCCTCAGCAAAAAGAGGAGGATTGGCAGCAGTTAGCTCGGCGTTAATCTTCCTCAAAAAAAAAAAAAATTTTTTTTTAATAGATTCTAAGCCGTTTCCCAATTGTTACCTTGATTAAAATGTTGCTTTAATTCATATTACTTAGTGGCAAATAACTGTGCAATCATAATTGTGATATATGCTGTGAAGGAAAGTGGCTGTGAGTGGGTTTATTGGGAGACCTAACCCAGTCTTGGAGAGAGGTCAGAAGACTGCCGCCCGGAAGAGACTTGAGGGCTAGAAGGAGCTAACCAGGTTGGGGGCAAGAGAAGATGCTAAATATTCTGGGCAAACAATGGCAGGTACAAGACCCTGAGGCTTACAGGAAAGAGCTTCGTATGTCCAGGGAATAGAGAGGGGTAACTCATGTGGCTGGAACACAGAGAGCAAGTTAGACAACCAGAGTTGTCTCAACCTTATCCCAGTCGCTGAAGCTTCGTCCTGGCTCACCATCACAGCCCTCTCGGTAGCTCCTTCCTGGCCATAACGTCTGCCTGGGCGTGGCTATGATTAAGCAATCTAGTGAGCATCCTCATCTGTGACATTAATGAAAGAGAGGATGTTAGTTTGCCTCTCCGAAGCTCCTGTCTGTCTTGGCCTACACAGTCCTCGGCCATTTCCTTTGGCACCGTTACACTTAAGGTCCATGTTGCAGGCACCAGTAAAAACAGAACTTCTAAGAAATACTTTGCCATTAATATAAAAAACAGGTGTTGCTTCAGAACCCATTCACCTCTCCCACATTCAGTTATTCAAATTAAGCCAGGAACTCCTGCTATAGAAATATGTGGTCAACCAAAACATACTAGAATGGACCAACAATTCCTTCTGGCAGCTTCCAACCATGAGCAAGACTTGAATCGCTCTCATAGAAGTGTAGGTCTTGGAAGGCAGTTGTTATGCTGAGGTAGGTGGGTTTCATTTTGATCTGCTATACATCTTGGTCATTTACTTAAAATTTTGCTTGAAAAAGAGGTTCAACAACTTAAAAAGGGATGAGGGGCAGCCTCTTGTTTTATGGAGAGATCATTTTGAGTTGTCGTTTTGTGTTTTGATACAAGTCCTCTCAGGAGAAACGCAGGCGAAAGTTAGAGTAGCCAAGTCTAGTTTGAAGGCCTGGGTACTTAATAGCTTTCACCTTTTGCTGCCAAGGTGGGTGAGCCCTTAGCGGCTCTGGCTGTCAGGAGACGTAGCCACCTGCTTTCATTTAGAACACTCCTCACGCCAACCCCTGAACCACGGCTGCCTGCGGCACGGTGTTGGCAGGGTGAGACTCTGGGCAGAGACGCAGCATGTCCCTGCCTGTCTTTCTCTGTAGGATTACCTCAGCCTCTCTTGGAACTGAATGACTATCCTGTCTACAAAACAGTCTTGGAAAGAATGCAGCGTTTCTTCAGCACCCTCTATGAAAACTGGTAAGGAACCAATGCTGCCTCTATAGTTCTTAGACGTGCATTAGTTAGGAATGGCCATAGGGTGGACTTTTGATCTAGAATTCTAGTGTACAGGTAAGAATTTGACAGGAAACTAGTGATTCTAGTGTCAAATCAAAATGAACAGGCTGCTTTCTTGCATTTGCTTTTTTATAATTGTCATAGGAGCCTCAGTCCTAGCCATGACTTGATATTTTATGTCCAACTTGTCTGTTATATTCTGTAATTTTATGTATGTTTGAAATGTTTTATAATTAACTTTTAAAAGAAAAACAGGTAGGTGTGCTCTCCAGTGCATAAAGTGATGAGACCAAAGTAGGAAATCTGGTGGGGGGATGCATTTTCTCAGCCCACTCACTGCTTGTAGCCTACTTGTCATGGGACGCTGGGAGGTGGCTGGCCAGATTTTGTCTTTGGGTCTTGGTTGCAGGATGGGGAGGTAACTGGCCCCGTCCACCACCACATGCAGGGCATTGGCCTCACTAACCCAGTGCTCCTCTAGGTAGCCAGGCTAACAAGAGATCGCCACTGTAAATCTGTATTACTTAGGAAGTAATGAAGGCTACTGTTGATCTTAGGTACCTATTTCTATCTTTAAAAAGATGCTGAATCTGCTACCAAGAAGTTTCCTTAAAAGTGAGGAGCAGAGGGAGGTGTTATTTTCACTTTTGATAAAAGATTAAGTTCATATGTTTGAAGTAGAGCGATTAAGCTACAGATTTCTTAAGGAATAAATACAGGTGCTTCTCTAGCTGTAAAGTCTTAATGTAGACCAGAAATTCCTGGGGCAGTGAGGTCGGCAGTAACACGTGTTGTGTTTGTCGTTGCCCATGATATTCCCTCCAGTTTTCATATCCTGGGGAAGGCGGGCCCGTCCATGCAGCAGGACTTCTACACCGTGGAGCACCTCGCTACCCAGCTCCTCAGCTCGGCCTTCGTCAACTTGAACAATATTCCTGACTACCGACTCAGACCCATGCTTCATATCCTTTCAAAAGTCCCTAGATAGCCCACAGGGCCTGAAGATTGAAGACAGGAATAGTTCGCAGGCACCAGAGGAGGCGGAGCTGGGCTGCGTGGAATAGATGAATCATTTATCTAAGTGTATAACACCCGCGTTACAAGACGCTTGAAGTAAATAGCAGGAGGAACATGAAGGCAGTCCAGGGGGTCCTGAAAGCTCTTTCTCCTTAGGGGTAAATCTTTACCACCCCACTTCTTGGAAACAGGAAGGATGAAGCTTTATCCCTTTGCTATATTTTGTCAGGTGCTTCCTCTTTGAAAAGGCTCTTCTTCATTCTCATTTGGACCTTTTTTTGTTTTTATGAGTGTCTTTCTTCCCTGAAGTTATCGTTTAAGGAGAATGGTCAAGGAGAGTTTACTGTAAGAGTGTCCTTCCTATTTTTTTCTTCCCTACTTTCAGGCAACCCAGTGCCCATAATGTGCAGCCTAGTAGAAAGGAAAGTTAAACTAAAAATGTAATAGAATTGAGTATCCATGCAGCTTAGGATTTTCAGAAAAGAGCCTGAAGATGTTTGCCTATTAGCACAGGATGTTTTTGGCATCTTACAAGTCCTTGGGGGGCTGACTCTGCCCAAGGGTGCAGCCTGCTGCCTGGCAGGTGAGGGAGGGGTGCTTTAGAATGAGAGGGATGTGTGCTCATGTGCTAAACCTTCTTAACCTGCCGTGGCATGGGTCTTTGTGAAGCCTCTGGTACTCTTCTGTCCCCCGGAGCACTATGAAGCCCTGGTATCTCCCATCCTTGGACCTCTTTTCACCTACCTCCACATGGTAAGTGATCGGTCAGAAAGGGTAGCAAAGAGGACTTCGCAAAAGTCCTATCCACAGAGTAAAATTGCAACCCACAGAACAGGAGTAGTATTTGCAAATCATATATATGATAAGGGATTAATATTCAGAATAGAGAGAGAACTTCCAAAACTCAACAACAAAAAAAACCTGATTCAAAAATGGACAAAGGACTTGAATAGACATTCAAAGAGGAAGGGCAGCCTCTCGTGAGTCTTGCAGGTCAGGAGCTCCTGAGAGTGTCATCTCCTCGGCCTGTCAGGATAGCTGCCCAGCTGTCCTGCCCCAGCAGACTATCCTTGCTGCAGTGGATTGAGCAGCCCCCCAAGAACTAAACTGGTTCAGTTGCCCGCGAGGCACCTGTAGGCTCAGATTCAGCTTCCAACGTCCTGTTGACTGAGAAGTCATCAGGGGGGTGTTTCCCCTGGGTCTGTTTCCATGACTCTGGAATTAAGCAGGGGAACCAGCTGGGTGGACAACAGATGTGTCCCGAGAGACCCAAACATTCTAAAATGTTGACCCTTTCAAAGCAAAGAGTTGTTTGCTATTCTGCCCTCATCATGGGTGTGGGAGAGGTTACAGAAACCATATCTGGTAGGGTCTCCAAGGCACTGTCATTGAAGCCTGGAATCATCCTTGGCTAATTCTAAGCATGAAGTGGACCTTAATGTTCTCTCTTCCAACCTTCTCCCCAGTGCTAGTGTTTATTTCCTTTTCTTTTCCCAGAGGCTTTCCCAGAAATGGCAAGTCATCAACCAGAGGAGCCTGCTGTGGTAAGGAACATCTCTTCTTGGCGGATGAGCTGGCAGCAAGGATTGGGGTAGGAGGTGGAAGGGGGGCTGAGGGAAGATTCCACTGTCCAGGGCTAGAGCAGCAGTAGCTTCTAGGCATTCTCAGCCTAGATGGCAGATGGCTTGTCTATAACCATTAGGCAGACTCAGATCAAGCTCTCCTGGGGGGATCTTCGGCTGCCTTAGGAGGATGGTGACACATCCTTATCTACTTAGAATTTTGATCCAGTACCCTCTGTCCAACTGGATATAGTCACAAGTAATAATGTCCCTCAGTGGATCATTGCTGTCCATTCCCAACATTTACATAGAATAGAGACCGGAAGGAAGCCAGGAGAAGGAAGTGGACACAGAGGGTCTGGCTAGGGTCACTACTTAAAGAGTCCTTCCCCTTTTTGCACTCCCATGGAACTGGGCCCCCTGGTTTTCTGCAGTGGAGAAGATGAACCTGCAGATGAAAATCCAGAGTCTCAAGAGATGCTGGAGGAACAACTGGTGAGGATGTTAACCCGAGAAGTCATGGACCTAATCAGTAAGTGGCATGTGGGAATCCAGGGTAGTAGAGAAGAATTTTTCTGGAAAAAGACCTGGTCACCCAACCCCATTATAAGGCATGTTTACAGTAGTACTTCAGATTGACAAGAAATAATTAACTAGATAGAAACTAGGTAGTCCTTAAATCAACCTAAGGACACTTTATGAATTGTGAAGTGAATTGCATTCATACCAAGGCCAGATCGTGAGGAAATGTCTAAAATAGCAGGAGAAATTTGGGTTAATGGTAGGAATAACTTCCTAGCTTTGTCAAAATAGGGAAAAATTTTCATTCTTGGACATGACGTTGGTTAATTTGGTTTTTTATATTTTGGTCATTTTGTTTGTTTGAGATGCAGAGTAGACCGAGGATGTGTCAGGCTTCCTCTCCGGGTCACTTACTCTCAGGGAATTCTGTAATTTCCCTCTAGTTAATTGAACTTGAAGAGGAACCAGAACACAGTCTGGTCGAATGCCTCTGTCTCCTCTGGTGAAGCGATTTTGTGCCTGCACAGTACCCCACCTTCCCCCCTCCTCACCTGCCCAGAGTCCCTTTGGGATCCATCGGCCTGAGGCAGCTGTTATCTGGCCTTAGTAAGCCCAGTAACCCTGCTTTCTTGCTCTAGCGGTGTGCTGTGTTTCAAAGAAAGGTGCTGAGCACGGTACTGCTCCCCCTGCAGATGGAGATGGTAAGTGAGCCTGTTGCATGGCCCTTAGAGGTCTGTCTTTAGGCTAATAAATATTGTCCCTTCTGTAACCAGGTCAGTTCCCATAGAAACTGTTTCTCTCACAGTCGTGTGGGTGAGATGTTGTGTATCTGGCTTTCATCTGTGCTGGCCCTCTTGCTGTATTCCTCCAGCATACTCCCACCTCAGGGCCTTTGCACTTGCTGTTTCTTCTGTCTAGAATGGTTTTTCTCCCACTGAATACATAGCCTGTCTCCTTGCTTCATTCAGATCTCTGCTCAGATGTCATCTCCAAGAGGTCTTCCATGACCAACTTGTCAAAAATAGCAACCCCAACCACCCTGTATTCTTCCTCTGCTCTATTTTTCTTCATGGCACTTATCACTACCTGACATTATGTTTTATTTGTATATTCATTTATTGTTTGTTTCCCTCACTAGAATGTAAACTCCAATCAGGGAAGGGACTTTGTCCTGTTCCTCTTATGCCCCAGTAATTAAGTCAGTCCCTGCTACAGCAGGTCCACAAATGTTTCTTCAGCAATAAAAGATCCTTGGCATTTGCAGCTTTTTAAGTAACTGTCCAGAAAATCCCTTGTTCCCCACTATTTCCCACTGTACAGCTGGATGCCTCGCTAGATCTGCCATGGGCAGGAGCCTCCACACCCTTTTGTGAGGCTGGGGGCTGTCCTGGTGCTCTCAACCACGTCAGCCCAGGATACTCAACTGTTCTTTACTTCGTGGGCTTCTGTCAGAACAGGATAGTCTTCTCTGTTCTGGAAGAGTGGAGCTTAACATTCTGCTCTCTGCTTGCAGATGAAGAGATGATGGCCACAGAGGTGACCCCCTCGGCCATGGCAGAGCTCACGGACCTGGGCAAATGTCTGATGAAGCATGAGGTGGGTGGAGGGGGCAGGTGATGGTTTTCTGCTTTCCTGGCTGTGGAGTCAGCTTCTACTTTTCTCACTGTGATGCCATCAAAAAAGTTTTTTGGGTAATACTCCTTTATATGAGTTAAGTCCCTGTTCCTAAAGCCCCCAGAAGACGGGGAAAGTGCGAGGCCCCAGGGTCTCCCGTGCACCGTGGGCAGAGGCTCTCAGGAAACGCACGGCACACTGATGCCAGTCCCTGGTGTGCAGCTGCCCCTGGCCTGAGCTCCATCTCCTTCCTGCACGTAGGTTTTCTCTCTATATTGGTTTTCTCTTCTTTTTGACTGCCTGATATACATAAAGAGAGGAAATATTTTCCTGCTTACCTATTAAAACTCCTAATGCGTAAGAATACTGAGAGAACATTGCGCTTGTTTTCTCATTGTAATCCTTCACCCTTTTCCGTTAGGATGTTTGTACGGCGCTATTAATTACAGCCTTCAATTCCCTGGCCTGGAAGGATACTCTGTCCTGCCAGAGGACGACCACACAGCTGTGCTGGCCTCTCCTCAAACAAGTATGGTTAATCACCCCTTCTCCTCACCCCTTATGAAAGCTCTGGGTCATGAGGATTGACTGAATCAGTTGCAAGAACTGGGGTGCTGGGCCCTTCAGAGAGTCCCCTTTGGCCCTGAGCACAGCTGTCTCCCCAGGTGCTGTCAGGGACACTGCTGGCAGATGCCGTTACGTGGCTTTTCACCAGCGTGCTGAAGGGCTTACAGACTCACGGGCAGCACGACGGCTGCATGGCTTCCCTGGTCCATCTGGCCTTCCAGATATACGAGGCGCTGGTGAGTGTAGAAAGCAAGGGGGCAGGGTGGTTGCAGCTTCACCAGCAGAGCCTGTGCCCAATCGGTTGGGCCTTCTCCTAAATGTAGGCTGTTGCCAAGTTGCTAGCGCTGCCCCTGCCAGGTGGGTGTGGCAGGGAATGGGGAAGGTGGCAGCGCCCAAACCTACAACGTTGACTGGGTTTATCACCACTTCTCAGCGTCCCAGGTACCTGGAGATAAGAGCTGTAATGGAGCAGATCCCTGAAATACAGAAGGACTCTCTGGACCAGTTTGACTGCAAGCTTTTGAACCCCTCTCTGCAGAAAGTGGCTGACAAGCGCCGGAAGGACCAATTCAAACGCCTCATTGCTGGCTGCATCGGGGTAGGTCGCGCACCTTCCTTAGTGCTCCCAGCCACCCTTGCAGTCTTCTTAGACCGTGTGTATGGGCACGCCAGAACCGGCTGTGTGGCTGACCATCGTGGTGAGATGATCTTTACAACAACCAGGGCCCTGCATTAGTTCTTTCTCATTTGTTTTCCACAGAAACCCTTGGGAGAGCAGTTCCGAAAGGAAGTTCACATTAAGAATCTTCCCTCACTTTTCAAAAAAACAAAGCCAATGCTGGAGACGGAGGTGCTGGACAACGAGGAGGGCGGCCTGGCCACCATCTTTGAACCCTGAATCAAGCTTTTGGGCATCCTTCCTCAGCCTTTATTGTCATCTCTTCTTCCCCTTCGTAGCTAATGTCTAGGCCCCTCTCCACTGCCGCCTCACTTTCCACCGTTGTCAGCCTGGAGAGAGCTCCAGGTCTGGAGCTGGAGAGAGTGGGCCCTGTGCAGGGCCAGAAGTAACTATACTCAAGTATCAAGAAAGGGAGTCAGGGCTTAGACCATTCTGTCTAGATCTCCCAGGTATCTCTCATTCTACTGGGAGTTTTGGCTTTTCCTAGATAGAAAAGCTAGAGCAGAGTGGCCCCTCTCCCCAAGCCCTCCCGCCCCCACATAGCCATACAGCTCTGCAGTGCTAACTAGGGCTGCCGTCCCTGACACCGCGACTAGCCGGGCTCGCGGAGAGGGCTCGGCCCTGACCTGCTTGTGCCAGAGTTTCTCCTGGACCACTGCAAGGCCCACTGAGGCCCCTTGCTGCTGGGTTGGCAGGGAACCTTCCCCATCCCCCAGGGGCATGTCTGGGTCAGGCGCCGAGTGCTGAACTGAATTTGGCCAGTTCCCTCTTCTTTTGAGCAAGGATCTGGTTACCTGATGGAATCCCTGATACAGGCTACTGGTAAGCTCTGGACACAGTTTCAAGTGTAGTATCTTCAGGGACCGGGGCTGGGCCAGGGTCTATAGTGCTAACGTCCCCCTTAGATCTCACGTATCTTGCCCTTCCGTGAATGACCCCTCAGTGTGGTTTTCCCAGCTCCAGAGTCCACTCAGGCACAAGAGCCACAGTACCCTATCTAGTGTCACATGATGCCATTGCCATGAGGATAATGCAGGCCAACTAGGCTACATCTGTGACAAGCAGCTAGCAAAGCCACTTGGTCTCCTCTCCTTGGACTAGCTGAGTCCAGGTGCCTTCAAAATTCCCATGTTCTTTCAGGTCCCTGGTCACTTCTCTCATGGGCCATTTCCAAAAGAAAAGAATATGCCTTCCCATCGACCTGTGAGTCTCCAGGCTGTTCTAGAGGTCACTGGACAAGGCCGTGAGCAGAGGGGACATGGATGTGGGACCCCCTAGCCTTGAGATCATTGCTGGCCATAGACAGGCTTAATCTATACAGACACCGTGTAGTGTGTCCATGAGTTGGGCACAATGACAGAGGCCTGTCATTGAAAAGGGTTTCTGTGAAGACTGAGTGGAGCAGCGTGGACCGAAGCTAGAGCTGTGAGCTGGTGTAGGCTCCCAGGCAGGTAGGGTTGGGAAGAGGCGAAGCTGGGGAAACAGGGCTTGGAGTCCTGTCTGTCTGTTCTGCGCCACAGACTCGCCCCACACCCTTTTTCTGGGTGGTGCTCTGGGCTTCTTCCTGTTGACTGTGAAGGCCATCTCAACGCATGTTTCCCTCCAGGCTTGATGCTGCCTACTCCTCTCTGGTTGGGGCTGTGGAGGGCATAGTTGTATTTATTGTGTTGTAATATTTTTAACATCCTGTGACTTCATGCTAGAAGTTTTCTATTGTTTATAGAACCTTTTGTAGAAACATTAACTCTAAAGCACATCTGCATGTCAGTAAAAATCTCAATTTCCTACAGAAAGGGCGCCATCTGCCTTTTTCAAACCAGTGACGTGCTCTAGGGTCACTCTTCCTCATGGGCATCCTGCTAAGGGTACTGGACAGGAAGAAGTGTGACTGATGGAGGTAGTATGCCAGCTAGAAAAAGATTTCCATCCCTGACACACCTAGACCAGGCAGCCCGGACCATTCTCACTGTGTGGTGGTTGGTGCCCTCTGGACCTGACCCTCAGGGACTGTTCAAAGGGAACTGCTGTTGCTCTTCATGTGGCCCCTGACAGCAATGTCACTTGACTACTACAAACCACCCTTTTTCTACCCAGGAACTTCCTCTGGTAATCCAGGAGGTAGTGGATTGTAGTGGCACAATGTTTTTCTAGGTTGTGACTGTGCCCGCCCCCCCAAAGAACCACCTCAATTTGGCATTTCTTGTGAGGCTTCAGAGGGACTTAGCCCTGACCTGCAGTGACTTTTGAGCCAGTGTTCCTAACTGCTAAATGAGGCCAATGATGCCAAACCTGTTCTGAGGTGAGGCCCCATTTTTGGCCAAAACTCAAGAAGTGGTCTCTGACCAAAAAAAAAGGTTTTTTGTTTGAGTGTGAATTTATTTACATTAAGGCCTTACAAAGGCATAAAAGTCACATTTTATGGCACATTTAACAAAATGTATTGACTGAAGATGAAGTGGTGATTGTCCCAGAAAACCGAAGACCCCTGGTTACACTGGGCTCTCCACAGCACTCCTGTGGGGGCAGGCCAGAATCCCAAATCTTCCATTTGCCTCAGGAGCAAGCATCCGAGGCCAGCCATGCCAGTAAGTCTGTGGAAACTTCAGTCCATCTGAACCGCCTCTAGCTCATCCAAGAACCGCCGGCACTTCCCCATCAGTACCTTGATGGCTTCACTCACCAGCACATCTGGTGGCAACACCCCTGTTGACTCGACAGAGACTGGGGACCAACGAGAGACTTTAGCCCAGGCAGGGCTTGCAAGAGCTCCTGTGTAAGTTATTGCTAGATTCCACATCTGGACCTGCCCCCCTCCGCCCAACTTGATACTCACAGATATAATGGTCCCGAACCCGAGCCAGCCGTACAACCTTCTTTAGCTTCTCATGCCGGAAGACTTCCCTGCTAAAGGTATCTAGCCGGGGATTGGCAACTCTGGCCACCTTTTTACCTAATGAAAACAAACCATGTTATAAATACACAAGCCCAGAGCTTTTATTTCTCTCTGCTACCTTCAAAGAGAATAGACTTTAGGTCCTGACCGGAACGGCATCCCAAATACCCTACCTTGGACTTCCTGTACCTCAATAACACCCGGCGAGAAGCACCGGCTCAGCTCCTCAGCCGCATCCCCTTCCACAGGCTCAAGCAGGGTGATGTCTGGCAGGAGCCTATAGCTGGCTGTGGCCACAGGTGAAAACTTGGCATGATCCTTGCCTGGAGGAAGAGGGAAGTCAGAGTCTGTGGGAAAGCCTTCTTCACGTTCCCTAAGCCACAAAGAGCAAACGCCCATTGGCTTTCTGCCTGTCAGGCACACCTCAGCTGATCACCTTTTAGACACTTCACCCCACTGTAACTGAACTGCCCTCCTGCCCAGGACGCCCGACATGGTTCTTACCAATGCCCTTGACACAGTGCATGAGCAGGTCAATCTCCTGGCCAGGCCGCAGCTGAGCAATGAGGATATCATCATGCACTGGTCGGATAGTGCCCTCTGGGAAAAGGTCAGCCTGGTTTCCCAAGGGCACCCATATCATGTGTCTGGTGTACACTGGAGGAGAAGCACATCAGAAGACCTCAGTCCCTGAAACTCGTCTCCACCAACAGGGCCTTCTCCCTCACGCTACCGCTACTCACCTTTGTGGTTCACATAGAGTTCACTGGGGTCAGAGGAATCTTTAGCAGCATGGGGGTTCCGAGTACACCTAACCTGCAGCCGGAACTGCAGAGTATCTATCTCTGTGCCTTCTTCATCTCCTGCAGAAAGGGAGGAGGCGAACATTTGAAGGCCAGACACCATGCTGAGTGCATTATTTACATTTTTCATTTAATCCTCTTGACAAACAGGAAAGCAAGGGCAAGTGTTCTCACAGATAAGAACAACTAACGTACCAAAAGATTAGTAACTTGTTCAAGGTCATGCAGTGGTCAAGCCAGGATGTGAACATAGGCAGTGTGATTCTAGAATCTACTTCAGAAGAAAGCTGCTCCTGTTTTCCCAAAATTTCACTTTCTCAAACACTCACCTTGGTTCCGATATTCAAAAAGACGGGGATCAGCGTGAATGGGAATGAGCCCCAAGCGATGAGCAAGGATCTCATCCTGGACAATGGATGTGTTGTTGTACACCAGGACCTTTTCCACAGCCATGGTTGGCACCTGCCCGAGAAAATAACATCACTTATCTTCAGAGACCCTACAGACTCCCCTTCTACTCCCTACCTCCTGACATAGGGAGATGGGGAGAGACCACTTCCTAGAAGAAGGCTTGATGAAAAGTTTACAAAGAATGAGGAGGAATGCTCAGCAAAACTACAGAAAGAATGAAAGAGGCAGCTTGAGACAATTGTACAGGTGAGGTGATGGCATGGTTTCCCCCAAGCAACTCCACTCCCGCCACCATGCCCACTGATACCTCAGCTAATAGAATGCGTCGAAAAGCATTGGCAATGGCCGCGTCGATTCCCGCCATGTCAAATTCCAATGAGTTTTCATCCATGTGTACTACATCCACACGGAAATTCTAAAGGGACAGGAAAAAACTAAATGAAGCCTGCCCTCTGCAGAGTCGACGCCTCCCAGCGCATTAACGCCCTCTCTCCAAAACCTTCCCTTGGCCCACACGTCCCTCATTAGGTGTTCTCTTTCTCCTCCGATCCTTTACCAGTCTCTTAAAAAGTCTCCCTGTTTTTATCTTCCATTCACTTAAACCCTCCACAATACAGCTTCCAGCCAGTCCATCCTCAGACACTACCCTCCTAAAGAACAGGCTTCCATCCTGCTTAGTTTAGGTGACACTAGTAATCCCTATCTCACTAAACTCTGCTGCATTTGGCATTTGTTGATAGACTCCCTCTATTTTCAAACTACTGCCTTCATTTCAGAGCACCAGTCTTGGTTCTCTTCCTTCTTTTCTCTGATAAATCCTAAATTCACTATCTTCCACCTACTCCATAATGTTACTATTTCCCAGGTTTTTGTCTCTCCAGGGTGACCTCACCCACACTCGTGGTTTTAGCAACTATTTGTACTGACAACTCTCAAAATTATATCTCACTTCTGATCTCATTTCAAACATATATTCTGCTAGACTTCTCCACACACAGGAAACTGCATCATCGTTCCCCTTTCCCAGACCCATTTCTCATCAGCAAATGACACCATCATCCATAGAAGCAGTTCCCTGAGCTAGGTCATTTGACACTCCCAGCTCACAGCCCATATCAAAGCAATTACCAAACTTACCTTCTATCTCCCCTTGGCTCTATTTCCGAGATGATAATCTTAGTTCATGCCTTCAACCTCAGCTCCCCTATGCAATTCTGTGACAAATCGGCCTGCCCCATATGATGATCCTCAAATTCATTGTCTCCCAACCATTAAGGTTGCAAATCTGATCAGGTCTGCTTAAGAGCTCTTCAAAAGCTCCCTAGAGACCTACAGTGCCTAAGACGCTCGCCAGCCCACTTTGCCCTCTAGCAATAATGAACTGCTTGGACATTCCCGGAGCACAGCTCACGTAAGCCTTTATAACTCAGCTTCTGTTCTTAGCTCTTCCTCGCCCTTCGCTGTTCTCAGCTTCTACTTAGCGTTCAAGGCTCAATTTAGACGTCATCTCCTTCAGGAAGGAAATCTTCCATACCTCTGCGCCCCCTTCCCATTCTAAACTAAGTGCCTCTGCGGGATACCCCACCCCCAGCCTTCCTTAGTGCTATTAACCGCTTTCACCACATTACACTGGAATCATTTGTTTACACGCGCTCTTCTTCAACAAGGCTGAACTTCTTGTTCGCAGAAAACGGCAGAAACCGTGTACAGAGCGCCTAGCATACTGCTCAATAAACGTTTTGTGAACGGCGCGAACCCCCAAGGGCAGCTTCTAAGGCACAGGCTGCTCAGATCACACGGTCCGTTCCTCACATCTCCCACTTTCTCGCACCCCACCCACCTTCTCGAAGTGGTCCTGGTCCCAGGCATCATCATAGCCGGAATAGTTGCCGGGAAAGTCCGTCGTATGAACCTAGGGCAAAGAAAGACGAGTCTGCCGCAAAGGGGCAGGGAGCACAAGCCTGTCCCCACTCCGATCCCAACTCATCCCTGTTCCGCTCTCATTTCTCCTCCTGAGCTCAAGGCCACAAGACTTACATTGCGAACCCCGAACTCCCCTAGAACCACGCGGCTCCGCATTTCTTCCACCGCCTGGGCCGCCGCCATCTTCAACGCCTGCACGTGACTAGAGCATCAAACCGGCGCGTGCGTTCTCGTCGCCCTCCTCCGTCTCCGTGGCAACGCACCACCGCCTGGAATCTTAAATATCGCGAGACTCCGCTCCGCCTCCGTCCACGTCCCCAACTTCCGGAAGTCAGTTTGGGCCAAACATCCGGGTTTCTCTGTTTTGCGTTCCGGTCGGTCCCACCTCTCTTTCTCGCCGCTGGACGTCTGCCTCCCTCAGGCCCACATCTCTCCCACTTCTCCTCCGCGCGCGGGGCCGGCGCGGGCTTCAGCGACGGGAGCTCTTGAGGGACATGGCAACTACGGCGGCGCCGGCCGGGGGCGCCCGAAACGGGGCTGGCCCGGAATGGGGAGGGTTCGAAGAAAACATCCAGGTAATGTCCCCAAGGCTCGGGCTGCTAGCAGCCCCAGGGCCAGCAGCCGTCCTGAAGTGTCGTGGGGACTGTGCCTAGGAGGCTGGAAGTCTGCTCCATTTGCAGCACTTTTTCTCTTGCTTGGGTCTTGCTGCACACGAAAGGCAGTGGGACTAGTGCTGACCTGAAAGGTCCAGACTGGTACTCCAGCCAGAGGGCTTCACATCTCTAGGCCTGCCCGCTCTGCTTTCGGAACAAGTTAGGAGGTCTGTCGGGGTCAGGTATGGCGGGGGTATGGGCGGCACTCACTGGCACTGGCTGAAACCATACTCTCTGCACAGCCTCGTTTGGGGTTTGGGAAAGACCAAGGACATGGGTGCTTTTGCAGCCCTTTGAGGCTTTGATAGGGAAGGTAGGAGAAAGACATGTATGGAAGACAGGGAGTGGGTTTCCCAGGCAAAGAAAAGAGAGCCAAACAACCAAGGGTTCTGAGAGCAAAAGAGGGGAAGAGAGTGGCATGGTCTATGGTGATTCCAAGCCATATCCCCAGCAGTGACAGAACAAAGCCCCAAACCGTGGGATGAACAGAGGAGGACTTAGTGGATGGAGCAGAAAGGTCCTGCACTCCAGGAGCCACTGTCTTCACAGGGTGGGGGCTCAGCTGTGATCGACATGGAGAACATGGATGATACCTCCGGCTCCAGCTTTGAGGACATGGGTGAGCTGCATCAGCGCCTGCGTGAGGAAGAAGTAGATGCTGATGCAGCTGCTGCTGAAGAAGAGGATGGGGAGTTCCTAGGCATGAAGGGCTTTAAGGGACAGCTGAGCAGGCAGGTGGCTGACCAGGTAAGCAAGCTTGGATCCCTGGCAGGTGGAAGAGTATACCTAGGCAGGCCCCCAGGTTCTGGAGTTGGTGTTCAAGTTCATCCCAGGTTGTCCAGTTAGAACCATGTAGAAATCCAACAGAAAATAAGCTGCAGGGCCTAGAGCCAAGAGTCTCACAATTCCCACCCACCCCACCCCCGTCTTCCTTACTTCAGATGTGGCAGGCAGGGAAGAGACAAGCCTCCAGGGCCTTCAGCTTGTACGCCAACATCGACATCCTGAGACCCTACTTTGATGTGGAGCCTGCCCAGGTGCGAAGCAGGTGAGGATCCTTCTGACAGAAGCTGCCATCTCAACACCTAATCCTTGATCCAAACTACCACCAAATACCAAGCCTTAGGCTCCCCGAGCCTTTGTGACCCCCACCCCGCCCTCATCATTGCACCTGTACCCAGCCGCACCAGACCTGTTAGCAGTCATGGAACAGGATATGGTGATAACACACTGCCTTCCTCCTCTTCTCCATCTAGCAATCGACTCATCTTCCCTCAAAACCTAGCTCAAATGTCGCTTTCTTTGTTCTTCATTCCTCAACCCCATCCCCAGTTTTTCCTCTCCTGCTGACCCTATAGAACTCTATGCTTTCCTCTAACAGATGACATTTAAGCCATGCTGTACTTCCTTATTCCTGGGTCTGTCTCCACAGATTCCGCCTCAAAAGCAGGCTCTATTTTGTTTATCCTTTTATTCCCAGCACCAGAAGAGTCTATGAGCCAAAACATCAGTGCATAGTTGTTGAATGACTTTTCAAGAGCTGGATTTAATCTTGGCTTGGTCGTTTGTTCATCCTTTAATGTAACCAACGTTTAGCGAATAGCCAGTACCACTCAGCAAGGCTTTATTAAGCATTCGCTCTGTGTCTGGCACTTTAGTTGTTATGTCTGATTCAGTGGTGAAGATAGATGGGAGCCTTGTCCTCGAGTGCAGTTAGAACACAGCACTCACGTGCTATGGTGGGGCACACGGGAGGGACACCTGGACCCAGAGTAGGCTGGAGGGTGGGAGAAGGCAGGTTTCCCAGAGGAAGTAAAATCTAGCCAAATTCCAATGTATTATTAGGAGCTAGCCACTTAAGAAGAGAGTGGGGGAGTGACTTGTGCTTTTATTCCTCCTGCCTGGACTGCTTATACCACTTCAGATATATTTTCAACAAAATGCTCAGTGGTGCCTAAAGGAGTGGTAAGCAGAAGGGGCAGGAGGCACGCTGGTTCCCTCAAGTAAAGCCTTTCCTTCTAAACCTCTTCCAGGGCTTCAGCATCACAGCCCTGAATTCAGGGCATTCTCTGCTGGGGTTTGCCTGTCTTTTAAAGGGGAGCAGGTCAAATAGGTAAATTGTCAAGCCTTCTCTCCAGGCCCAGCTGGGCTGAGGCAAGGAAGTGATTCCCTCATTCCTTGTCCATCTTGACTGTCCTCTTCTCCCTTTACCACCCAGCGTGTTCTCTGGTGTGAGAGAGATGAGTAAGATTCAGGCCCTCCAGAACCTCATAGCCTAGTGCTGCCTCTGCTTTCATATCTCCTCTCCTCTCCCAGGCTCCTGGAGTCCATGATCCCTATCAAGATGGTCAACTTCCCCCAGGTGAATAGGGGGTAGCATGTCTGGAAGAGCCTCGGGAGGCACTAGGGCAGAGGGTGGGGCCACCAGGCAAAGCCTGGGAAGGCATAAGCAGAAGGGCCATTGTCCCCTCCAGCCTGAATGAGTTGGTATATTGACAGAAAATCGCAGGTGAGCTCTATGGACCTCTCATGTTGGTCTTCACGCTGGTTGCCATCCTCCTCCATGGAATGAAGACATCTGACACCATCATCGTAAGCAGGGCAGAGGACTGTGGGGGGTGGCTGACCTGAGTTGAAAGCTGCCCAAGGAGACACTGGTGGAGTGAGGTAGAAGCAGGCCCTGAGGAAGGCCCTGGGTGAGGCTGCGACCAGAGGCCTCCGAGGACTAAGTAGAGCCTTCCTCCCACAGCGGGAGGGCACCCTGATGGGCACAGCCATTGGCACCTGCTTCGGCTACTGGCTGGGCGTCTCGTCCTTCATTTACTTCCTCGCCTACCTGTGCAATGCCCAGATCACCATGCTCCAGATGCTGGCCCTGCTGGTAAGGAGTCCCACATGGTGCTGGGCAAGGGTGATGTTAAAAGAGTAGCCAGGCCGTGGTCTGCATCTGTCCTGGGGCCCCAGGGCCTGGAGTGGGGTGAGCTGGCCAGTGGACCATTTCTTTCTCAGGGTCCCCAAGAGGGTCCTGAGGCCAGCCCAGCCCACGTGATTGTCCTCCCCACCATCCTCCTTCCTAGGGCTATGGCCTCTTTGGACACTGCATTGTCCTGTTCATCACCTATAACATCCACCTCCATGCCCTCTTCTACCTCTTCTGGCTGCTGCTGGGTGGGCTGTCAACTCTGCGAATGGTAAGCTGGGCAAGAGGTTTCCAGAGGTGGGCTGTCCTCCCAGGGAGTTGGGTTAAACAGCCCAGAGCTCCGGCCGAACCCCACCGAGGGCTCTGGATGGGAGGGAAGAGCCCAAAGATGGTTCTGCTCTGGGTAGGAGTGTCTTCTCCACACTGCTCACTTTGGAACCAGGTCCTCTGAACTGTATTCTTGTGGCCCTAGGTGGCAGTGTTGGTGTCAAGGACTGTGGGCCCCACACAGCGGCTGCTCCTCTGTGGCACCCTGGCCGCCCTGCACATGCTCTTCCTGCTCTATCTGCATTTTGCCTATCATAAGGTGGTAGAGGGTAAGTGACAGGAGGGCCTGGGCGCGAGGGAGGGGGAGAGAGCCACCCAGGGCAGGGCCCAGCCGACTCGTGCTCACCTTCCATCCTCCATCTTTCAGGGATCCTGGACACCCTGGAGGGCCCCAACATTCCACCCATGCAGAGGGTCCCCAGAGACATCCCTGCTGCGCTCCCTGCTGCTAGGCTTCCCGCCACCGTGCTCAATGCCACAGCCAAGGCTGTCGCGGTGACCCTGCAGTCACACTGACCCCACCTGAGATCCTTGGCCAGCCCCCTTTCCCCCAGCTGTGGAGCAGAGGAAGATTAAAGGACAGTACTGATGACATGTGTCTCTTTGATGGGGTCTGCAGCTGCCACAGAGCTGTAGCTGCTTAAGCACCTCCTTGACACCCGTCAGGGCTCCCGAAGGGCACAAGGCCAGGAACTCACGGCCAGGACTGCAGGCTCTGAAGCCAGTGCAGAAAGTGGGCCAGCTCCTCTGAGCCCTCTCCACCTACCCCTTCCCTCCTCTTTGTCTCTCCCACAATGTCTTGCTAAAGATAGACTTGGTAATTAAAATACTGATTGAAGTCCGGAACTGCAGCTGCCCTTCCAGTGGTCCTCCTGCCTTCCTACTTCCTGTGCACTTTCCTGTTCTTGTCAGTGGTGGGCATGTCACATGTTCCATTCTTTATACCCTCATCCAGGCAGGATGAAGGAGGGACAGCCCAGACTACATTGAAAGTAGTGACTAAATATGTAACTTGCCCAAGGGCAGGGGACACCTGGCCCGTGGAGCACAGGGAGAACTCAAACACAAGAACCATGAGCCTCATGGACCAGCACACCCAGCTTGAGTGTGGGCTCAGCCTCATTCTTGGGATGCCAGTGGAGTAATGACAAGTGGACAAGAACTTCCAGACTCAACCTCATGTCATTAAAAGCCCTCAGGCACCTGAGCCATTGTGTAGGGATAACTTTCCTGTGGGAACTCACATGGGAAGCCAAACTCGGCTTTGCCTTGGTTATACTGGGGCCAGAGGGACAAAGCCTCTTCCAGAATTTTCTCTGTCCTTCCTCTTCAAGAGTGTGTTCACTCCTAAAAACCACCACCACCCCAAGCAGAGCACCGTCCACCCCCACCACTCACTTCATCTGCTCCACTTGGGCAGTTAATTCAGGTGGTTAACAGAGGGACTAGAATGTTTGACCTCCCTTCACTATGCTTACATTATTCAGTAAAAAAATCATTACCCTAGTAAATCTGGGGCAGCACCTTGCCCTCCTGATAAGGGGACTGAAAGACGTGCTCTGCATTCGCGCGGTGCGACTGTTCCGGGAGGCCCGCACCATCAGCAGCAGACAACGTTCTGACGGCACTGCCCGCGCTGTGCGGTGTGCACGTCCCGAGCGCTCCAGCCCGCTTCCCCCGGTCCTGCCACCGCTCGGGGTCGCCGAGCCGGACACCCCCTTTATTTTGGCTACCCCGGTCTCACGGACACCGAGAACCTCAGGGCATCCGTGCCCTGCGCACGTGGGGAAGGGGCGGCACCGACCCTGCGCCCGTCCGCGCCCGCCGGCCCAGGGACCTGTCGCGCCCCCCCCGCCCCAGGCCGTGTCGCCGGGCCGCGCCGCGAGGCCGCCATCTTGCGAGGGCCGCGCGGCCAGTCCTGGCCGGCTGGGACCCCCGCGCGCCCCGTCTCTGGTCGCGGGGGCGGGGACGCGGGGGTGGGGCGGGGCGCGCCGGAAAGGGCCCTGGGGACTTTCAAACGGGACGCGAGGGCGTGTCCGGGGCTCAGGCGAAGGCACCGAGGATCTGGACGTCGGAATGGGGAACGACGGGAGAATGGGCAAAAAAGTCCGGTGGGTCACAGTCTCCAACGCCATCCGCATGCGCCGCGCCTCCACTCTTGCGTCCCCACCCCGCTGCCCGTTCCGGGCCTCAACACCGCTCCCTACACGCTACCTGCTGTAGGCCCACACCCGGGGGAGGAGCGTGCACACCGCTCCGGAACCACCCGGTGTGCGCAAACCTCGTGGACGCGCGTGGCCGAGGCCGGGCAGGGGGCGGGGCGAGCGGCGGTGACGCGGCGGTTGCCATGGGAACCCGCCGCCCGCTCCGGTGCAGGAGCCGAAACCGAAGCTGCCGCCCGCCGCCCGCTGCCCGCCTGCCGGGTGCCCGCCTGCCCGCTCCGGGCTCTCCCCGCGGGGCGGTAGGGGGAGCCGGGCTGGAGGAGGGGAGGGGGATGCGGCCTCCGAGCGGAGACTGGCCCCGCGCGTCCTAAGCCGAGGCCCCTGAGCCGCCGCCGCCGCCACCGGGAGGGCCCAGGACAAGCGCGGGCAGCGCCCGTCCGGCTCCGGATCGCGCATCCCGGCCCGCCGCCCAGACACGGACCGCACGGTCCGCCCCGGCCGCAGCGCCGCGAGGTCTCAGCCCTGCCGGCGACCTCCGCGCCTCCGCAACCCCGGCCGGCTCCGGCCCGGGACCCCGCGCTCCTCGCCGCTGCAGCCGCCGCCCCTACCGCCGCCGCCTGCGCCTCTGCCGCCGCCGCTGCCCCCGCTTCGTCCGCGCCCCCAGCCCGGGCCCCGACCTCAGCCCCGACCCCGCCCGCGGCCCCGCCAACCTCGGCCGCGGCCCAGGCCCCACCCCCGGCCCCGGAGTTCCAGCCGTGGGAACGATGCTGCCCAGCTCCATCCAGATTTCGGGGGAGCCGCTGTCAGGCGCCGAGGTGCGGGACATCTGCCGCGGCCTGCGCGACAACGCCGTGCGCCTGCTCTCGCTGCGCGGCTGCCGCCTTTGCGACCGCGACTTCGGCCGCATCTGCCGGGCCCTGGCCGGGGCCACGTCGCTGGCACAGCTCAACCTTAACCTGGGCGTCGTGTCCAGCCCCAGCCGCATCAAGCAGCTGGCGGAGGCGCTGCGGACCAACCGCTCCATCCAGTCCCTCTTGTGAGTGTGCTCCCTCGCAAGGGGGTCCCGGGCTCTGCACCCCTCCCATTCCTCCACACACCTTCCTGTACCTGTCTTTCCACCAACCTACCTTCTCACCCCGTATACACACACCTCATCCCTCTGCCTGGGCCTCCACAACACCCTCCAAACACATGCCTTATCTGCGGACTGTGCACACGCAGCCCCACCCCAATGGAGGGTTTACCCACCTGCTCCTAGCAGGGCACGTGCACCTCTCCACCTAATCGCCCTCCTGACTTCTCGGGAGCAGCTCCTCAGTTCCCAAAAGGGAACTCTCCCCTGAGGACTAGACCACGACCCCTACATTCTGCCCACTGAAGAAGCTCCGTCGCCACCTACACACCCCTTCTCTGTGCTCTGTCCTGGATCCCAGTCCCTGCCCCAGAAAAGAAACAGAATTCCTCTCCTACCTGTATTCCTTTAGAATCTAGAATTTTCTTTCTCCCTCCCCAAGGCATCCCAAGTGGTGTGACTGAGTGCCCTCTTTACCTCTGGGGCTCACATAAGGGAAGTGCCCCTTCTGCCTACAGATAGGACTGACCACCGCAGTAACCTCTGCTCTCTGTCTCACCCCCAGCCTGCATGGGAGCCCCCTGACAGATGCCGGGCTGGCCTTGCTGAACCCCGCCCTGGCCCTCCACCCTGCCCTCGTGGCTCTGGACTTGGGGGACTGCATGCTGGGTGACGAAGCCATCAACCTCATCTGTGGCCTCCTCCCCCCAGATGGGGCCAAATCTGGTGAGCAAGGCCCTGCTGAGGGCATGAACTGGTATGGCCTTGATGAAAAGCTAAGTGCACAGGGTAAGGGGTGCGGCCCGGAGCTGAGGGCTTTGCCCAAATGGGAGAAAATCCTCTCAGGAAGGAGAAGGATTGGGGGGCTGAGCAGGATGGAGACAGGAATCCAGGCTGGGGGAATTGGGGGGGGGGGGACGGCGTGGGGGGTTGCAGTGCAGGGAAGGCTTGGGTCTCTAATGGCCCTGGAACTCTGTGGTAGGGGTGGGGTGGCTCCCAGCCACTAGGGACACCCCAGAGACCCGGGATGGGGGAGGGGCTTGAGGAGGGCCTGACCTCCATCCTGGCTTCTTGCTACGATGCTGCCCAGGCTTGAAGGAGTTAACGCTGAGTGCCAACCCTGGCATCACCCCTAAGGGCTGGAGCCGCCTCGCCATTGCCGTGGCCCACAGCTCCCAGGTCCGCGTCCTCAATCTGGACTACAACCCCCTGGGTGAGGCTCAAGAAAGCCCCTTTCAATTCTCACCACCCCACCCCCATCCAAGAACCTGGGGCCATCAGTTGCCATGGTAACCCCCACACTGGGGAAGGAAAGAAGGGAAGGGGGTCTGGGAGGTAGTAGAGGAGCCACCTGTGTGGAGAACCAGATGACCAACAAGTAGATCAAAGCATCCCTCACCATCCCTGGGCCTGGCTTGCTTCATCCATTCACTCACCAATCACAACGCTCCCCTCCTGGCCATCTACCAATTGTCAATATTTCCTGGCCTGGGGGTAGGATCTAAGGTTGTTAGGGCAATGGGGAGACCGTGTGGAGAAAGGGTTAGCATGCTTGTGCACAAATGCAGTTGAGTGTGTGCTCTCTCCAGGTGACCATGTGGCAGGGATGCTGGCTGTAGCTGTGGCCTCCAGCCGCACCTTAGAGGTCCTAGACTTGGAGGGCACAGGGCTCACCAACCAGTCAGCTCAGGTGAGAAGTCCTCATGTTTGGGGATGGGCCGGGGGTTGGGGTGGAGGTTAGCTGGTGCATCTGTGGACATTCGGAAGGGGTGGCAGGTTGGAGCCCGAGGCGCTGCCTTAACTGTGTTCATCCTTTTTCATTCTCTGCCCCACCTCAGACCCTGCTGGACATGGTAGAAAATTACCCCACGGCTTTGCGGAGCCTGGTGCTGGCTGAGAACAGCATCAGCCCAGAGCTGCAGCAGCAGATCTGTGACCTCCTCTCTGAGGGGGAGGAGGAGGAGGAGACGGCAGGAGGGGCTGGCAACACCCAGGAACGAGAGAGAGGGCAGGAGTCTGCTGTCCACCAGAGGGGCAGCAGCTCCTGGATGTGCCCCAGTGGTAAGAGCCCTGAGGGTTGATCAGAGCCAGGTCTGGAAGAGGCTTGGGACCAATGAGAGTGGGTGTGGGAAACCTAGGCCACCTCTCACCTATTTGTGGTCCCCAGTGGAGGAAGAAATTGTGGTCTGAACACCCCTTTGCCCTTCCACAGATCCCAGCTCTCAGATGGTGCTAATGACGTCAGGACTAGGGGACAGTCTGTTGGCTGAGACCGAGATGTGACTCTCCACTTGGGCTTCTGTGCATCACTACATTTGTCTGTGTCCCCAGCACCTTGACCCAGGTGTCAGGGTCAGGCCCTGGGGCTCTGGCAGCTCCTGGCAGTGTGGTGGGAGGCTCTGGAAACTGTGACAGAGCAACAGCCTTGGAGGCAGTTGAACCCAAGGCAATACCTCTGCACTTGTTGGCAGCTCTGGCTGCAGCCCGCTGGCTCGGAAGAGATTTTATGAACTCTACAACCTGGCGTGTGGCTGTGGTCACTGGGGCTCAGCAGTAGGGGAGGAACTGGAATTACCACTAGGCACCACTAGGGGGCAGTGCCACCTCACAGCCCAAGCTCCAGGCAGTGTCCTCTGGCCCCAAGTGTCCCAGACAGGTCTTGACCTGGGGTTCTGGGATGACACCTCACACAGGCCCCACGATAAGCATCATAACTAAGGTAAACACCCCACCTCAAGAGCTGGGCTGGACTGCACTCTACCTCGAGGAGAGACTTGGTCCCGGCCAAAGTTACTTGAGGTGTACCCTCTCCCACTGCCGGATGCTCCATGCCCAGGGAAGACCCTGGCAGAGTGTGGCAAGGGAGAATCACTAGCAAAGACTAGGACATCACAAGCACTGAGAATACTCAAGAATGGGGAGAAAACTGGCAGAAGGAAGGTCATTAATAGACAAATTAAGCCATACCAGTAAAATAGTTTTAATTAATTTTAAAATAGTCATCGATGTGAAAATTTCCCAAAGCTGGGAGTAACAGTCTAGAGCCAAGGTGGGGAGGGGGCCAGGCCTCACATAGAGCTCAGCTTGAAGCCCCTGAATCCCACCCTCTACTCCCTTCCAGAGGGAGGAAGGAAACAGAGCCCTGAGTCAGCCCTCTCCCTCATCCAGGCCTCTTGGAGGCAACACCCCTGCAGGGGGTTTGGGGGGAGAGAGAAACAGGTGGAAAATAGAAATTAGAGGTTAATAATCCCAACAACACCCCCCACCCCCCAAAAAAATAACCAAACAAAACTCATGGATATGAAAGGGGGATGGAGGATGAACACTGATGGAATAAACCCCTCAGCTCCCCAGAACAGCCCAACCTGGGCTGGGCTGATTGGAAGAAAGGTCTTGAGCCCCAGCTGCATGTTACCTTTGGAGAATAAATATTCCAAGAAGAAGGGGAAAAACCATGAGGCAAGCCGGTGCCATTCACAGTCAACGCAGCTGAAAGGCCTGGTGTGGCCACCACCTGACCCTACCCACACAGGGAGCAGAGCTGTGCAGGCCTGGAGGGAGGGAAGTCCAAGGGCTCGGCTGGGCGGGGACCCTGAGCTGCAAGGGTATGAGCCTCCTTGCAGTCCCAGTGCAGCAGTGGCAGGAAGGCAAGCAAGGGCCCTAGTTGAGCAGGTTGCCCTGCTCCTGGGCCTGGGTCAGGCTGTCCTTACGGTGCAGGTGGTGCACCCCCATCCTCTTGGGGCTGCGCTGGGGGCGGCTGGAGCTAGGGAGTGCCCAGGTCCTAACCTCAGTGTGGGAAGTGCCTGGCCCCTCCTCTGTGCCACTACCACTGGGCAGCAGGCTCTGGCGCTCTTCCTCGGGGCTGACTGGCAGGTTCAGCTGTTCTTCCTCTTCCTCTCTGGGAAGGCCAGAGTCAGGTTCTGGAGGCAGCAAAAGCCTACTCTCACTGGGTGGGGGAGAAGGTGCCTGAACCTCCTCATCTCTGTCAGCAGGGCTAAGAGCAAAATGGCGCTGCAGCTCAGGGAGTGCATCACGTCCAAAGGCAGTGCGTTGGGCCACAGCGGCCGGGGGTGGAGCACGGTCCACAAATGCCCGCTGCCAGCTGGCCAGCAGGTCCTCCTCAGAGCTGGCAGAGCTGGCTGGGGCACTGTGGGTTGAGGGGGTGGGTCTGGGCTGGTGGTGGGGTGAGGCCCGGGCTGAGGCAGGGCTGCTGGGCACTGGGCTGGGGCGGGCCCGCTCACTCCCCTCCTCCACCAGGCTCAAGGAAATGGCCTGGCGCGTAGCGTAAGTGCAGTTGGGCAGGGGGCTGTTGCGGGGAATTCGCACCTTATCCTCAGAGAACTCTATTACCTTGCGGCCAGGATACAGCGGGTGTGGTGGACATGGGGTGGGGTAGGGGCTCAGCTTCTCAAAGGCTGGCAGAGGCAGCTCCTCTTCTGGGGAGCCCCCAGCAGTGCCCAGAGAGTGGCACTCCCCATTGGGTTGGGGGGTGGGGCTGCCAGGGGCTGGGGGACTGGCTGGGTCACCCGGGGCACCCCCACTCATGTCCACATGCACAAAGACATCCTCAGCCAAGGGGTGCCCAGCACTGCCTGACTGGGCTGAATTGAGCAATAGCGACTCTGGCTTCTCCAACACCCGGGCAATGATCGAGGTGGGTACCACAGCCCCTGGTGCCAGGCTGGGGGCAGGTTCCAGGCTGGCAGCCTCTTGACCACTGTGCAGATGTTTCCGAACCATGTCCTGTAGCTCACAGGGCAGCTGGGGTAAAGGAGCAGGAGAAGGGAAGAGAGACATGAATGATCCCAGCCTAAAATAGCTTGACTCAGGACAATAATACCGGCTACCACATACAAGAACCACTGTGTGCTCAGCCCTTTGCTCTCTCCCGCTCTCGCAGAGATAAACTGACGCTCAGTAGAGGTAAAATAACTTGAAGCTTTTGATGAACACAGCCAGGATCTGAACCCAGAACTAGTGCTAAGGCCCACATGCTCTCAAACTTCTGTCTCCCCATCTCAGCAGTGGCTTCTGCCCAAACCAGACAGAAGTTTAAGAATGTGTAGTGACCAGCAGCCTTAAGAATACGTTCCCTCCTTCCGAAGGCCCCGTCAACCTGGAGCCTGAGGCTCTGGGTCCAGAGTTTGCCCCTTGGGGTTAGGGAGTCATTTGGGCCTAATCCTCTCTCAATACTCTTTTGGCTGATAGCCCTGGCCACCCCCTCCTTCCTGCATAAGGTCCTGGAGTTGAGTCCCTCTCTCCCTGTCCCTGTTCCAGAACTACCAACAGGGCCAGCCCCCAGCCCCAGTGATGGGCCCCTGACAGCACACAGGATACCAACGAGTGGCAGGTGACTGGCCTGAGAGGAGACATGGAGGCCAGGCCACAGGGAGGGAGAGGCGCAGAAACTAGAGTGAGAGGAGTGTATAAAGGCTGGCGTGATGACAGGGAGGGTGTTCTACTCACATCGGCGAATTTGTGGTTACGGAAGTGAGACTTGTTGCACTTGAGGAGCTGCACAGCCAGGTTGCAATCCAGCCGGTACCGCTCCTGCAGATACAGATGTGGGTCAGAGCCCGGCGCTACCCAGGGGAGCAGGGCTGGGCCAGGACAAAGCCAGCCACAGGCAAGGAAGGCTCCTGACGGACACATACATTGAGCTCCTCCAGCTTGTTGATGGTGTTCTTGGCATCCAGCAGCTTGTTGGTCAGCTCCACGATCTCCCAATCCAGTGTCTTCCTATCCATCTCAGCCTTCTTGATCTGAGACACAAGACTTGTGGTGAACCCAGCCCACACCAGCCAGCCCTTCCTCCCCTTCCACCTCTTCCTCCAGCCCAGAGACACAGGAAGCCACAGGTGCTAGGGCAGCCAAGGCGGACGGAGTAGAGACAGACGATGGACAGACAGAAGGAGACCAGACACCTCTCCTGTTCTCTGGGCTGGCTGTGGAATGGGGGCTTTCTAAGCATAAATTGCTGCCACCAGGACCCAGGACAGAGGCAGTATAAGAGCTGCCCATCCCTTGAGGGAACTGGAGGGGCTCTACGCCCTAGGCAAGGCAGCTGGGACCTGAGAGGCAACAATTGTGCAAACCCAGGGGCTGAAGCCTATGTGTGTAGCTGTTTCCAGGATCAGGCTAGGGGAGGGAGGAGGGAGTGGGGCTGGGTGGCAGCTGGGGGCGCCTGTGAGATTATCTAGTTGAGCAGGGAGAGAGCTGGAAGCTCAAAAGCAGCCTTCTGACCTTCAGCTCATGGACTGGACCTACAGCCTCCCTCCCCGAAATGGCTTGGTCTGCTGCCACTGCAGCTGAGAAGCTGTGAGTGTTCACTGGTGACATCAATCAGTACTTCTGCTGGAGCCAAGAGCAGGCTCCCCAGCTGTCCTCCAGGAGGGAGGCCCTGACTACTGAATGGGCCTCACATAGGAAGAGGCAAGGAGTGGGCAGAGGAAAGAGCCAGGGCCCAGCAATCCCAGATCTCAGCTGAGGAGGAGGCCAGGGCAAGGGAGGAAACACACAAACTCAGACGCAACTGCAAAAATCCAGCTGTGGCTAAGAGAGGCCTGAGAGGAGAGCGCGGCAGCAACGGCGGCAGCATGAGGGGAAGATGAGGAGAGAAGAGAAACAGTGTGAGCATTAGGACAGTCCTGACTTGCACAGCACACTGCGGTCCCCTCCCCACCACTGCACGCCCCCCACCTTGCCCCCCTCCCCAAGACGCAGGGCGGAATGGCATTCCCTGGCAAGTCCTAGCCCCCAGCTATGCTGTGAGCATAGTGCCAGCCAAACTGCCCTCCTGGACAGGTTACCAGCGTGTGCAGCTTGTCCTCCAGCTCCTGGTTGGTCCTCTGGGAAGCCGTGTAGCTGTTCTGCAGCCTGTAGAGGAATAAAAGGCAGAGCCCTGGGTCAAGATCCTGTTCTTTAGACCCTGCTCAGCCCCTCCTTGATATGGGATGGGGCAAGTCATTCTCCTCCCATAACTTCAGTTTTCTCAAGAGAATCAGATGATCTCTGAGGCCTCTTCCAGTCAACCTCATATGAAGGGGAGATGTGTGCATGTGTGTCTGGGCACCTTGTGCCCACACCTGCGGAACTTGTCCTTAAACTTGTCCAGTTCCTCGCGGCTCTGGCCCAGCTCCAGCTCCAGGCAGTCCTGCCCGATTTCCAGCTCACGCTCCAGGGCCTCAGTGCGCCTGGTGGCTGAGGCCAGGCGCCGGCGAAGCTCCTCATTCTCCTGCTGCAACAGCCTAGCAGGGTAAGGGGTTAAGGGAAGAGGGGCATCAGAGATAGGGGCCAGCCCTGGAGCCCCAGGCTGGTCTCAGGAAGGAAGGAGTAGGGATGACCTGAGGACAAGCCTTGAGACTCAGTCTGAGTCTTGGGGAAGCATATTCCACAGGCCTGCTGGTCCCGAGAACATGACCTGGCTTGGAGGATGGGGGGAGACAGAGGGCAATCTAACACCCACTCACTGGAGAAGAATGAGAAGACAGAATTGGGGGGCGGGGAACAGTTCCAAGTCTGTCTCTGGTTACAGCCCAAGCCAGCAGGCCACCAAGCCCCCCAGCTCCAGTTTCCTCACTGCACAATCAGGCTGCTCCATTATTAATCTCTTGGAAATCCAGCCCAGCACTGCCCTCCTCTCCAGAGGCCTCACATGGCTGACAGCAAGGGCTGCAGGGAGGCAGCTGGCACAGGAGGGCCAGGAGCTGGGCAAGGGCTCTCTGGCAAGAGCAGGCCCTCAGAGCCAGCCCCTCCTTGATTCCACGTTCTCCTGGAGCCCATGGAATAAAACTGCTCTCCAGAAGGAATATCCATGACATCCAGCCTCCTCCCAGAGTCCCTAAAACACTCCACCCCCACCTTTACCTCTACCTAATCCAAAGAAAAGCCCAATTGTACCAAGAGCCTCGCCTGGAGCTAAGAGGGACAGAGTTGAGGCAGGGCAGGCTCTCAGGCAGCAGATACTCACTTCATCCTCTCCGCATCAGTCAGGGGCTCCTGGGCACAAAAGAACAGAAGCTTGAGGCTCAGCTCTGGGCCAGCTGACCTTCTGCTTAGCCCACCCTCCAAAGAGCCCTGGAAATGGCCATCTCTGAAGCCCAAAGACTCTCACAGCAGACTGGGCTACAAGGCCCTGCAGAGATGGAGGCAATCCAGTAACACCCAGACAAGCCTAGATTATTCTCTCCCACGCCAACAAGAAGATTCAAGAACCCCTTCTAACCATCACCCTTACCCACACCAGCTCCAACCCCTCTCTTAATCCTAGAGCCAGGTGCAAATGAATCCTGGTACCCATGCTACCTCTCCCAGGGATAAAGAACCTCTCAGCTGTTCACTGTGCTCCTAGTGGGCCCTGCAGGCATGGCAGAGACCTTCCTGGGAAGTGAAGAAGTCAGGTGAGCTATAGGAGGCTTCTGAGCTTTGACAGAGCTGGAGGGAAGACGGGCAGCAGCAGGCCTTTATTGAGGCCCGAGAGGAACAAGTGCATGGGGGAAGGAGAGCCTCTGGGCTATAACTGACCGAGAGTGAAGCGTCTTGTCTTGCTTTTAACCTTCTCCCCCGTCCTCCCAAGCCCCCAGGCTGGTCATGGCCCAAGAGCCAGAGCTCAGCCAACCAGAAAGCAGAGCGGGCAAGTGCTACAGCAAAAGGGAAATATCAAGGGGCCCACTCCAAATGGAGTTGACTGCTTCAAAATGCCAGGCATGGGCAGGCAAATGAGGGAGGTGGCCCAGACCATGGACTCTGGAGCCACTGACACCTGATTTGATCCGATTCTACCACACACTGATTACGGTTTATTAACCTCACTGAGGCTTAGCGTCCTCACCTACAAAACCAGGGGAATGCCTATGGGTGGCAAGTACCACAATACTTGGCCTTTTTATTTCATGTTCCCTGAACTGAAATGGGCAAGTCATGGCATTTCTGCCCTGAATCTGATCAAAGTGGGCCATGGGGTGCCAGATGCTCAGCATGTGTTGACTGTCCCTCAAGTTCTGTCAGCGTACTCTATCCACTGCAACAGGGTAGAAACACGGTAGTAAGGTGCACAAACCACAACACTCGTTTTCTCCTGTTGGTAAACTTAATGAGGGAGGATCACGGATTTGGAGGATGTTTTGCAGTTGACTGAAGGCGTCCTAAGAACCTAATGCAGTTCCTAGCAGGGAGCACGTATTTAACGAACATTAGCCAAACAAAGCAAAGCGGGAGGAAGGGCCGGACTTCCAGGCCAGTGAAGAACAGCCACTGTGGTAGGAAGGGCTGGAGCACCACCTCCCAACAGCCCGGAAAGGGGCAGCAGGGTGAGAGGCTCTCGTCTACTAGCAGAGGGCCAGAGTCCCAGCCTCCAGCAGGTTGAGACCCCTCAGTCTGGTGGGCTGCCTCTCGCAGAAAGAACAATACTGTGCAGGATCATTTCTGCCGAGCTACAAAATGACCCACAGGGGCTCCCTGACCCGTGGACACATACTCACAGCCGTCCTCTAGAAGCCTACACTGCCCCCAGCAGCACTGCTGCAGCTAGCAGGCTCCAGGCCTGTATCAGCAACACCATACCCTCACCCCAACTCAGGGGACCAGAAGTCCCCTTAGGTAGGACAAGACAGTGAGACACCCAGCCTCAGGGGCCCACCTCTGCCAGCCAGGGCAGGGTACCAGTCTTGCTGACCTCCTGCTCAAGCCGCAATCCAGGAACTTCCAGCCGCAACTCCCGATGCTCGGGTGGTGCCTTACGGTAGGGTTTCTTAACAGGAGCCGCACTGGTCATTCTGGGAGGTGAGGGCTCCTTGACCTGCTGAGGGGAAGGAAGCAAGGAAGGAGGTGGCTTAAAGATGTGGGCAAGAGGCCTTTGGACTGAGGGAAAAAAGGATGGGAAAAGGGACACAGATAGGAGCCACCAGACAGGCAGGCAGGCCTGGGCCACTGCTGGGGTCATTAGAAGGGCTGGACTCCAGTGTGTCAGTGCCCATGGGTAAGGGGAGTGCCGGAGGGGGGCCTGGGCACCAGGAAGAGTGGACTGAGCTCTAGGAGAGGGATGGAGAGTCTAAAGAGCAGCCCACCACTCGCCCTTGTGGGCTTAGAAGGCCTCTGAGGGAAAACCTGCTCTCTGCATCAGTTTCCTCAACTCTAAACCGGGGATGAAAACACTACCGATTTCATGGGGTTGTTGTGAAGATTATGTAAAGCAATCAAAACAGCACCTGGCACCTAGGAAATGTTCAGTAAATGTTGGCTTTAAAAAAAAAATCATAACCAGAAAGTAAGGGTTTGAGAATGTTGTTCACCCAACGAGGCTCCTCAGTGGGGGTCTCCAAGCTCGAGAGACCTGAAAGCCAAGCCTCTCTGGCCTCCACCACTCTCTTCACCAGCCCCCACCACGTGCCAGCCTCCCCAGAAGAGAGCCAAGTAGGGGGTGCAGGCCTCACAAGGACATACCGTCTGTTTGTCGGCAGCTCTCTCTGTTCCGCTGTCCTGGAGTTAGCCCTGGGCTCTCCGCATCCCACAGCCCCTTCAACTTCCTCTAGCCAACAGCTCCTGAAACCGGAGAAGGGAAGAAAGTGGAAACCAGGTGTCAGCCGCCTGTCTGTCAGTGCCACAGGCTGGTCTACCCAGTCCGGGATCTGGAAGGCCCCCAGGGAGCCAGGCAAGAAAACCTGGGAACAGGGGTCTGAGGGGAAAGTGGTGGAGGGGAGAGGACTGGAAGCACTGCGCTCTTGCCTTTCTCCATGAAAGCACTGTCGCATGTGTGTTTGTGTCTGGGTTCATGGTCTCAGCTTACCACATGCCCGATTCTGGAATAGTCTGGTCCTGTCCTGTCCCTATCCTACCGCACTTCTGTCCTGTTCATCTCCCAGGCCTCTCAGAGTCTGGAAACAACTAAGACATCTGGGGTTGTAGAAGAGAACACCAGGAAAAAGCCTAGTAGAGACCAGAAAAGATGCCAGAAAGAAAGCTCCTAGCAATGTTTCCAGAAGGAGCCCAAAGACTACTACTATGTACAGTGGTGGTAAACAGACTTGGCAATGAGGAAGGGTAGGTCCAGGAGAGAAAATCTGAAAAGGCAGCAGTTTAGAGCAATGATGGTTCTCCACCAGGGTGAGTCTGCTCCCCCCGTGCCCCTGCTCCCTTCCCAGATATCTGGCAAATGTGTGAGAACATTTTTGGTTGTCATGATAGGGGAGGGTGCTACTTGACTCCTAGTGGGGAGAGGCCAGAGATGCTGCTAAACATCCTAAAATGCACAGGAGGACAGCCCTCCTGACAGAGAATTATCAGCACAAAATGTTGAAAGTGCCAAAGTTGGGAAACCCTGGTGCAGAAAACCAAAAACTAGGGGAGCTGAGACACCTGGGTTCTAGGCTCAGTGCTGCTTCTGACACATTGTGTGGCGGTCGGTAAGTCCCCTCCTCACTGGATAAGCCTGTTTCTCATCTACACAAAGGTGGCTGGTGGCTGGTCTGAGTGACCGGTGAGAGGCCCTCCAGGTTCTTGGGGCTCCAAGTTTCACCCCAACCTGTAATAAGCCAGGTTGCAGCACGGGGGCAGCAGCCGCCACAGGGACCAATGGAGGCAGTAACCTTAGGTGGCCTTCTGGGCATAAACAATCTTCCCCCTGCCATCCATCTAAACAGAGCTGGGGGCTGAGGGAAGCCTTACAGGCTAAAGCATGTGTTCTTGCTGTTGGGACATGCCCTGGCCATGACTCCTGTCACATTCCCACAGCCCTGAGGCAAGAAGAATGGAGAGGAGTAGGGAAGGTGGGGAGCAGGAGTGGCTGCCCTACTCTGTCCGGGCAGCTTGGTCTCCGGCTCGGGGCTCTGAGGGAGCTGGGGTGTGGCAGTAGGCACGAGCCGCCAACCTCCGCCCCTCTGACGGTGAGGCAGAACGTGTCCCCACAGGGCACGAGCAGCATGCTGTGTCGGGCTGACTCCCTGCACAGGAATCCGGGCGGGCCTGAGAGAACAGCACATTCCTGGGGTGTGGGGGAGCAAGCAAGGCATCCCCACAGGTTCTGTGGGGCCACCCTTCCAGAAGGCCCCGGGGGGTGGGAGCTCCTATGGCCTGGCAGAGAGGTCCAGAAAGTCCCAAGCCAGCCTGGATACCTGGGTTCTGCTCCTCAAAAGGGGTGAATGGTGGTATATATGAGTTAGAAAAGGGGACAGAGATAGAGAAATAAGAGGCACAGGAAACCAAGAGGTTCTTCAAAATCCAGGGCAGGCTCCAGAACTGGCCTCAGCCTCCTCCACTTGTCTGCGGAGAAACCAGGCCCCCAAGCCCTTCCCCATTTGCTCCCCAGTCAGTTGAGTAGGCCTTCCTCCCTGCAGACCCCTTTGTGTACCCCCCTCTATACTCAGCCTCTTCTTTTCTTCCCTAGCCCTGTTCCTGCCAATGCACACACCGTTCTCTAGGCACCAGGACACTTGTATGGGTGGTGGGTAGGCAGAGAGGACAGTGACGTGCTCAGGTATCTGGTAAATTCTACCCACAAAGAGAGCAGCTTCACTCCATGCCTGTAGCCCTAGCTCTAGTTGTTACACATTCTGTAGCTCATCCTGCCTCATCTTGACCTCAAGTCCCCACTCCCCAGCCCCATGGCACATATTCCCAGGGCTTCCATGGCCAGATAATCTGGCTTGCTGAGAGGGCAGAAAGTGTGGATGTGGCTGGTAGTGAGATGCAGACCCAGGCTCTCTGGGATGTTTGAGAGGTGACTGGGGGTGGTTATGTCTCCCAGCCAGAGTCTACTCTTTTCACACATGTCAGAGTCACAAGGAAGGGAATCACTCCCAACTGGGGAAACAGAAGGCAATGCCACTAGGGAGGCAGTCCCCCAGGGAGCCTACAGTATCCCCAACTCAAGTCCATGAAGGAGAGTAGATGCTACTCCCTGCCCCATGTCCAAGAATACCAGTGTGTGTCAGGGCCCTAGCTCCAACTCCTGAGATGCGATAAGCAGCTCAGATCCAGCCCCCAGGGGCCCACAATTCCAGCACAGAACAGGAACACAATGGGCCTGGCAGGCCACTATCCTTGACTGAAAGCTCTGCAGGGAAGGACACATCTGGGGTAAGAGCAATGCCAGGTGGAGAACAAAACAAGAAGGAGCTGGACACCAGGCCCACAAGCTGGGAGAAGGTGAAAGGTGAGCTGGAAGGCAGCAGAGCAGTCCCTCCAGGAAGCTACCATATGCAGCCTCCACTGGCCACATTCCTTCCCCCAAAGGTTCCCAGGTTGCCCTGGAGTGTTTCAGCCCAAGGAGGACTCCCAATCCCATGTCGAGAAGAGGAGGCCCCTAATAAAGCAGCTGGACAACTCAGAATGGGACATGGGCCGTGCTAAGCAAGCAAGCAGCCTCTGGGGCCTTTGGCCTCTGGATGCTGAGCTGGTTCCAGGGCACCTCCAAGAAAATGGTCTTCTGGAAGGTCTAGAAATCCACAGAGAAGAATCCCACTCCCACCCCTCACCTCAAACTACCTGAGTTTCAAGGAATTGGAGGCAGATGACTTAGGATGTTGGGCTACCAGACATTGTGTTGGGTTTGTACTACAAGAACAGCTGTGCTCTGGGAAGAAGACTGAGGTTAAAACCCCTGGCTGATTCAGTCTGGTCTGGGGCTCCTCGGGCTGGACCTCTAGGCACTGGTGAGGGAGACACCCAGAGCAGCAGTAAACCTCCCCATCTCATGGAGGTGAGGGGAGAAGAGAAAGCAGCTCTCCTCACCTCTCACTGCCCCCACCCCACCCCACCCCACCCCACCCCGCCTCCTCCTTCCTCTTCTGCATAGTATTCATTCTTCGCTTACTCAAAAGCAGTTCAGAAGAGACACTCAACCCCGTATCTGCTGGGGCAGAGAGGGGGTGATAACTTCCTAATTGCCATGTTGCAATCTGCCAGTCAGTGCAGGCCGCCTGTTGCCGCCTGCCCCGTATTAAATACCTTCTCCCTGATTACGGCCCATGGGGCACGATTAGCTGCCTCCAGAGAACAAAGTCTGCTTTCATTAGAAATGGGACTCGGCACGCACAGCGAACCTGCACTCTGAACTTACTAAACAGCTGAGCAGAGAGTGTAGACAGAGACAAATATAAGGAGAAATGTGCCAGAAGCTGGCTGAGCAGTATCCTTTAATCGAAGAACAAAACATTTGTCAAGCATCACTCTTCAACCAGGAGCTGGGACTCATACGTGCTCCCTTTTGTGGATACGAAGAGTATGTGTATGTGACCAGGGGCTTCCACCATGGTCAGGAATCATCGCTGCTGAAGACGGAGTAGGACAAGGAGAAACCTCTTCAGAATCCTGATTCTCTCCAAAACACCACCCTTATTCCTACTCCCAGCAAACACCCACAGGAGGCAACAGCAAAAGGTTCAAGCCCAGGAGCCAAGGATACCCTCTCACTTCCTTCTGCCATCCTCTCTGTGGGTCTGCCCAAGGTCCAGGGCAAAGTGAAAGGTGCAGGAGAGGAAGAGAGGTCCAAGCACGCAGCTTTCTCCCTGCTGAGGGCTCAGAGGCCACCACTTCAACACTGGCCCAGCAGTGGGAGACAGGATCGAATCCAAAATGGGCATGGCTCTTTAGTTTTTCAAACTTCTGTCTTTCCCCGACAGGATGGCTCCTCCAGCTCCCCAGGTCCTGCACTGCTACCTCACTCCACTCACACCATGTCAGCTGCCCTGCCCTAGAGAGACCAACTGCCCCCCAGCGCTCCCCACATCACCCACACTCTTTAAGAAACGGTGGCCCCAACAGTTTATCTGGGCTCAGATCAATTCCGCACCTACTGATACACCTTTCTGCTCACAGCTGTCACTGAATCAAGCAAGTGAGGGACCTTAAGGGGTCAAAGAACCCCATCTTCTGAATCAGGGAGGGCCCACACATCACCACAAAAATCATTAAAGCTCTTCTTTGTAATTCACCAAGAAAGTCAAACAGAAGTTAGCAATCACTTTCAAAATGAAAGGAAAACTGGCCCTTTTTCAGAACATTCCAGCTGTGTTGTATGCTGCCTTAATTCCCTTGGAACCCAGCAGGATATAAATAAATAATAAACCCTTCCTAAAGCCCCTAATCAACTGCTAACATCAACATCCGACCACGCAGGGCCTAGAGCCTCCCCTGCGGGAAGCGTCCTCAGCTATCAGCCCTGGATGTAGAGTCTCTGAACTCTGTGAGCCTAGAGGAAGCTGCGCCTCTAGGGGCAGGACACACTCCTGCCATACAAGTCCAGCTGCTTCTCAAGCCTCTGAAATCCAGGCTCTGCCTCCAACTGAGGCCCTAGAAACATGAACCACCACCCTGCAAGGACCAGCCATGTAAACAGGTGACACAGCAGGGGCCCTGGGGATTGCTCACAAGGAACCCCACCACCATGAATATGAGCCCTCTCCACTCTGTCAGCGAAGAGCAGAACAGTCCCCCAGCACAGTGAGCTGATCCTCCCAGAGCCGACTGGGTTCAGCCTTCCCCTCACCATCTTTGATGCCCCTCCCGCTCACCCCCAGCCCCCAGTTCCCAGCATGCAGCTATTCCTGAGCTACATGAGCAAGGCCCTCAGCAATCCTGGGCACGTGGCGGGCAAGCAGCCAGCAGAGCATGGGGTGGAGCCTGGGCAGGCTCTGCTTTGGGCCGATGACTAGACTAGAAGATGCCAGTCTGTGCCCAGACCAGCCCCACTGCCCCCCTAACAGCCATGCCTGCCACCCCTCTGGGCAAGTACAACCTCACCCTCTTGGGACAAGCTGCCTGTGGCCCTGACCTGCCCCCTGCCTGCTCTAAGTGGAACAGACTGACAGGTTTTTAAAAGCCAAAATGGGTGGAAATTATTCTGCCCCAGAATAATCCTAAGAACTCAGAACGAATGCTGGTGACCTGAGAGCTCACCTGGCTCCCCACCTGAGCAAATACCTCAAGTCTATCCACCTGGCCTCTCATTCAAGCAAACACTTGACAGGAACAAAGGGGCTGAAGACTACTGATGATGGTCCAAACAAACCAAACTCCCCCACCCCTCATAAAGGGAGGGCCAGAAAAATCCCCAAGATCATAACCAGCACTTGACATTAGTCCCCTTGCCCTCTTCTAAGGAAGGGCACAGTGAGCGGTGGCCCTGAACCAGCCCTCCACTCCAGGCCTCTCTTGCTTTCCTAGTCAGGGCCAAGAAAGCAAACTCCAGCTTGCTCACTCCCTATTCAGGGTCCCTATACTCTGTGCAGCACCTACACCCTCTCACACGGACACACTCCCATCTCCCATCCCATGCTGGTAGACAGCTCCCTGCCTTCTCCTTCCTAGCCCACAGGGAGTAGAACCCACTTAGAGGGCCTTCCTAGCCCACAGGGGGTCCAGCCTAGCTCACACTGCACTGCCTCAAAGGCTAGAGACAGTGTCTTTCTAGAGTTACCTGTGCAGAATACTAGGGAGCCCCGAGCAATCGGCCTTCCTGCTATCTCCAGAAGCCCCTTCTCCTTTCTAAGCCTGGGGGGAGAAAGGAGTGTGGCAGGAGCTTCTCCATGGCAGGCTGTTCACCAATCTCCCAGTCTGAGACCAAGGCTCCCTGAGGAGTCCAAAGCCAGGTCCTGCCCCGCCTGGCTGAGGCGCCCTTCCCAGCTCTTTGGGATAAAGTCCACCTGAAACTCCAGACGTGGAAGGTGGTGGGGGGCCAAACTCCACCCACTCCACCTCCCAGAGCAACGGTCACCAATGGGAGCTACATCTCAGATGGGTACCTGGTTCTGAGCTCCAGCTTTTAAGGAGCTTCCCTCTTCCCCTCAGGGAATTTCTCAAAGCCAGGCCAAGGTTTTCCGCAACCTCCTCAACCCCAAGGAGAACTCTGCAGTCGATCCTAAATTATCATCCTGCGGTGAGAACAATAGGGACATCATTCAGTCTTCCCCTCTTGACAGAGGAAACTACCTGGTCTAGAAGAAAATTCCTTTGCCACTCTGTCTCTGAGGTGTGAAACAGAAACAGCATGGTAACTGAGGGATATTCTCAAACTCCATGGTGCTAAAGGCAGATGAAACAGAAACTCTAACCAATTCTGTTTTAAGGGAGAACTGAGAGCCCTGGTACTGACTGAGGGAAGGGTGCAAAGTCCAGCAGCAGGCTGGCAGATGACTGTGCGTAGGAGGCCTCCCTCTCCTGGCTGTGGAGGGGGCACATCCCCACCCACAGCGAGGAGACCAGGAAGGCGGAAGGAACCCAGTAGTAAGACCAAGAGAGCAGAGGAGATGCTATGATGTAAACTAAGGGGAGGGGGCAGGCAGGCTGCAGGGAAGAAGGGAGGACAGAGGCATTGCTGGTGGTACCCCCAGAGCAGGTTAGCTGGCCCAGGTCAGACTCACAGGGTTAGTGTCTTCTCCCCAATCAGCCAGCTCTCCTGGTTAGCGACAGACTCATGGCAGACGCCCTCCAGGCACTCCATATAAACAGACAGCTTGGTTTGTGAGCAGCCCAAATCCGGAGCTACAAAGAGAGAGCAGAAGGCAGGCCCAGCCGCAGGATGCCCAAGGACACACACTGCACTCTCCTGACAGGGGACACTCCCCAGACTTACCACTGGACCCTCAGGGGCTGTCTCCCATCCAGAAATCAAGCAAGGTGGAAGTGCAGCACTCCCCCTGCCAACCAGCGAGTCCAGCTTGCTGACCCCAGGTAACAAGGCTCTCTGGTTGGTCAACAGAAAGAGAGGACAGCTGCTGTAGAAGGGGGTAGCAGGGGGCAGCTCCCCTGTCTTGCCTATTCCCTGAACACTGCTGCCAGGTTCCACCAGAGTCCTGAAAGCTGAGTTGTAAGAACAAAGCCACCCACAGCTGCAGCTGCCACCCATCCCCTGCCTGGGCCAGCAGAGTTTACCCCACCACCTCCCACAGGCTCCAAGGAAAGGGGCTTAGAGAGAACTGGCCCAGGGACCAGAGGCTGCAACAAGAGCTCCATCGAAAGCACAGTATAATGCGGCAGTGTGTGACTTGGCCCAGAGCTGGGCCAGTCAAGGGAAGAGGTGGCACACTGCCACTTTTCAGTTTCTGAAAGGACCAAGGGATGGTGCTGCCCAGGAAGCTAGCTCCAGAGGAACGCACAGAGTGAGGATAAAGGCCCTGCCACAGCCAGGCTTCCCAGATTCCCACAGGAACTAGTCCATACCCTCAGCATGTGCAACAGCCAGAAAGGCTAGTGTTCCCACCACAGCAAGCCCAGGGAACAGTAGAAAACACCTTCCTGAAGCCTCCAGAACCACCCAGGGGAAGTGACACACCCTGGCTTAGAGATCTCAAGGCAAATGTGGCCACAGCAGTTGAGTGCCAGAGACCCCACAAGACGTGACCCCTGGGGCAAGAGGATAAGAAAGCTCTGGCAAATCTATCAGTCAACAGTGCTTGTGCTTAATAGAGAAACGTGTTGGCAAGGAAAACACAGGAGAGGGATTCTCCCTTTGGTCTAGAAAGCCCTGCAGATGTCTCAGGGTAGAAAGGGGAGAACAGTGACCACCCTGGCCCCACAGATGGGCCTGGTCCTCTCCCAAGCCTAAGTTAATGATTAACGCAGGCAGGAAAAGCCTCCAATAGGCTTCCCAATGGAACAGCCTACTTACTGGGCTCCTCATAACTGCTCTGACAACAGCCCCAGAGCTCAAAAGGCCAAGGCCTGACTGCGGAGGGTGAGATAACCAGCTGGAAGAGAAGATGACAACGCTTCCTGTAGGTTCTGACCTCTTCCCTGGACTGCCAAGAAAGCACGGCCATTCACAGGCCACCTTCACAATCCTCACCCACAAAAAAAGAAATCAAAAAACACCAGCTGGGTCTGGTTTACTTTCAAAAGGTAGAGCAGCAAATGACCCAGCTATGCCAAGCTTTCAGAAACCACTGACTCTCTCTGCACTAAAATAGAGGTTGGGAAATCAGCTAATTTTACTCTCTTCTCAGCCAAAAATGAAGGAGTGAAGGGGCAAAACAACACGAGAGATGGAAATCTTGATGCCCACATGGCACTTATATCCATCCTGATTCCCACTGAAGGGCACTCCTGCCAGAAAATTTCATCTCAGAATAAAACAATCTCTCAGAGATAACCAGGGGCCTGCTGTGGTGAGAACCTCCAGGAAAGCTTCTCCAGCCCTTCTGAGGAGCCAGTCCCAGAGGAACCCACCAAGCTGGGAAAGAGCTACAACCAGGCTCCTCAAAGGTTCCAACAGGGACTACCCGACTCCTGGGTAACTTGTAAGGTGAACAGAGCAAGTTGAAGAACAGTATGTACTACTATTGAATTCTGTTTATTTTAGAGGCGATACACGATGAGGATGTCTAGCAGTACACAAAAATGATTAGAAGGATACATGATAAATGGTTAACAGTAGTTTCCTATCTTTGGAGAAAGGGCTTAGAAAGGAGCAGTGGGGAAAGAAAGGGAGGTCTTTTGGCTTTTTATTTTGTACATTTTTCTGTATGGTTGGTATTTTATACAAGAACATAAATTATATTTACCATGAAAATATAAAATTCCTAGAGAAATGGACAAGCCCCTGCACCTACACTGTGCTTTACCATTCTGGAAGCACTTTCCCTTCCATGATATTTCCTTTGATTCTTGTAGCCTAGTGAGGCCCACAAAACAAGTGGAGTTATCCCATTCTGAAGTGACAGAGAGGACAAGTCATGCCCAAGACCAGAGACACAGAGACAGACTGGGACAGAACCCTCAGTTTCCAATTCCAGTGCAAACCTAGAAAGCTGTCTTCTCTAGGGAGCCAGAGGAAAGCCACGACAATTCTGCCCTGAGGTAAAGACTCTCAAAGGCTTCTCAGATTGAATTCCACACCTGGCTTACCTGTCAAGGTGCAAAGAGGCCACTGCTCAGTACCCAGAATGATAAGCACAGAGTTCTATCCTACTGGTTAGCTGAGTGGAACCACAGGGCTTTCGGGTGTAGGGTGATTTCCTTTGAGGCAGTCCCTCCCCTCAGTGAGTGCCTGCCCCAGTTCACTCTAAGAGCACAGGAGCTCTTCACAAATAGGAGGCCACGCCCTTTACAGATCCCAAATGTCACCTAGTAGTCAGTTGGCACTTACAAGATAGTAACTAACAAAGAAGAGGCCTCACTCTTCTACTCATGGCCAGTCCAGGAGACTCAGTCCTGTTGAAGACTAAAAGTACACAACACAATCCAGTCCATCTGGCTCACCAAATCTCCTCTCAAATCTGCTTAACATACAATGCAGCTTATCACTCCTGCCATCAGCAAAGATATGCCCACATTGCCATGCGCACTCCACGCCAAGGGACAAGGGATAGAGCTTAGGGGAAATCCTTCACTCCACTTTTAGCTACCAGTTTCACCCTTTTGCTTTGTCTAGGCATTAACAAAATTGAGGTAAGTCCTGGCTGTGGGCATGGAGCACACTGAGATAGGACTAGGATCCAACCAGAGAAGCAAGCCAATTACAAGGGGCACTAAAAGGAGCTTCACGAATAACAGAGGACGCCAGCAGCCTAAGGCTTGTTAGAAGATGCTAATTAAACAAGAAAATAGACAGGTGTGTACTTCACCTCCTCTTTTAACCCTTTCCTGCTGCCTCAAGGACCTGATATTAGAACATAAAAAGGCTGAAAAGGCAGACAGCTGAAGCCAAGCACCTGGAAGATGGTTTCACCACACTAACTCAACTCTGGAAAATAATCAGAATGCTATTGTCAATGCTATCACCTTTTTTTTTATGCAGGATCTTCCATCCTAAGAGTTTCCAACCAAAAGGTTTCGCCAGATAGATCCTATCTGCTGTAGTCTCACTGAGAAAGGACTGGGTCAGGGCCCACAACAACCAAGACTGCTCAGCACCTACTACGTAGGGCCTGAATGCTCAGCATTCAGTAAAAGACCTTGCCCCTAGGAAACTGCAGAGATAGAAGACCTTGCCCTCGTGAGGGAGGGATAGGTTAAGAGCCACCTGCATTACAGCGTGGTGAGTGCTTTGAGAGCAGAGGAGAGATGCCTGCCTGGGGCAGGGGTTTAGGAACCAAACAAGAAGGCTGCCCTCCTGAAAAGTCAGACATATCTTCCTCAGCTGATTGTAAACTCAGACTGGAGCACCACCTGGCATTACACAATTAAGAGGTCTACATCTCCGGAAACAAACTTCTTTGATGTTTGTTGGGAACTGGTGCCCTAAGACCTATATCAGCCACACTAAAAACAAAACAGCAAAGAATGGACAGTGATTCTCAGCTACCAGCCCCATTTCTGGGGAGCATCTGAGTTAAGCCTGGTCTGTGGCACCAGGTCATCCAAGCCCTAAGAAAACTGAGGCCAAGAAGTTTGGCTTCCTCAATGTCTCGATGTGTTCCATCAGCTTCGCCCAAGATTTTTCAGTCCATAAAACATCAGGAAACATGGATCCTCAAACACACCATCCAGTCATCCACAGCCTTAACCACATTACAAATCCGCCACCTACCCACCCCCACCTGTACCCACCAAGGTCACCACTTATCTCGCATGAATGTCCCGATCTGTCAAAGGAGACATTACAACATAAGAGATGGGGAGAAACATCAACAATCTTATTTTGCACAGGCTACTCACTGATGATGTCCCCAATGTCACTTTTTTTATTGCTTCATCACAAGAAAGGAGACTCTCTCAATTTGACTCCCACCTCAGAAATGCTCCTGGCTACTGGGTAGAAATCAAAAGGATTATTCTAACTTGAATAAAACAAAGACTTTTCTTATCCATTGAGTTTTCCAAAGTGAGATTCATTCATTCAACAAATATGTACTGAGTCTCCTTCATATGCTAGGCACCATGTTACATGCTGTGAACTTATCTCTAATGCTCAATACTCCTGCAAAAAACAAAATGTCATCCTCACTTTATAGGTGACAAGACCAGGGATCCTACTGATTAAGAAACTTCCCCAAAGTCGCCCAGCTAGTAATAGGCAGAGTCAGAATTTAAACTAGGTCTGCCTAGCTCCAAAGTCAGACTCCATCATACTCCTCATCCCACTCCCAGCTCCCCACCCCAAGATCAGGGAGGGTCCCTCCTCTACAGGTCAGCGCAGTGAAAGGGACAGACAAATAAACAGAGAACTTACCACACAATATGGTAAGTACCAGAACAGAGGTTCAAACAAAGTGCTGTGGAGGCCAAGAGGAGGAAAGGAAAGCAGGGAATTCTTCTCATTGGAGGTGACAGAGGAGCTGGGTCTTAGGGGATAAGCAAAGTTTCAGAGACAGGCTGAGCATTATGGAGAGAGTGAAGCACACAAGCAAAAAAGAATAAAGTAAGCGGATAGCCATAACAGGTTCAGGAGCTGTAGGAAATTTAGGAGCAGTGAAGATCAGGAAGATGAATTAGAGTGGCAGCAACTCAGGCTAGAGGGCTGGATTTGGGCCAGAGTGTAAAGAACCTTTTTGCATGCCCAGCCAAAGATGGGGACTAAACAAGGGAGACTCCATGGCATTTCTAAAGGAAGAGGCAACGTTTTTTATAGGAAAATAATTTCTATAGCAGCAAAGAAGATAGGTTGGAGTGGGGAGAGACTACCCACCACATTTCATTCATTCTATATGCACCACTGCATTATAAAGCACCTATTATGTGCCCTGTACTATCCCAAATGGTAGAATATAACACTGAATAAGACATAGGTCCTATTCTCAGGGCACTTAAGTCTTGTAAGAGTCAGACAACTAAACAGGCAATTATAATATAGCATAAGTGTTAAAACAGAAGTAAGCACAGAAGGGCACTAAAGGGAGGTGGAATCCCAAAGGAAGTGACATTTAAACTGAGACCTGAAGGATAAAAGGGAAGGTAAAGGGAGAAGGGGGGAATACATTCCAGACCAGCAGGACCAGCAGAACCGGCACCTGCAAAGGCCCAGAAGCAAGAGAGAATGAGATAAGTTCAGAGAGCTGGTAAGAGGCTGAATCCAGGTGAGAAATGAGGGCCCAGTTTACCCAGAGGTCCTTGGCACTCAAAATATGGTGGTGAGAAGGATGGGAAGGGATTAGATTCAAAGACAGTACATGAATAAGGGGTGTTATGAGAAGAAACTGATTTAGATAACAACAAAAAGAAAATAGCAAAGGGGGAGAATCAGCTCAAAATCCATCAGCCTTCACTGTGCAGTTCAATCATTTGCTAAAACGTGACCTGAATCCAGAAAGTCTGAAGACTTCTACCAAAACACAAAGGTGTAGTCTAAGGAGATAACATGTTTCAACATGCTGACAGCAGCACAAATCAAGATAAAGTACATCATCCTGAGATATGTGACTCCTAAGTTAATGGAGGAGGGGAGCAGAGTCTGACAAATACTGTCTAACTCGCAAAATCACACGTGCCACAACAAATAGAAAAGTCACCACAGGTCAGAATTTGCAGGGAAAGCCCTAAGGTCTGAGGCCCCAATTCCCCTGAAATCTGGTTAGACACCAGGCGCGTGTCTACTCTGACGGCAGGGTGGAGAATCATTTACTGAAGAAAAAGATGGGCCCTGAGGGCGTGTTAAATAGACAGGACATGACTCACAAGGAGGGGAAGAGTGAGTTTTAAATACAGGGCAAAGGAAAGCCAGTCAATCAAACCTCGGGCACACCTCTACCCCAAGACTACACACGGCCTCCAGCCGAGGTAAAAGGAGAGACTACAGCACTGCGCCAGGGCCTTCCTCGGCAACACAAGCTTCAGTAGAAGCACTTTTGTTTTCCATTTTCCTCTCAAACTGGGTGGAGGAAGCTATTTAAAATGCCACTTTTTTTTCTGTGTAGTTTGCTACTTGCTATTTTTAAAAGAAAGATGACATCCAACTGTCTACGAATTTAACACTACAGTTACTTCAACTGCTTATGTCAGTAATCAAAGTCAGAAACGAGCCTTATATTTACATCTACATTAATTTATACATGTACACACACACACACACACACACCCCTTTAAGGCACGCCAAGAATGGATCCAAATGTCAGTCTGCTCACCCAACCTAGGCCTAAGGTTTTCCAAAGGGCAGTCACCAAGTCGAACCATGCAGAGTCCAGATTTGGCTAACGTGGCACAGATGGCTCCTTCACTACCGTTCCTGCACCAGTTGCTATTTCTGAGAGAAAGGAGAGAGCTGTGATGAAGAGCTCAGCTCCTAAAACGTTTTTTAACTAACCAAAAAAATGTTACTACAATATGGGTATACAAGCCAACCGTGGTGCTCTAGTGGTTAAGATTCAGTGCTCTCACCCCTGCAGCCTGGGTTTGCTCCTGGTCAGGGAACCACACCACCCATCTGTCGGTTGTCATACCGTGGCGGCTGCATGTTGCTGTGATGCTGAAAGCTATGGCACCAGTATTTCAAATACAAAGGGTCACCCATGGTGGACAGGTTTCAGCAGAGCTTCCAGACTAAGACAGGCTAGGAAGAAGGATCCGGCCACACACTTTCCAAAAAAATTGGCCATGAAAACCCTGTGAATTCCAGCGGAGCACTGTCCGATACAGCGCCAGAAGGTGAAAGGATGGCACAAAAAGACTGGGCTGGGTTCCGCTCTCCTGTGCATACGCAGGGTCACTAGGAGTCAGAATCCACTCGACAGCACTAACAACAACAAAAACAGGTGTACATATAACCACCATGACAAAGATACAAACTGCCACCAGGCATATTTAAGTTAACTTCATACCAAATTAAAAAAAAGTTCAGTTGCTGAAGCCAGATTGCCTGGGGTGAAATGCAATTCTGCCACTTATCAGCTGGGTGACCTGGAACAACTTACTTAACCACTCTGCATCTCTATTTATTCACCTGTAAAATGGGGATAACAACGGTATATACTTTATGGGGTCGTTATGAAAATTAAATTAGTTAATACATGTAAAGGACTTACAACAGCGCCAGGCACATAGAATGTGCTCAATAAGCACTATTATTATTATCACTCAACTGCAAAGAAGTTAATTCTACAGCCTCACAGCTTCAGACAGGAAATCACTGACATTTTAACATCACTTTAAATAGCTTAATGAGGATATTCTATTTCATGCAAAATCTACACTATCCAAGAGCTGTGCCTCATCTCTCTAACATCAGGATAGCAGCCCAAATCAGTACAGGTACTCCATAGACATACCAGGTTCAATTATGAAGCAGAAATTAGTACTGAGATCTGACTATCACAATAACAAATGTGTATTGAGTGTTAGTAACTGTTCTAAATACATTAATGTATTAACTTACTTAACCCTCACAACACCCCTATGAGACCAGTACTCTTACCATCCCCATTTCATGGATGAGGAAGCTGAGGCGCAGAAAGCAATGCAATATCTAAAGATCACAAAGCTACAAATGGTAAATCGAGGATCTGAACCAGGCAGTCTGGCTCCAGAGTCAGTGCTCTTAATCTCTATGTGCACACTGTCCTTGCTGATCACAATTTCTAAGGGGGGATCCACAAATTGTGCTCAGAAAGAGAAGGTTCTCAGCCTTCTAGAAATGGAGTCACAGCTAAAGAGCATCAGTTCCTCAGATATCTGAAGGTACAGAAGCTGGCCTAGTAACAATGATTTGGTTGGTCTGTCTGGAGTAGCCCTTTGGGGGTGGGGGGGGGATGGTTAGTGAGGAGTCATGGATCAAACTAGGCCTCCTAGTTCAATTATGGAGCAGACGCCAGTCCTGAAACAGGCTTCAGTAAGAAACCTGCTCCAAACTCTAGCTTGGGCATAACCACAGAGCATCAAAGGAAGTAGAGACCAGAATCACTGCACCCTGTGGCTCCGGACCCCTTCCCTTTCCTCCAGCACAGAGTTCACTATCTCTCAAGCCATGCTTAGTTTGGCTAGTGAAACGAATTTCTCTCTCTTTTTTTTTTAGTGTGGTTTGATGGGGCAAATACAAAGGAAGAGAAGAAAGCTACGAGAAGGGAAAAAGGCAAGTTCTACAATCCTTTCCTTCCATCATCACACTGGTCCAGACTGTAAAGCAGCTCTCAACTAGGGGTCTCAGGGACAGAGAGTGATGTGGTAAATGTTCCCACAGCTTTATACCAGTCAGTTTGACCTCTTACCATAAACTGATCTAGGTTTCTTTTCCCTAATCCTAATCTGCCTTTCCCCCTCCTCTGACCCCACCTACCTACCAAATCCACATCCTCACAGGAACACCAATGAGCCCTTGCTATCAAAAGAAAAGATCAAGAGAAGTAGACATGCCACAAGAGTGAATTCAGGAGCTGGTGACAGTAGGCACCTAAAGTGTCAATGAACACCATCAGAAATTTGTTTTCTCAAGACTTCCCACCATCTGTCAACTACAAATCAGGCAATCAGGCAGGATGCCAAAGTGGAGATGTGATGGGGAGATGGAAGAAGATACAGCAGGCCTGTAAGAAACTGCTTATGACAGGGATGTGTTAAAATACTTTTTTTTGAGCCTGATCTCTGGGCCCTTGCCCATGTTCACTTGCACAGGTAAAGGCACACAAGACTCAATTCTACACCCAACACTCAAAACAAAGCACGCAATCTAAGCAGAACACTAATTTAGGGACCAAAGGCAAAGGGCAACCTCTATAGAAAAGGGCCCTTCTCAGATTAAATGATTCTCAGCATCACTCGGGGCTCATGCATCCCGCTTCCAGGGAGTATGCCAGCCTGTCAATGGAGGCCACCTTACCCGCTCTGGGGTTGGGCTGGGGCAAGTTGCTACCTCTTCTTCTTTCCAAGCAGGCTCTGTGATTTCTTCCAGTCTCTGGGGCCCCTGAGTCTTCAGCTGAAATTGGGGCAGATGCTGCTATAGGACTATGGAAAGGCTCATCTAAGTCTGGAAGAGGGTCATTTGACTGGCTTTAGTTCCTTCCTTACCAAACCTGCTCAGCATCTTCCAGGTCTCTCTTCCTCCCTACCCGACTATCCTCCTCCACAGAAAAGACCCCCCTTCCTCTCGCACCGGCCTAGTACAGTCGGGCCTCGGTCACAAGCTCCAGGCTTCTTTACGCTCCGTTAAGAAATTCCCCTCCAATTCGTGACTCTGCTTCTCCAGGGCCTGCACACCTACTTCGGGTTCCTGAGTCCTGGACCCCCTCCCCCAGACCCGCCACTGGGCCCTGGGCCCCCTCCCCTTCGCCCCGATCTCCCTCTTTTTTTCTCTCCGCCTCCAACCTTCCACCATTCCATTTCCTCTTCTCAACCCCGAAGCTAGTCCCTCCTCCGCCCCTACTCTACGCTGGTGTCCCCACGACCGCCCCCAACTCTAGCCTCCGGGCCCGACTACTCCAATCCCACAACAAACTTTCTGCTGCTACCCGCTACCTTCAGGCCGCCATCTTGCCGCGGGGCAGGCCGGGTAGTGGCCACGGCCGCGGGAATCCCCACGCACAAGGCGCCGCGCGTCATCGGGGGCGTGGCCACGGGGAGGCGTGGCCTCGGGCCGGGAACTGGGGCGCCAGGTGTTCGGGAAGATGGGAATCTTCTACGAGGAGGGTTTGGTTGCCCGGCTGCTGGAGAAGGAAGGAGGTGTCAGAAGAAGGGCAATAGCGGAAAGGGTGGGGAAAGACTCTGATACTCCAACCAAAAAAAAGAATGAGGAAGGCAGTACAAAAACAGAGCCGTGGCTCTGATTCCCCGTCATCGAAAGGCTGAAAGCAGCTTCTCAGCTTGCCATGCGGAGATCGGCATGACCCAGCCTCTTCCACCTTACCAGCCTAATTTTCGACCTCTCCCAGGGACTTCAGGTTCCCAGTTGTGCTGTGTTTTCACGCCGTCAGACCTTAAAATGTCGAAGCCCTCTCCTCCCCGTTGCATTATAAATTCCTACTCCTCCTTCAGTCCTCAGCTCAAATTGTCACCTCTTCCAGAAAGCCTTTCCCAATCCCCCAGACTGGATTTGGTGCTGCTTTTGCTGCATATCTCTAGCCGCTTGCACATAACTTCATTGTAGCTATCTTGTGCTGTAATTATTTATTTACATGGTGTATCCCTCACTAAACTGCCGCTCCAGGGCAAAAGCTATGTCTGATTGCATCTTCGTATTCCCTAGCAGGTGCCTGGCACACAGTAAATGCTTAATGAATAAATAGCATGGCATCCTGCAACGTATTAAGCATACTTCTGCCTCGGGCTTTTAGGTTTGCTGTTCCCTGTGCCTGAAATGTTCTTCCTGCACATATTCTCATTCATGTCTCTACTCAAGTGTCACTACCTCAGAGAAGCCTTCCCTGGCTATTTTATCTAAAACAGCATTCCCAGTCACTCTCCCTTACTCTGCTTTAATGTTTTCTTTCATAGTACTTATCATTATCTGACATATTAAATATTTCTTTGTTTATTGACCATCACCCACTACAATGCAAACTCCAGAGGTCTGGGACTTTTTCTCATTCATCACTGTATCCCCACAGTCTAAAGAAAGCCTGGCATCATAAGTGCTCCATAAATGTTTATTGAGTGAATAAATGGCATGGAGATGAGTGATAGAGGGATTTTGGAATATAGTGGTGGAGAGGAGGTGTTGAAAACGCTACAAAATATGGAAATGCATAGGTAGAAATTACAGGCCCCGAAGGCCAAGGTTGGCCCTATCAGGATTGGTAGCAAAGATAAAACCCAGGCTCAGCAAAGGAGGGAGTGGGATGAGAGCCAGGTGGAACTCTGGAGGTGGGTCCTTAGGGAGCGGAGCTCTCCTGGGAAAGCTGCAGTTCAGGTAGAAGAAATGGGGTAGGCTGGAGGTTGAGGAGTTTACTCAGATCTAAAGAAAACATCCACCCCGAGCCCCGGCCTCTCTTGGCCAGATGGTTCCGGAGAAGCCTCAGCATCTGTTCCTCTGTAAATTATCCAGTGCTCCCTCCTGCCTGTCCTCTCTGGTGACAGCCGGAACAATTGTCCAGGAATTCCATCTGCTCCCCTGTCCTTCTCCCCTCCACAGCTCATCAACATTTCAGAGCAGAGAGGTGTCCCATTTCCCTGAGCCTAGGGATGGAAGCTGGTCTGCCCCTTGGTGGAAGTGGCCTCAAGCACTCACTCCTTCAACAACACACACAAATAAAACCTCAGTAAAGATTCCCAGGTCCCTGGAAGGAGGGATCAGTCATCCTTATTTCCCATCCTGTCCATGCTTTTCAATTCCATACAGCTTTTCATTATTATTAATTTGATAAAATTCCACTAAATGAATCAATCATATTGGCTCTTGCCATGCTTAAAATAAGGGTCCTGATCATTATACATTTCCACATGGTCCCCCTTAAATTGTTATACAGTACTCTCAAAATGTGACATTCATTGTGACATAAGACCACAAACTCAGATTTTTTGAAACATGACTTTTACTGTTTACTAAAAGGAATCTGCCTGAAAGGAGAAATGAGGAAGCTAGTTTTCTTTTCTAAATAGATATGACCCCCAGATCTCCTCTCCATCTTTCCTGAAATTGTTCTGTGATCCATAGAGGAAAGGAGGCCCATGAACTGTCAGGTAAACAAACTTACAGTATATAAATTGGAAAAGTGATCCAAGTTTGTATTTTGTAAACAAGGAAAGTATCAGTAAATATAAACACAACTTGAAAAGAAAAGGAGTCATAGTCCTCCAGAGTTTTTAACTTTTAGGAGATGTTCTGATTTACTGGTTTACCTCATCACTCCCTCTGTGGATGTACAAATGCATGTCTGCATACCTATAAATTCATTAGGCCACAATTACATAATTGATCGCCATGACTGTAAGAGAACTCCGAAGAAGGTGGTGAAGATTAAAGATCTCTTCTAGGCTTTCAGGGTCTTACGAAGTAGCTGCGATTTGCACAAGAGTCAGACTCACTAGGTTTTGATGGCAGTTTTTATATGGTTGTGACTCGGTGTCGACGGGCCTGCAGGGCCCACCTGCGCAAGCATAGTCAAGTATTTCCCAGGACACAATCCACCCCGGTCCAGGACAGTTGTTTCTCCCGATTTCATTTATATAGACCTAGTCTCCCAGCTGGAATGACTGTATTGATGCAGAGTCCAGGCTCAGCCTGACAGACTACGTAGGTGGAAAAGGGTCTTGGAATAGAAGTGGATCTTGGACAAAGACAACAATTTGAGCTCCAGGTATTTGAGGAAACTTCTGGGAAAAGAGTTGAAACCATCCTGGGCTCAGCCTGATAGTCCTTTGAACTGTTCCTCGTGACAGCTAGAAGGGCCTCAGACCATAGGCAGCCCTTTTGGTTGCAATTGACCTTATCTACCAATAGTTTGAAGCCAGGAGGCTACCTTTATTCTTATTTGTGACCCTGACTGGACATGCTGAACACTATTTACATGGTTGTTTTGACAATTATTTCAAAACTTCAAGAGGTGATAACTTATTCTCCTTCCCTAGATTTAAGTTATACCCATTTCCTAATTCTTCTGTCTATTAATAGGAGTCCACAGCTGCCACCCTGGTGGATAAGCTTTTATTATGTGTAAGTGTCTTTTTCCTAACTCAGGATGTTGTATTTGATGGGAGCCTAAGAAATGTAATTTTAAAAACCTCGAAACTTGGTGGGATCTTGCATCCTTTAATATTCTTAAAACCACTTAACTCTTAAAAGATACTTAACGAAGGCAGGAACTCAAACAAATATTTATACACCCATATATGCAACAACGCTATCAATCGCAGCATTATTGCAATAGCCGAAAAGTGGAAGGAACCCAAGTGTCCATTGATGGATGAGTAGATAAAATGTGATATATTTATACAATGGAATATTTTTCAGCCATAAAAAGGAGAGAAATTCTGACACATGCTACAAAATGGATGAACCTTGAGAACATTATGCCAACTGCAATAAGCCAGTAACAAAAAGACAAATACTGTATGATTCCATTTACATGAGGTATCTGTGGTAGTCAAATTTGTAGAGACAAGAAATAGAATGGTGGTCGCCAGGTGCTGGGGCAAGTGGGGGATGGAGAGTTAGCATTTAATGGATACTAGAGTTTCAGTTTGGGAAGATGAAAAAGTTCTGGAGCTGCATAGTGATGATGGTTGCCCAGGAACGTAAATGTTGGCAATCAAAGTTAAGCTACTGAGCTGTACACTTAAAAATGGTTAAAATGATGTACTATGTTATGTGTATTTTACCACAATAAAAAATATTTCCAGTAAAAAAATACGTAAAATATACATCCCGTACATCTTCATATGATACTGAGTCCTGTTTTCCGGCTTCAAGTGGCCTCCTGCCCCTCCCAACTCTAAGGCAGGGACGCCCTGAGGGCAAGGCTTGTCTACCCCCTCAGACTTTGGGCCTGAGAAAACCTGTGCCTCCCCTCTCTGACTTCAACTTCAAGTCCTGGGGAAGCTCAGAAAGTGCAGAAGAAACAGCTTACCTCCCTCTTCTGGACCACACTGGGACCCGTTTTTCAGGCCCTGCTTTGCTCTGACACAGTAGGCGCTGGGTATTTCTGTAGTCCCTAACCTCTTTGCTGAATCAGGAGGGTTTCCCTCCATGCCAGGTCAGCACCTGAAACATGGCCTTGAATGTATGTGCTGTCCCATAGACTAAGCAATTATTTACATGTGAAAGGTTAACAGAGGAGGCCCAGCTTCCAGAAGCTCCACGTAAACCTCCAGGGATGACTCCTTTCGCAGCTGCTATAGAGGGGCTGGAGCATGACCTGTCTGTTGATGCCTCCCCGACACCCTCAGGGGTTCTGGGTGGTTCCATGGTGGCAGGGGCTTCCCAGGCTTGTGAATACTTGGTACCACTGTGCTTTACACTCACAGTTCTGGATACGGGTGGACCTCTTGCCCTTCCAGACCTGTGCACATGTGTGGGCACACTCTCATGATTCCAAGTGGACATGTTCCCTCTCTTGACGTTTTGGGCATGACTGCACACTGAGCCCAGAAGTGGGCAAAGCCTCCCCCTCTGCCACTCCTCAATTAACCCCAAAGCCCATAATCAGTATTCATATCTACCCTAGTCCAGCTTCCTCCTTTCCCTGAGCACATATCTCCAGGTACCCAAGTGTGGCATCCAGGGCCTGAGACTTGGCACTCCAGCCCCTGAGGCACACAACAGGCCCTGCCAACACACACAGAGTCAAACACAGCCAAGAGGTGGGGCACAATGGCTGGTTTGGATTTCTGCCCTTGAGCAGCTGGCTCCAACTCCTGCCGTGAGGTAGTGGTGGGGGTGGAGGACAGGAAACAACCAGAGGGGGAGGACATTTGTTTCAGAATCCAAAGGCCCCTGTGCTGGCAGAAAGCCCCAGTGAAGGGTGGACTGATCGGGTATGCCTGACTCCCTCCCTGCACCAACTCAGCTCCCACCTGGGGTCCCCACTGGCTAGGCTGGCCAGAACTGGTAGCAGGACAAAACAAGCAGGTAGATGATTGCCCCTTACCTGGCAAGGACAAGGGCCAGGCCTGCATGCCCCTGGGTCTCCAAGAGGCCCGGAGCCCACAGGTGCATCTGGTCCCTTGTTTACTCGGAGTGTGCGGGAAGTGAGTGGGCGCGCCTGCCCTACTAGACTATAAGCTGCTTAAGGTCAAGCCCCAGTATCTTTTTCCTCCATATTAATTCATTCACTCCTTCAGCTAATGCTTATTGAGCATCTGGGATCCCTTCTCTGCTCCTGACCACAGTGTTTACTATGGTGCCAGGCTCTGACAGGGAGTGGGTGAGTCAGTGAATGTACAGCTCCTCTTGTCCCCCATTCTCTTGTCTCCGCACCCTTATTTGGTGTTGGTAGGACACAAAACTTTTTGTTTGAAAAGGAGGCTAGAGAGAGAGATGCCGAACTTGAGAAGTCACCACCCAGGTGAGAGGTGCGGAAGCCGAGAAAGATGAATCCATGTGGTCGGGGGCCCTGAAGGAGGGATTTATTGGCAGGTACTCAGAAAAGAGATGCTCAGGAAAGTGGGGGAATCCTAAGGGACGGGAGACTGGGGTATTCTAGAGCAGCAGTTACTGTTCAGGTCTGGGATCAAAGCCATAAATGAGCTTCATATGTTTAGTGGTGCACCCCCAAAAGAGGCCATTATTGAGGCAGGCTTAGGAGGACCCTAAAGTCATCAGGCTTCTAGACTAATCTGTTCCAAAAGTCCTTGGAAGAACAGCCAGTAGTTGTACTGTGAAGCAGAATTTAAAGCCGAGTTGATTTACGTCAGCCAGGGGGCTCTTACCACACAGCCCAGAGCAGTCTCTTTCCCAAGGAGAGGACAGTGGTTCTGAGCAGGGTGTCTGAAGCAGACTGCCTAGGTTCATATCTTGACTCTGTCACTTAACTAGCTGCATCAACGTGGGCAGATGAGTGAAGTTCTCTGTGCCTCAGTTTCTCCATCTATCAAATGGGTTAAGCATAGTCCTACCTCACAGAGTTGTTGTGAGGTTTAAATGAGTTCATGCATGTAAAGAGCTTAGAACAGTGCCTGGTACATGGGATGTCTGTCTATTTACCAGCAAGGACTTGAGGCTCAGAGAAGTTTGATGTCTCTTGAAGGTCACCCAGCTATGGATAATGGAGCCAGGATTTGAAGGAGCTTCTGGTACTCCTGCCTTCACATCACAGCCTGAAGAGTAATAGGAGTGGTCCTGGGTTGCTGAACCAGGGAGTGAGATGACAATGATGGTGGGACAGAATATTTAACCTCAAGGCACCCTGCAGAGTGGGTGTCTGGGAGAAAGGGTTGGGCTTGGAGCCAAGACAGCAGGTAGAAAATGCTTGTCAGGAATCTAGTGTGGCAAGGAAGGTGTTGAGAAGGGCTGAGGCAGTGGGATGGAACTCCCAAGGCCCTCCCAGGGAGATGGAAGATCAGACAAAATTTGGTAAGCAGTCGGAACAAGGGAGTGGGGATAAGAGAGAAAGCAAGGACAGACAGCCTTAAGGTTTTAAGCCTCGTTCCCCGGGGAATAGCAAGTCTTCTGCCAGAGACAGGTGATTGGGACTGGTGTGTTCTTAGAAATCCAAGCAGCAAGACAAGCCCTCTTTCCCAGGTGATTGTCAAATGGGGGAGGCAGAGTGTGTCAGAGACAGTTTTGCAGTCAGAAGCCTGGACTCAGTGATGTCTTTTACATCAAAGGACTCCTACTGTGAGTAGTAGATGGATTCTCAGAGGTACTGGAACAGAAACAATTGCTAAGAGACAAGCCCCAGCACAGCCCAGAACAGCCCAGTTCAATTTCCCATCATTGCTCTTGTCACCACCACCCTCTCCTACTCCAGAGCAGAAAATTGACTTTACCAGGGACCCCCAAAGCTTCAGCAACCACTCCTCCCAGCCCCCACTCTCCCATCTCCTGTAAACATAACTGCACTTTTATACACATTATCTCATTCTATCCTCACAGTGACCCCTGTTAGAGGTTAAGGCTCGTACTATTCTCTCCATTTTACAAAGGAGGAAACTGAGGCCCAAAAAGCCTACGAGACTTTCTCAGGGTCACATAGCCAATGCCAATCAGTGACCAGATTCCAAATCCTGCTCATTTTACTTCACTACACCACACCTCCACTTCAAGACATCTCAAGCAGGTTGGGGCCAGAGGCGCCCTCCTTTCCTCAGCAGATCCGCAGACATCCCCTGGTGCCCTGGGAGCATTACTTTTCTCTCTGGAAGTGAGGAAGTGATGGGATACTGACTGGGTATTGAGGAGGCAGTGAAAATGGACAGTGGGGGATGTGGCAACGTTATGATAAGCACCAAACATCAGGGCCAGAACCATCCTTAGAGATCACGGAGTTAATGTCTACTGTTTACAAGGGAAATCTAAGGCCAGAAAGAAGGGACTTGCCCCCTGAATACCTCTGACATTCTGTCACTCCCTTTGTTCCAGTTATCTATCACTGCATATAGCAAGTCACCTCAAAATTAGTGGCTTAAGACAATAGTCATTTTATTATCTCTCAGATTCTTCTGGTCAGGGATTTAGGAAGGGCTCAGCTGGGCGGTTCTGACTTAGTCTCTCATGAAACTGCAGTTGTCAGTGGCTGGAGCTGAAACAGCAAGAGCAGGAGCAGCTAGGGGCTGTCTGGGCCTCTCTCTCCCTCCATGTGGTCTCAAGTCCTCTCCATGTGGCCTCTTCACGGGGGCGAGTTTGGGCTTCCTCATAGTGTGGTGACCTCAGGGCAATCAGACTGATTACACGACAATTCAGATCAGCAAAGGCAAGTGCCCCAAGAGAATCAGGTGGAACCTGGATCATCTTTTGTGATCTAACCTCAGAAGTCACATAGCATCACTTCCACCATAGTTACAATCCTGCCTCAAGTCAAAGCAAGGGAACACAGATCCTATCTCTTAATGGGAGGAATGGCAAAGTCACATTATAAGAAGTGCCTGGGGGGGTGGGAGATCTTGGGGAAGCCATCTTTGGAAAACACAATTGGCCAGACTCTTGCACAATTGCCCAGATCACAAGCATGGCACAGAGGAAGACAGGCCTGGCTCTGAACCCTAGCATCTTCACTCACTAGCTCTGTGATCTCGGGGAAGTCACGTAACCCCTTGCATCCTTTCCTTCCTCATCCATAAAAGCAGAATAATCGTATGCCTGTCTTGCAGGGTTGTGGTGAGGATTAAATGGAAGGGCCCAACCTATAGAAAATTCATTTTTTTCTTCTTCCAAGTCATGAGAAAGCAGTGAACACACCATCACCCTAAATCCCTCATCCTGCCCATTAAAGAGACTCGAGTCTCAGTAAAGACAGAGGAACTGAGACGAGAAAGAGTGCAAATTCAGTGCTAAACAGCACAAGACGTCATGTGATAAATCAAGAGCTGGGTCACAGCAGCACACGAAACAAAGTCTCTGCCCTCATGGAGTTTGTAACCTAGTGGAGGGAGCCAGCCAATATATAAATATGCTAATAGATATATGTGCCAGGTGGAGAAAAGTGCTGTGGAGAAAAATAAAGTAGGATAAAGGAACTACGCCAGGAGTGGGGGTGAGATTATTATATAGGGAGGGCCTCTTTACTAAAACAAAATTTGAACAGAGAACTGAATGAAATGAAGGAGTGAGCTATGAAAATACCTGGGTTAGAGCATTCCAGGCAGAGGGAACAGCTAGTGCAAATGTCCTGAGGCAGAGAACATGCTTGATGTGTTCAAGGATCAACACAGATGCCAGTTTAGCTAGAGCAGAATGAGGCAGGGAGAGTGTAGGCGATAAGGTCAGATGAGATCCACTGGAAGGTTTTTGAGGAGAGATGCAACATAATTTGACGTTTATCTTTTAAACAAAGTTTTTATTGTTGAACAAATCTAGATTTACAGGAAAGTTGCAAAGATAGCAAAGAGAGTTCCCATATACCATTCACCTAGTTTCCCTTAGTGTTAACATTATACATTACCGTGGTGCATTTGTCAAAACTAAGAAGCCGACATTGGTACCTTAGTGTAAACAACTCCAGACTTTACTCAGCCTGCACCTGTTTTTCCACTAATGATCTTTTTCTGTTTCCAGATTCAATTTAGAATACCACATCGCATTTTGCTGGCTTCCATTTTATCAGGATCACTCTGGCTAGTACATGATAATATTAGATCCATTAGGAAGCTGTTGCAGTAGTCCAGGCAAGAGATAATGGGGCTCAGACCAGTATGTTAGAGGTCAGACCGTGAAAAGTTATCAAATTCTGGATGAACTTGAAGGCAGAGCCAACAGGATGTGCAGTACATGGGATGTGAGATAAAGAGGAGAGTTAAGTCTGATGCTAAAGATTTTGGCTTAAAACACTAGCCATTTAAGGAGATGGGTAAGACTGACATGGGTAGACTGGGGATGGAAACCAGGAGTCTGCATTTGGACATGCTAAGTTTGAGTTGCCTAGTGGACAATCCAAGTGGAGATGTCAAGTAGTCAGTTAGATACAAGAGTCTGGATTTCAAGGATAAATCTTGGCCGGAAATATAAACTTGAGAGTCCTTAGCTTATAGCTAGAATTTAAAGCTATTAGGCTAGATGATATCATGAAGGAAGTGAGTGAAGGTAGAAAAGAGAAGAGGTCTGAAGATTGGGCCCTGGGGCTATGGAAGAAATTGGGACCGATGAGGAGGAAGCAATGGAAACCGAGGAGGGGTGGCCAGTGAGGTAGGTGGAAAGCTAGCGAGAGTGATCCCAGAAGCCCAGTGAACAACTGTGTCGAATGCAGCTTACAGAGCCAGCAAGATGAGGACTGCGAAGTAATCATTGGGTTGGACAATGGTGAGGGCATTGGTGACCTTGACAAAAGTAACTGTGGTGGAGGGGCTGGCCCCGTGGCTGAGTGGTTAAGTTCGTGTGCTCTGCTGCAGGCGGCCCAGTGTTTCGTTGGTTCGAATCCTGGGCGCGGACATGACACTGCTCATCAAGCCACGCTGAGGCGGCGTCCCACATGCCACAACTAGAAGGACCCACAACAAAGAATATACAACTATGTACTGGGGGGCTTTGGGGAGAAAAAGGAAAAAAAAAAAATCTTTAAAAAAAAAAAAGTAACTGTGGTGGAGTGGTGGGGTGAGAGTGAGTTCGAGAGAAAACCAGAGGAAAGAAGGTAAAGACAGCAAGTATAGACAAATACTTTTGAAAAGTGTTCAGTAAAAGGGAGCAGAAAAATGTAGCCGGAAGAGAATATGGGATTGAAGGAGTTTATTTATTTATTTTAATATGAAAGCGAGGATGATGAAAATGATCCCATAGAGATGAGCAAACTGATGATGCAGAAGAGATGGGGAGAACTGGTGGAACCTTGTAGTCACATATGTAAGGAAGGATGGGAACTAGTGCCCAGGTGGAGTTCAACCTAGATAAGAACGCAGACAGTGCATCTATGGTAACGAGGGACCGCAGAGTATATGGAGACAGATGTAGGTAGGTGGCGGAAGCATGTGGAAATTCTCTTCAGATTGCTTCTATTTTCTCCATGAAGTTGGAAGCAAGACATCAGCAGAAGGAGGAGAAAGGAGGAGGGGTTGGACGTTGGAGGAGAGAGGGGGAGGTAAAAATAGCTATCGGGAAGGGTGGGAGGGTGCACAGAACTGAGGAAAGGCAGGAGCGTGGGTGGTCAACACAAAGGGTGCTTTTGAGAGGATGAAATTTAAGTGAGACTAGTCAGCCTGGAGTTGCGTTTTTCCAGCCACGTGCAGCTGCTTAGGTGCAGGCTGGAGAAGGCACTGTGACGGGGTTTTACCAGATTAATATGATGGAAGAGAGGGGCCAGGGACTAATTATAATGACAGATCATGGAATCAAAGCTGGATAATGAGAGAAGGGTGTATGTGATGGGGCTAGGGGACACTGAAAAGGAGATACGATCAATAGAGGAGAGACAGGGCCAATTTATCCATAGGAGGCACGGTGCCAAAGGCCCACAATACTTTTAGAACCCCACAAAATGACTTAATTTATTTTAAAATCAGAAGAAAAAAATGAGTATAATAAAAATGAATATATAATAATGAATCTAGCTTGGATTATATTTGTCTTTTACCAATGCAGGCATAATCTTTTTTTTTCCTGAGGAAAATTTGCCCTGGGGTAATATCCGTGCCAAACATCGTCTATTTTTTAGTATGAGGGCTGCCAGCATACCACGGCCACTAACAGAGTGGTGTATGTCCACGCCTGGGAACTGAACCTGGGCTGCCGAAAAGGAGTGCACTGAACTCAATCACTAGACCACGGGGGCTGGCCCCATAAAATATAATTTTTATTATTCTTTTGTGGAGGAAGGCCCCCATGAGGTTCACTGAAGTGCTGAGTGTCCACAAAAGTTGTAATGTAGCACTTACGAGTGATCCCAGTGGATCCAAATTCAAGATTTGTTGAATGTATTTGTAATGGCAAAAAGTAAATACAACCTAAGTATCCAGAATTGTTTGAGTCCGGGTACTAGAGGGGATGGGATGAAAAGATATGAGTCAGTAATAGGAAAGTGTGATACTCAAAATTGAGAATATGGAGTGTGTGAAGTATTGGTAATAACAAGGTTTGGGTGGAACCATCCTTCTCATTGATGGAGAAGAAATTAAGGAAATGAGAAGCTGGTTTTATCAGCTATCTATTGTCATATTAACAAACCACCCCAAAACTTAGTGGCTTAAAACAGCCACTATTTATGTGCCCATAGTTTGGTAATATGAGCTGGGCTCTGCTGAGTTCTTCCGTTGGTCTTGCCTAGGCTCACTCACATGGCTGCAGTCATCTAGAAGCTTGACTGGGGCTGGTAACATGACCTCCTGTGTCTGGTGGTTGTTGGGCAGGGTACTGCAGTTCTCCTCCATGGGGCTTCTCATCTTCCAATGGGCTAGCCTGGACTTCTTTATACGAAACTGGAAGTGTTCTAAGAGGGCAAAGGGGCAAGCTATGAGGTCTCTTGAGACCTAGACTTTGGGGACTCACACAATGCCATTTCTGTCACATTCTATTAGTCAAAGCAACTCATAAATTCAGCCCAGATTCAGGAGGCTGAGAAACAGACTCCACCTTTTGCTGGAAGAAGTAGCAAAATCATTGCAAAGGGTCCTGTGGGACAGGAGGAACGGCAGTGGCCATCTTTGCAAACAAACCATCACATTTATTGGAATGGTTGTCTATGTGGTACTGCATCATTAAGAATCACCAAGAATTTGACAGAAGTGGGAGTGAAGAAAGTGACAACAAGCCAGGTGCCAAAATCTTCAAAGCATGAGTGAGTGGTAAGTGATATAGTCTGATGCCAGCAACCTCCAAAACTTCAAATATCTTTATTGTTTCATCAGTGAATGTCAGTGAACTTCATTAATGAAAAGGAACTGTTCATTTTCACAACTTCTATGACTCAGCCACTCATCAATTCAGACTCTATCTTAAGGAAGGAATCTAAAACCATGGGAAGAAACTATATGCATGAAAATTTGCGGCACTACTATTTGTCTGGGAGCTGTGTCCCCAGTGCCTAGGATGATGTCTGGCGCGTAGTAGTAGCACATGGGAGCTCGGTAAATATTTGTTGAATGAATTTATAATGGCAAAAAAGTAAAGACAACTTCATAAGTACCCAATAATGAGGTTAAATAAATTATGATATATCTATTTAATGGAATATCATGCAGCCATAAAAAATTATGCTTTTGAGGACTATCAATACATGATGTGGAGTAAAAATAAAAAAGCAGGATATATTACAGGTACATGTCAAAAAAAAAAAGCAGGATAAAAAAAAAAAGGGGGCCAGCCTAGTGGCCAAGTGGTTAAGTTTGCACCCCCTGCTTTGGCGGCCCAGAGTTTCGCCGGTTCAGATCCTGGGCACAGACATGGCACTGCTCATCAGGCCATGCTGAGGTGACGTCTCAAATGCCACAAGTGGAAGGACCCACAACTAAAAATATACAACTGCGTACCGGGGGGCTTTGAGGAGAAAAAGGAAAAATAAAATCTTTAAAAAAAAAGCAGGATAAACATTACAGGTATGTGTCAAAAAAAAGCAGGATACAACATTACAGGTACTGTGTAAAAACATCTGGGTAGCAAAAGGAATCAAACAACAAGAGCGGTTTTATCAAGCTGGTGGGATCGGAGGCGATTTTTTTCTTTATTCCAAAAGTTCTTTAATGTTGTTGAATTTCTTTTTATAATAACAAAGGTTGTACATGTTCATTGTGGAAAAGGGGGAAATGCTGAAAAGCAATAAGAGAAAAATAACCTATAATTCCATCATCCAGAAAAAAAAAATCACTGCTGTCCTTCAGATAGGTTCTGCTTTGTTTCCTGCTCCCCCCCCCCGACTTAACATATTCGTAGCTTTTTTGACATCTTTAGACTTCACAAAGGTGACTTTTAATAGTCACATAGTGTTGACATATCATAATTTATTTGGCCTACAGCAATTTTGCACATTATAGGCTGTTCCCATTTTTTCACTCAAAAAACATTTTAACAAAATAGTGGTTAGAGCCCTGGCGTCACTCAAATTCAGAAAGCGCATAAGGAAAGAGGTGATCAATTTCTGGGAAGGTGGCTAGAGAGATGGGGTGGGCGTGGCTAAGTCCAATGGAGATTGCGAGAGAACTCAGTCCAGGGGCTCCGTCCCTCTGCGAGGGAGGGCTGCTGTCTGTAGGAAGCTGCTCTGCACGGGCTAGGGACGCCTCCTTCCAAAGTTTTGAACTTAAAGATGGTGAAATCGTGATCTGAAGGATTAGAGATGGGCAGTGACGTTCCTGACCTTTGCCCTCTTGCGTTGTGCAAACGAGAAACCGTTTCCCGTTCTTGCCTTGCCCAGGTGTCTCTGAGCCATTAGCCTGGAGGGGTAGTCCTCCCCCATACCCCCCACAGAACTCTCAGCCTGAGCTCTGGGTTTGGGCAGTTGACGATTAGCCTGAAGTCAAGAACGGATGTGATCCGGGGTACAGAAGTGGGAACTTGGGGGGAACATTTACGAGTCAAGGGCGTCCCCAGTTCAGGGAGGCCTCCCGGTAGCGGTCACGGACAGGAAAGGGGTGGGAAAGACAAACTTGACGGAGGGAGGCATGCGGGGCTAGGAGGGCTGAGATTCGGATAGGCATGGGTCGATCCTGGAAGGCTGTAGATGGTGATGAAGAGAGAAAGAAGCGGAGGGAGCCGAGGAGGAGAGGAGCAGACAGATGAAGCAGGTGTTGTAGGATTTACAAACGGAGGAGGTGTGGGCTGGTGACAGGAGGAGGGCGGGGAGCAGCAATGTGCCCTGAGCGGGCATGAGGTATATATGAGAAGCGTGATGGGAAGCGGACTGGTGAGAGCAGAGGTGGGGCGTGGGGTGAGAGGCGCAGGTCAGGAAAGCGGGGATGCGAGATCGGAGAATAATAGGGCTGCGCACGTTTGGCCGGCACTTTACAGTCTGCTCCCATTTAGGCTCCCATAATCTCCTCCTTTCTTGAAGAAAGCGAGGTTCGGAGAGGTTGGGCGGCAGCAGAGGGTGGGGGCCGAGGGGAGGGCGAGGCCGCGGAGGAAGGGGCGAGCTCCGGGCGAGTTGCGCGCGGTGCGTGGCAGCGGGGCGGGGGGCGGGCCCGCGGCAGCCCGGGGAGCGGAGGGAGGGGGAGGCGGGCTCCGCCGGCACACGCCGCCCCTGGCAGGCGGCCTAAGCGCGCGCGAGGAGCCGCCGCCGCCGCCGCCGCCGCTCGGGGTCGCCTTGAGCCCCAGATTCCCGAGCACTCGGCTCGCATGGCAGCCGCCTCGGCTCCCGGCCCCGCGGCCCGCTAGGGGCGGCCCCCGCCCCAGCTCGGCCCTCGGCGGAGCCCGTCGGATCCGGCCTCGCTCTGCGCCGCGGGGCGCGCCGCCTCCCAGTCCAAGGTGAGGACCGCGAGGGCAGGGGAGCGCAGGGCGAGGGGCGCTCTGGGGACTCCAGGCCCCGCGCAGCGGCCGAGCCGAGCGCGACAGAGATCGGAAGGGGACGTGGGAGCAAGTCCTGGGGGTCGGGGGTGGGGGGCGGAGACGGCTAGCGGCCTGGAACCGGCCCTCGCGTCCCCTCCGTGCTCGAGGCTGCCTCTCGGCGCTGTCCCCATCCCCGCGGACTCCTCCGTCCGACTGCATTCCCAGCCTGGTCCTTCTCGCGCCCTGACCTCGCTCTGCGTTGCCCATCCGTCGCCTTCTTCCCACAGAGTCCGCTCCCAGGTTCCCGTCTCCAATCCCCTCGCCTGCTCAACCCTTCGCCGCCCCTGCCCTCGATACCCCCACCCCACTCTGTCCCGCCGCCCCTTTCCTAGCTCCGCTCCTGTCACTCGGAACCGGAGTCCGAACCGCTATCTCCGCGTCCCGCTGCCTCCCAACCTGTGCCGTCCCACAGGTGTCCGTCCGTCCGTCCATCCGTCCGTCCCTCCTGGGGCCGGCGCTGACCATGCCCAGCGGCTGCCGCTGCCTGCATCTCGTGTGCCTGTTGTGCATCTTAGGGGCGCCCGTTCAGCCTGCCCGAGGTGAGCGCGCCCCCAGGGCTCATGTCGAGGCCCTGTCCTGCCGTCCCTCGCTTTCACGTTGACCTCTGCCGGCCAGAGACAGCACTGCAGACGCTCCGACCCGCGCGGTTGGCCGACCCAGGTCGTCTTTGGAATGGAATGAGTGTCTTTTCTGCCCTGCCCTAGAGCTGAACCCACCCAATTACCGGGACCCCGCATCCTCTCCCGCCCCCGCATCTCAGGGAGCGGAACCCTGACCCCGGGCTCACCCCTCCCACATCAATCTCTTGCAGCTGATGACTGCAGCGCCTCCTGTGACCTAGCCCATGGCTGCTGTGCGCCTGACGGCTCCTGCAGGTACCTCTCCTGAGCACGTGCTCCCAAACTTTTTGCTCCCCATTGCCCAGCCCTCCACATCCACAACCAGGTCAAGTCCCGGGACAGACTGTCTAGGCGTGTAGACCCTACTGCTCGCTTGCCATGCCCTCATGGCACACAGGGCAGGCTGGCCATCCTCTCCCCACCCCCGGTTCCCCTGTGCCTGGCTTTTGGCTTGTGTCTCCCACTTTACTCTCACCAGTTTGATCCAGGAATTCTGAAACAATCCTCAAGATACCAGGAGAAAGACCTGAAGCTTGAGAGAGTTTGGAGATAGGAAGCCACGAGGAGAGAGGGAGATAAAGGAAAGATATAAAGAGAGTTAGGTTTAGCCTGGAAACGGAAGGCTGCTAGAGGATTGCTGGGGAGAAACGCTTGTGAAAGAGGGTCCTTCTCTATGAATTTGAGTAATTGACTCACTGTGGTGGGGGTTGGGCAAATTTGGCAGCAAGAGGAAAGGGTGTCTGGACATAAGGAAATGAACTGACAGGGCAAGCTGCTGGTCAGGCTGGGGTGTTTGGGACTCTCTGACATGGGTCAGGCCTTTGCCCTGGAATCAGGGTGGGAAGATAGTCCTGGTGACCTTTCAAGGTCACTCTTCTTTTCAAACGTTTCTGAGCACCTCAGACATGCCAGGAGTGGTACTGGGGGCAATTACAGACATCATCTTATTTAATTTAATACACCCCTACCAGGTGTATCCCCAATTTACAGAGGAGAAAAACTAAGCATCAGAAAGTAAGTGCAGAATGAGGACTTGATGCTTGTGTCTGATGGTCTGATTCCATGTTTCCCATGACCCTGCACAGCCCTACACCCACCTGGTTTCCCTTAGGGCCTGCTTTCCCTTAGGGCTGTCATACGTCCTTCTGTTTTCTAGAGGCTCTGGTCTTGCCTCCTCCATTTCCTTACATCCCCTACCCGAAGCCCTGACTCTGTGCTTCTCCCCATCAGGTGTGACCCAGGCTGGGAGGGGCTGCACTGTGAGCGCTGTGTAAGGATGCCTGGCTGTCAGCATGGTACCTGCCACCAGCCCTGGCAGTGCATCTGTCACAGTGGCTGGGCGGGCAAGTTCTGTGACAAAGGTAGGGGAGTAGAGACAGTTGGCTGTGGGGCTAGGGAGAATGTATGTCTTGGGAAAACATCCATCCATATTTACTGAACAGCTATTGTATCTGGCTCAATCCCTCAATTACATGGTATTTCATCATTTTAGACTATACCTATCTGTTGTCTGAATTGGTCCTCAACATAACTCCATGAGGCAGCTGCTGAAAATTGTACTCATTTTACAGATGAGGAAGCCAAGACTCACAAATGAGATACTTGTCCAAAGTCACTTTGAGACAGACTGACAGTGCCAGGAGCCTCCTGACTCCAAATTCACTGTTGTTGCTTTCTCTGACACCATACCAACCCAGGGTGGGTTTGTAGTACAAGCCATACCCACAGAGCCCTGGGTGGGGCCTGGGCAAGTCGGGGTGCCAGACGTGAGGGGCTATCCCAGAGCCTTCCGGGTCTCCTCTCCAGATGAGCACATCTGTACCACGCAGTCCCCCTGCCGGAACGGAGGCCAGTGCGTATATGACGGGGGCGGCGAGTACCACTGTGTGTGCCCACTAGGCTTCCATGGGCGTGACTGTGAGCACAAAGCTGGACCATGTGAGCAAGCAGGGTGAGTGCTGGCCCGGTGGGATGAGTGGGCGGTCAGACAGAATCTGGCGACCGGAAGATGGAGGAGGCAGGACTGTTGAGAGGGTGGTGGCGAAGTCTTAGGGCTGAGGGTCAGAAGCCCAACATGCGGACACCTGAAGATAAAACCCCAGCCTGCCAAAGTGTCCATAGTTCAGGGTTTCTCAATGTTTTTGTACCACCTGAACCATTTCTTCAACAAAATATCTATACGAGCTGGAGGTAATAACAGATCCACGTGTGACAGCTCTGACTGGGGACAGTGGGTGTGGGGAGGTAGAGGCCGCCCTAGGACTCCCCTCAGCCTCCCAAGAAGGCTGGGATGCAGCCCCTAAGGAGGTTCCACATGGCAGCCTTACACCTCATTCTCAATGAGGAAACGGGCCTGCAGGACTGGACTTGTCCTCATCTGCCTCAGGCCTGAGAGCCCGCGAGGATGACAAGAGTACACTGACCTTGAGCCCTGCCTTTGGGCCAGGCCCTGTGCTGACTGCCTGACATTGGGTTATCTCATTTAACCCTTACAATTTGGGAAGCTGGGTACTATTCTTATTTTTGTTTTTAAAATGAGGCATTCGAGGTGCAGAGTGGCTCAAGGTGACGTAGCTAGGAGGAGGGGGGCAATGGTCAGGATGCTGACCTGCGCTACCCTGTAGGTGTCAGTCAGTATCAATGCCGTCTCCCACCCCCGCCCCAGCTCCCAGTGCCGGAATGGCGGGCAGTGCCAGGACGACAATGGCTATGCCCTCAACTTCACGTGCCGCTGCTTGGCGGGCTTTGTGGGTGCCCGCTGTGAGGTGAATGTGGACGACTGTCTGATGCGGCCCTGTGCGAACGGCGCCACCTGCCTGGACGGCATAAACCGCTTTTCCTGCCTCTGCCCTGAGGGCTTTGCTGGACGCTTCTGCACCATCAACCTGGATGACTGTGCCAGCCGCCCCTGCCAGAGAGGGGCCCGCTGTCGGGACCGTGTCCATGACTTTGACTGTCTCTGCCCCAGTGGCTATGGCGGCAAGACTTGTGAGCTAGTGTTACCTGTCCCGGACCCCACCACTACAGCAGACAGCCCCCTGGGGCCCACCTCGGCTGTGGTGGTACCTGCCACAGGGCCTGTCCCCCACAGCGTGGGGGCTGGTCTGCTGCGCATCTCAGTAAAAGAGGTGGTACGGAGGCAGGAGGTTGGGCTAGGTGAGTCTAGCCTGGTGGCCGTGGTGGTGTTTGGAGCCCTCACTGCTGCCCTAGTCCTGTCCACAGTGTTGCTGACCCTGAGGGCCTGGCGCCGGGGTATCTGCCCCCCTGGACCCTGTTGCTATCCACCCCCACACTATGCCCCAGCCCGCCAGGACCAGGAGTGTCAGGTCAGCATGCTGCCAGCAGGGCTCCCCCTGCCGCCTGACCTGTCTCCTGAGCCTGGAAAGACCACAGCACTGTGATGGGAGGTGAGGCTTTCCGGCGCCCTCCTTCACCTCCTCCACCCCTCAGACTGGAGTGGTCCTTTCTTGCCACCCCTCAGCTAGGGTACACACACTGAGGGACCTCAGCCTCACATCAGAAATATTATTTTTTTAATACAAGAATGTAAGATGGGAATTTTATCAAATAAAACTATGAAAGTACAAGTTGGCTCCTTTGCCAGAAAAACCTGCCTGGAGTCGCAGATGCAAGAGGGCCAGAGCAGAGGCCTGGTTCTGGGGGAGCCTTGGGACTCTGTCCCCGTTTCCAAAGAGGAACCCAGGACACTCTTTTCCCCTCTGGGGAATGAGGGAGAGGTAGAGCCACAGAGGAGATGTAAACGAGCAGCCAGCCTCTTGCACCTGCCTGGCAGAGGGTGGGGAGAGGGTGGGCACTGGGCTCGGGGCCTTCAGGGAGAGGAGCGGGCTCCCTGCTGGCTGCTCTGCAGCAGCTGCTGGAACAGCGAGTGGGGCTGGCTGCACAGGGTGGCAGGGGAGTCCAGCTCCACGACCCTCCCTGCTTGTAGCACCAGCACCCGGTCCGAGTTCAGGATCGTGTTGAGCCTGTGTGGGATACGGTCGTCAGTGGAGGGATGAGGGACAAAACCCTAAAGAAGAAAAGTGACCCCTGTCCCCTCCTCTCCTCTCCTGGACAGCACAGGTCTGCCCCACAGGCTTTACCTCCTGGCTCTGTGCTAGGGGAGGGGGAGCAGATTCCCTCAGACAATGTGCTATAAAGGCCCTGGAGAATGAAGAGCTGAGATTCATGGGGGGTTGGAGTCTCTAGCGCCCTGACCCCTGGGTCCCTGAGGCGATAACCTCAGGTTAGATTCTCACTCTGGACGCTTGCACACCTGTGGGCGATGGTCAGCACTGTCTTATTGGCGAAGCGTTTGCAGATAGTCTGCTGGAGCAGTTGATCTGTCTTCTGGTCCACGCTTGCTGTGGCCTCATCAATGCACAGGATCTGGAACATGTGGAGGGAGTGGTGGGGAGGAGGGAGAAGAGGGTTAGCCTTGGCTCCTACCCAACCACTAGCCCCCACTCCTGGCCAGGCCAGCCCAGCCTGGCCTAGTCTACAGCTCCCGACCTCCAGCTCTAAAAGGAAACTAACTTGGTGCCCTGAGTCCTCTCCCCAACCCACTTCCTCACCCCAGACATGTCCCCTGCCTTCTTCCTGGCCCTCTTGAATGTTTCCTTCTCTTGCCTTACCTTGGCATCTGTGAGGAGAGCCCTGGCCAGACACAGCAGCTGCCTCTGCCCCAGGGATAAGCTCCGGCCCCCCTCACCCAGCTCACCATCCAGACCACCTGCAAGGCACAGCATTTTCACCCTCAGGTCCCGGGCCTCTCCCTGCTTCCTCCCTGCTCCCTCCTTCTGCTGCCCTGCAGGGTAGGCCTGGTACTCACCCAGGGATAGGATCACCTCCCTCAGATGGCACTGCTCCAGGGCCTGCCACAGGGCCCTATCCTCATGCAAGCCCTGGGGGTCCAGGTTTTCCCGCACAGTCCCACTGAACAAAAAGGGCTCCTGGGGGATGATAGCCAGCTGAGATCTGGGGGACAAGGAGAGGACAGGACATGGGGTCTAGGCTGAAGATATAGCCACTTCTGCTCCAGCACAGGTTTTAGCTGTAGGTCTAGCACTTCCAGGAAGCTTGGGGATAAGACCTGAACATAAGCCCCACTATTCCCCTGGTCAGCTGGGTACCAAGAACTGTGCAGTGCTATGAAGAATACAAAGAAACCAAAGGCCCAGACTTAGTCCTTAAGGAGTTTACATCTCACCGAGGTGCAAAAAACAGAGAACAAGAGTGGACTAAACTGTGTGGTCCTGACTCCAGCAGTCACTGGGACAGGAGTGACAGGCAAGGAGTGACCAGAGATGAATGGGGAAGGGATGCTTCGAGGTTGGAGGTGGGCCTGGAATTGGGTCCTGGAAGCTGTATGGTGGAGCTGAGGTAAGGCCACCACAGGCTAGAAGAGAGGCAGGTAGGGTAGGGGCAGGGCCTGGGATCAGCAATGGCCTTTAGGCCAGAGTTTCTCTACCTTTCCCATGTCATGGAACTCAGTGAAAACCATACTAGGTTAACCTGGGGGTGGGGGTGGGGAGATATTAGCCCCAGATGAGGCCACTGTGGCCAGGGGCCACTGGCCCAGGTCTTGAGCTGTCCCAAGCACCACCTGCCGAGCCTGAGAGCTGAGGGGATCAGTGTCCGGCACAGCACCTGGGAGGTGACTCAGGAGGCAGTGACTAGTGGTCTAGAGTGGAGGGTGTATGCTGGGAAGTACAAGAAAGATGAAGCTGAAAGGTGGGCCTGGGTCACACTGAAGACTGTGTGAATCTGGGCCTGGGCACTAGGAGCTCGCTCTCCTCGCCTGCTCATCCTATCCACCACCTCGCCCCCTGGTCCGCCCTGGCTGCCCTAAATTTATATACAGCCTTCCTGGCTGGGCCTTCCTAAGTGCTAGTAGTCTGGTTCCCCTCTTCTCCCACCAGACCTGAGCTCAGCCAGCTCCAGCTGGCTGGTGTCCACACCATCCAGCAGCACTCGCCCGGAACTGGGCTCCAGCAGCCGGAAGAGCACCAACAATAGGGAGGACTTGCCGGAGCCGGTGCGGCCCACGATGCCCAGCTTCTCTCCAGGCTGCACGCGGAAGGTCACCCCATCCAGGGCATTGGGCAGCCCTGGCCGGTAGACCAACACCACATCCTGGAACTCCACGCTCCCCTGGGTCAGCCAGCCGATGCCCAGCTAGTGGTGGGAGATGGAGGGAGATGAGTGAGATGGGGAGGAATGAGGAGGAGAAGGGAGGTTGGAGAGTAGAAGGAGGAGAGAATGAGAAGCAGACAGCATGAGAGGAGAGGGGGAATGGGGGCAAGTGCAGGAGAGATGGGGAGAAGGGACACAAAGACAAGAGGCACCATGAAGAACAGGGACATCACGCAGGGACATTAGAGTTGCTGAGAGAGATGGTGAGGAGTGAAAGGAAAGGAACTGAGGCCATCAGGAGGGTCCCTCAGGGTTCCAGCGCCCAGGCTTGAGGCAGGGGTGCAGGCCTACCTGCGGCAGCCGGTCCCGGGGCTCCTGGGGCAGGTCACAGGAGTACTCCTCCAGCCGCTCGACGCTCACCAGCATGGCTTCCGTCTGCGTGAAGCCGCTCACCAGGCCCGAAAGCAGGCCCGTCAGGGACAGGGCATAAGACAGTGACAGGCCCACCAGTCCTGGGGGAGAGAAGCACCAGCTGCTAGGGGATGCCTGGACACTGGGAGGCATGCAGAGAGGGGTGAGGCAGAACGGGGGAATCCCAACCTGTGAACGGTGGGCATTTAAAGGAAGCCAGCAGAGAACCAAGAAGATGCCAGGACCCAGACCAGGGCCATAGGAGACTAGATGCAAGGGAGTGGAATGGGCCTGTGGTGAGGTTGTGAGGTGACAGGTGGAGGACAGGTGGGCCAGGCAGAGTGCTGGGGATGGAGTGGGGCAGGGCAGGGACAAGGAGCAGAAGGTCAGAAGACTCCTTCTAGTCCCAGATCCACCACCACCTGGGCGAGTCACTCCTTGAGACTCAGCTTCCTCAACTCTAAAATGGGGGTGATGAGAATTACAACATATCCTCACAGGGTACTCTGGGTGGCAGGAAGAAATGTTGGGGGGATGGTGGAGGGAAAGCTAGGGGACAAGGGGTAGGAATAACATGCTTCTGAGGTGAGAATGAAGGGTCCCAGGGTGGCACCTGGGTCAGCGAGGCCCTGCTGATGCTGCACCAGGGCGATGCCTGCAATGGCGCTGACCACTGCAGCCCCCATGAGCTGTAGCCGAATGTCCAGCCACTGCATTGTGGCACTGGCAGCAAACTGGCACCTCTGGTTTAGCTCCAGGAGTCTCTGGTTCTCCTCCTCAAACCTGGGGGAGGCCAGGAAGGAAGCAAGGAGGCTCCACTGTTGCACTGACCCGCCCAGACTCCTTCCCAGCAGAAAGCCTCCTTCTTGGAGCTGATCTGCATACCCATAGGCCTCACCTCAGGAGTAGAGAGAGGCCAGTGTGCTCTTTTGTAGGGGGGTTGCTTTGCTTCATGGTCCCTTTTTTGTTTCTTTCTCTTTCTCCTAATGCCTCACCCATCCTTCCCTTTTCAGGAGAACTGAAGCTCCTCTCTCCAGCCCTTCTCAGGGGCCCCTCTCTCCCCTCCCCCAGCCCTCATCCCACTGGCTCTGGTTGGGAAAGGCAGACTTCACACACCTGTAGGTGGCCCCAGTGGCTCGGAGAATGGGGAGGCCAGCCAAGGTGTCAGCCAGGTGGGTGTAGAGTGGAGACAGGGTGAGGCTGCTGAGACGCCGCAGCTCCCGTGAGGAAGCCCTGTAGTGGCGCTGCACACGATAGTAGATGACGCTCAACGGTGGCAGCAGCAGCAGCAGCCAGGGCAGGCCAGAGCCCAGCACAGCCAGGAGGCCCAGTAGGCCTGCTGCGTTGGCCAGGAGGATGTTGAGGATGAAGGGCAGGCTGTCATCCGCACAGGCCACATCGGAGGAGAAGCGGTTTAGGACCCGGCCCATGGGCGTGGAGTCAAAGAAAGTCACTGGTGCCTGGAAGAAGGGGTGTGGTTGGGTGAGGTCAAGGCCTGGCAGAAAAGGGGCTGGGGCAGCCCTGGGGAAAGGGGCTGGGGGCAGCCCTGGGGAAAGGTAGAGAATAGGAAAGGAGTAAAGTGTCCTCAGAGTTTGGGGGCAGAGAGGAGGGGCTGGCAGAGCTTAGAGGAGGAATATTCCAGGGTGGGAAAGAGAGAAACTCTCAGGTCAGTGGTGACTCAGAGGCCATGCTGGCCACTCCTCTGCCTCTGCTGGACATGCCTACTCCCCTTTCAAGGGCAGGGAGCAAATCTCTCTCTGGAAGATGGGGAAGAAGGCCAGTGAATGAGATGTAGTTAGACGTCAGGAGGAACACCCTGACTACCTGTGGCTGGACGGAGTGGGGAGGGCGGCAGTCAAAGTCAGTATTATCTCACGGTTAAGCGCTCAGGCTCTGCAGTCAGCCTGCTCCTCGGATCCCAGCCCTACCACTTACTACATGCGAGACCCCACACAAGAGGCTTAATCTCTTCAAGGCCCCTGTTCGTCACCTCAGGAACAGAGGTAATAATGGAAGTGCACCTCACAGGGCTGTTAGTAGGACTAAAGGCTATACGCAGAGCAGGCGCTTCGTACCGTCTGCCTGGCACGGAGCAAGTGCTCAGGAACTGCTAGCTATCTGGATTCCTGTTGGGAGGTACAGTCTCAAAGACAGCCCCTTCCCTTCCCTGTCCTCCAACTCTCTGTCTTTACTTGGGGCACAGTCCTATCTCAAGGCAGGGAACTTGGTCAAAGTACTTTTTGAAGCACCTCCTATTGCCAGCTTATGAGAAAATCCCTTTTCAGTCTGAAGATGTCCCCTCCTTGGCTCCTGCAGGAGAGGCAGGACAGTGGACAGCTGCTCCCTGACTGTCACTGCGTTCACGGCCTGGCTCTCCATGGAACCAGCCTTGCTCAGGTTACTTACACTCTCAGAACCTCAGTTTCCTCATCTGTAAATTGGGGCTAATAGCACTTACCTCACAGGGTTATTATGAGGCCCTAAGAAGATAACAGACAAGAAAGGGCTTTGTAACCATAACAATATTATTAATAATAATTGCTAATTGAGCACTAGTATGTGCCGGGCACTGTCCTAAGCACTTTCCATATACTAATTAATTTAACCCTCATAATAAGTCTATGGGTTACCACTCGACTAGATGTACACATAGCAACAGGGATGGATCTCAGAAACAGCCCTAAATAAAAACTAAGAAACAGAATGTCATTTCTAAAAATGTGTGCACACAAAACATAGGCATTTTGCAAAAAGACAAACAAAAAGATACATAATTAAATGCACTTAGAATGGTTGCTTATCAAGGAAAGGAGGGAAAATGGAAATAGGGTATGCATGTAAAAGGGGATGGATAAATAAATAAATAAAACAAAAAAGGGACCCGCACAAACTCAGGGGTGATTAACTCAGCCCTCTGCACTTGAAGTCCAAAACAGAAGTGACTCTGAGGAAGATTCTCTTCTCCCCATTTTCCAGATGAGAAAGCTGCAGGCTTAAGTAACTGGGTTTGAATGCAGGCAGCCGCTCTGCTCTCGGCCTCTCCAGGTCTCAAGTTGTTAAGGGCTGTACCCGACTGTGAGGGGCTATTTTCTCCTGAGGACTAGGAGGTAGAATGGGGGCCCCCGATGCAGCCCAGGTCCTGGGAGGGCTCCCCCATGCCACCCCCCCCATCCCCTCACCAGAAGGACTCGATGCAGCAGGCGGCGATGCAGGGTGGCGGCCGCTCGGAGGGTGCCCGCCGCAAAGAGCACTGCCCGGAGGAGGGTGCAGAGGGAGTTGACACCAGCAATGGTCGCATACACGGTGAGGTAGAAACGGATGTCTGAGGAGCCATTGGGGGCAGCTTTGGGCAGTGGGAATACTGAAGTGCTGGGTGGTGGGGAGGGGGCTGTGGGTAACCAAAAGTAGGGCCACTCAGGGGTCCCTTCCCCTCCCCAGGCCACCTCTCCCTGCCCTCCAGAAGATACAGCCCCTGGAACACCAGCCCCCAACTCTCACTCCCTGCCTGACAACCACTCTGGGAGCACCAGACCTGGTCCTAGCCCCAGCCCCAGCCACTCACTAGAGGCTTCCAGGGGAGAAGAGGAGCAGTTGGGCAGAGAGGAGCCCAGTGGAGCCCAGGCTGGTGGAGGGTGGCACCTCCTGGGAGCCGTTCTTGGCTGCCTTCAGCTGAGAGATCCAGTGGGAGAGCCACCAGTCAGCAGCATTCCTCGTGGCTGAGTGGGGATGGGAAGGAGAAAGTTTCCCTCTAGTCAAACACCCCCTTTCTCTGCCCTTGACTCTGATTTCTACCGTTCTTCACCCCCCTGGCCCTCCCCACCTTGCCACCTTCCCAAGTCCTCCCTAGTGTGCGCTGCTTTCCTGGGCCGTCGCCCTTCAGATCCAGGGAGAGTGTGAGCTTGAATTTACAGAATGGGAGCTAGCCTGGGGGAGCTAGATCAGAAGACGGCTGTAGAGCGCACCCCTCTGGCCCCTGGGACGCTCTCAGAACTGGGGGCCTGCCTCCTGTCTCAGCTGTTGCCCAAGCTTGGTGAGTCTCTGAGCTTTGTAATGACTAGTACAAGGTGATGGATGTCATGGGGACTAGACAACAGGGCTGTGGGTGGGATAAGAGGCTCCAGGGTTTACTCCTACCTTGCATGAGGAGCAGAGAGAGGAGGATGGCTAGGGCCAGGCCCCAGCCCATGGCCCTCCAGTATGCTCGGTACACGTGGAAGGCCACGGCGCCCTCCTTCTTGCTTTCTTCCTGCAGTAGGCGGCCAGATGTGCTCTCCTCCACCTCCAGCCTCTCCTTTGTTGTCTCTGGGTTCCGTACTGACTGGGCCGTGGCTGCGGGGATCAGGGAGATCAGTGGTGAACAAGGTTGCAGGACAACAGTTGAAAACCTCAGTGTTTCAGAACTGTAGCAGACATATCTCTCCAGTGTGGGGGTGAAGAGCAAGCCCTTTCCTCTCACCCCCGGGCCATACCTGAGTCAGACTCTTGTCCATCCTCAGCCCAAGCTTTGGGGACAGCTTGCACCAATGGCAGGATCTCAGAGGGAGGCCCTGGAAGGTAGCAGGAGAGATGAGGAGGGGCTGTCTGGGTACATACTACGGCTTTCTAAATGTGTGTGCCAATCCACCTCCTATTTTCTTTGGACGTCCTACCTGACCCTTCCTAACAGGACCCTTCACTGGACCCCCACCTCTGAGTAGGACCATCAAGTCCACTCCTGTGTGTCTGGAGTCCAATCAGCACAGACAGAAAATGCTCAGCCCTAGAAGGAGAGTCACGGCCACTCAGAAGCACCTTGTCCAGAGGTCACCTCTCCTTACTGCAGAGATTCCTCCTCATGCTTCACGAAATTCCTAACACTCTGGTGGAGCCCCGTTTCCTCCTGTTTCTCTCCCGCTGAACTTGCAGATGGTCACATCCCTCTGGATAATACTCCTTCAGAGGTTTTTTTGTTTTTTTGTTTTTTTTAATGAAAAGACTGTTCTAAATCTGACTGCTTTCTCTTCTCTAAGAACATCAGACTGTTCTCAGAGATCCTGGGCCTCTAAGCTCCTGAAGCTCCCAGTCACAAAGCCCAAGCCCCACATCCACTGGCGTTTCACCGGTGTACACCGTTCCCTCCTGCTCTCCACTTCCTCACACCAGTTCTGTGAAGGCAGGAGAGGGCCTCCCATTAGACAGAAGGATGACCGGGCCCAGGCCACACACAGAGAAGGAGCAGTTTATGCACTTGACAATCCATCTGCCACTCTTCCCTTGTCACACCCAGGCAGATGGGTCCCTTACTTGGCCAGGCTCCCACCTGGTGGCCGACATTACCTGCCTGGACGAGGCGCCCGGCCTCCATCAGCAGCACCACGTCAGCCCTCTCCAGGTACTCAGTGCGGTGTGTGCAGAGCAGCCGTGTGGTGTGGCTCAGCACTCCTAGGATGCACCGATGCAGCAGGTGATTGGCCACATGTGCATCCACAGCAGCCAGAGGGTCATCAAGGAGATAGAGCTCCTTTTCCTAGGGAGAGGTGGGGACACCATGGGTACCAAGGCCCAGGTCCTCTGGCAGAACCCAGACCTCTCCTAAGACGTGATCTTGAGGCAGTCAGAGAAGATAGTCGAGAAGAACTCTGGGGGCTACCCCTACAGCAGTAGAGAAGGAGGTGAGACCTGAGGGTGGACTCCCCCTAGTCAAGCAAGGCCAGTGCTCAACTTTGCTGGGTCCCAGCAACTCAAGCCACATAATGGCTTTTTAAAGGGCCTTTAATTCTGCTTTGACTCTACAAAAGGTGGATGGGATGACCAAGGGACCAATACCTCAGGAACATGAAGTAAGGAGGGAAGAAACCAGACGCTGACAAAAACATCCCCATCCCCTCTCTCTCAGCCAAGCTCCCGAGGCTCCAGACTCCCCCATCTTTAACATACCTGGTATACAGCACGAGCAAGGGCAATCCGGGCCCGCTGTCCCCCGCTGAGGGTCACACCCTTCTCCCCCACCTCTGTCTGGTCCCCAGCAGGCAGGATCTGACAGGACAGGCCCCCCGGTGTTGGTCAGCGAGCTCCCCAGTACCTTGTACCCCACTTCCTAACCTTTTGCAGGGAAGAGATGGTGGGGGGTCAAGAGAGCCAGGGAGTTTGAGGAGACTGGACTTAAATTTGGGGTGAGTGAGCCAGAGAGGATAACCCATAATTCCAACAATGACTAGCGTTTGTTGAACAGTTTCTATGTGCTTAGCGCTTTACAAGCATCCTCTCATCCGACCCCCACGACAACCTTATGAAGTTGGCATTATCTCCTTTTCACAGATGATGCCAAAGCTCAGAGTAACTACCTCGCCCAAGGTTGTTCCACAGCTAGTAAGTAAGGGATAGGACGTGAACGTAGATTCTTAACCACTCCATCATACCCACTACCCTGCCTTTGTAACAGGCAAGGATGATGACGGGTAAAATTGATGTGAAAGCTTTCATAGGGTTTTAGAGAAGGAATGTACCCTGAGCCTTCCTGTGGCCTCAGGAGTGGTCCCCTTAGGTAAGGGGTCCCCAAACCAGAGGAAGCACCTGTGGTGCACCAGAGGGTGAGTCCCCTGAGGGACAGCTTTGTTATTCATCTCTTCTCTTAGCACCTAGAACAGTTCCCAGTACCCGGCAGACATTTGGAAAATGCCTGATGTAGAAATAAATAAATGAACATAGGATGCCCCTTGGTCAAAGTCACAGGTCTTCTTTTCTAGGGAAGTTCTGCATTTACCTGGACAGGGTAGTGGTGACAGTCCTGCAGGGGACATGGGGCTGGGTGGGGAAGGCATGGGAGAAATCTGGAATCTCATTCCCCTAACTCTAGTTCTCTGGGTGCGGGGGATCCAGGGCTTGCCAGGCTTCCCTAGAGTAACCGTGACCCTCCCAAGCCTTCCCAGTGGGAGGTGAGGGACGGCCTCTTGAACCAGAACCACTAGTCAGACCTACGGAGAGCTAAGCCTCGTAGGGAACCCTCCTCTAGCCCCAGAGGCCTCAGAGTTCCCCCAACTGCTGTGTGGAACACCCAGTGACCACCACTCCTCTGGGCCCTACGTGGAAGGGGGAACTGAGCAACTGGACACTCTGGGAGGACGGAAGCCTGACAGCCAGCCCTAGGTAAATGGTGCCTGGGTAGAAGCAACCCCTTTCCAGAGAAGCAAGGCTCTGATTTGAGGTGTCAGGGACACAGGGAAGCAGGCGGCCAGGTTTGAGGGCCAGGCACTCACACTGAGGTCATCGTTGAGGGCACAGGCCTCTAGCACTTGCTGGTACAGCTGGGCATCGAATGTCTTCCCAAAGAGAATGTTGTCTCGGATGGTGGCAAACTGGATCCAGGGTTCCTGGGTGGCCAGGCCAAAGCCTTTGGACAGCCCCCACACTGCCACCTGCCCATGCAGCCTGTAGAGAGCCAGGCCAGCATCATGGGGGGCTGGTTCCCAACTGGGTCCTTCCAAGCCCAGCCCCTGCCTCCCAGAAGCCTCTCCAGACTGCTATCTTCGACAGAGGTTCCCCCTTCATGTCACATGGCTCTCTGGATTGGCAGCCACTGAGTCCTCATGAGGCTGCAAACTCATTCTGGATTGGGAAGGAGAGAAATTTCTCTTTGGCTGCAGCCAAGCAGCTGTCAAATCTAGATGTGCTCAGAAGAGTATGGCCACCAGCCTGCAGTCATTCATTCTCACCGTGAAATAAGAAGGCCCTGCTTCACACCTCTGTTCCTCTCTGGATCCCTTCCCTGCACAACCACATCTTCTGAAAGAGCAGCTGATGCCAGATGTTTCCATTTATTTCTCCACTCGCTAAGATGGCACTTAGAACCCTCTGGTGTGACGATTATGATAACTCATTTTCTTGACCACCCTCCCCTTTCCAGACTGAAAAGTATCCCAAGAACGGGACCGGGTCTTGTTCATCTTGGCATCTCTGGCCCTTAAAGAGGTGTCCACCACACAGCAGGGGATAGGTCAGTGCTTGCTGAAGGGTGGAGCTGAGGACTGAGGGTGCTAGAGGCTGCTTACCTGTGGAGTTCCCCAGCGATGGCGGCCAGCAGCGAGCTTTTCCCACAGCCCACCTTCCCCACGATGCCCACCAGGACACCCTGCAAGGAAGCCACACGTGTCAGGTCTCCCTCTGGAGGCCATGGGCTGCCAGTCATCCCAGGAGGTTTCTCTCTAGGCCCTAGTTAGTCTGTAGGGAAGGATCTCCACCCCACAGGCAGAGCTGTGGCTCAGTGACTGACACCGTGCTGGACCTAGAGAAGTGGGGTGTTTTATTCTCCACTCAGAGGAGCTATCAGTGTCACTGTCTGCGTCTCTGAAGAGGAGGAGTGTGCCAGCGAGAATGGGAGGAAAACTTCCCAAGCACTTCCAAGGAAAGCTCTGAGGCAGGCATCCCAGAATGGGGAAGGGGAGAGGACTCCAGGCTTTGGGGCCTGGATGCTGGGCTGGCTAAGTCCACCTGCGGCTAAACTTCCAACATCTCAGCGCAAAAAGCAGTGCTTTGCACAGGTACCCATTTCTGTGATTTGCAGTTTAAAACTTTCTGTTCTCCCTTCATTTCTGAGTTGCAACATACATTCATGGAGCTATCTCCCTGTACATAAAGGGAAAAAAAAAATTCCTCCTCTAGAAATAGGTGGGGCTCCCAGAAGGTGTCTGTGATGCCCCCACCCTGCCAGCCAGGATTGACCCATTACAAGTGGGCACTGGACCAATCCTAGACCCTTCCCTGGCAATTCTCTCTTTTGGGCTGCAGTCTGTGAGTGGGCGGGCTCTCTGCAGTCACATCTTCTGCTCAGAGGAGTGGGTCCACAGTGAGAGAAGAACAAGACAAATACAGAGAAGCAGACAGAAGGACAGCTTGCAAGTCGAGGCCTGGTTCTGGGTGGCTGCTGAGATCTGGCTGTGTGTTTGCCTTTGGATTCTGCAATTCCTCTCCATATCCTTATTATAAATTCTTGTTTGCTTAAGCTAGCTCCAGTGGGTTTCTGACTTATATCCAAAAAAGCCCCAACTGACACATTAGTAAAATTCCTTTGAAAAATTCCAGCCTTGTCTTGCCTGAACTAAAAAGCAAAACAAAACATACAGCCCAAGCCAGAAATGTGAGCCAAATGTGGTGGAAGCAGTTCAGGTACCACTGGGGAATGCTGGGTTGAGCTGTGGGGCAAAGGGTTAGAAAGGGGTCAGGGGAGAAAGAAAACTCAGGACAGGGGTGAACAGGAGTCACTGTCCTGCCAGGAATGTTCTTTCAAGTGCTCCTTTGACGATGCATGCCGGGTATGAGTCACAGGGTGTGATTCCTTTTCACCAGGCTAAATAGAGGATTATCTATCCTATTTGCAAGATCCTTCTCCAAAAGGGATGCTGCGCCTCTCCCCAGGTCCCCAGCTTGGGGGAGATGCTGGATAAGCTCTGCAGTCTGTTCAGAACTCAACAGCCTCTGAGGGACGTGGAGACAAACTTACTTGTTGGTCTGGACTGGGAGGATGTGAGCTGTCTAAAGACCAAGGAGAGATGTGACTACTCTGAAAAAGCTGTGTGCTGGAGGAACGGCATTCAAAAACGAGGTGTCACCTCCTCTCCGATTAGAATCTGCTCCCACAAACCCCTCCAGTCCCTCCCTGAGTAACCAGAGCTACAGGGCCGTCTAGCTACAATTGGTTCCGTCCTTGTTTATCTGTCACTGAGTCTGTATCTCCCTCCTTAGTCTGGGGACGCCCCCAGGGTGTCTGACCAACGAACCTTCTTCACTTCGAGGTGACTGATGAAGGTCTCCTGGCTGGTTCGAACTGGGTCCCAGGAGAACAGGGCTTCACGCAGCTCCAATACTGTAGATGGCTCCGTGGGGGGGTCTGAACAGGGAAGAAATCACTCAATTTGGGCTTCTAATCCACAACCTACCAGCTCAGGGAGGGTAAACCAGGGGCATGTCATTGGCTTGTCTGTCCCTTATATACCCACCCAGAACTAATGCAGCCTCAGTCTTGGTCTGAGGAGTCTCCCCGAGGAAATGGCCACCTGCTCGGCCTGGATTCTGCCGCCTCTGGCTTCTCTTGGCAGCATGTCTGTACAGCGCCCAAGGGGCTATAGTTCCCTCCTCACCCGTGCCAGGTTCTGCCCTCTAGCTCCCCATTACCTGGGCTGTAGTAGGCCTCGGGATTGTGGTTGGGAAGGTCAAGGAAACGCTGGATCCGGTCCAAAGACACTTTGGCCTCCAGGAGGCCATTGATCACCCAAGGGAAGTTGTTGAGGGGCAGAATGAGCATGCGCACCAGTGCTAGAGCCGTGAACACCTAAGTTGGGTAGAGGAGGGGTGAAGCATCACCTGAAGCCCGGGAGCTATCTGAAGGCCTGTTCTACAGGTGGCCCTGTGGACTGGACTGTGGAGGGAAGGGCAGGGCAGCGGCAGAACTGAGGGGTTGGCTGGACAATCCTTGGGTTAGAGGTGGCAGAGGTGGCCACTCCAAGAATCCTAGAAATCCCAGATGGTCCTTCAGGGATCCAGGTTACATCTTGATAACCACACAGGCCTCACTCATTTTGAGAACTTCTCGGAATTTCCAAGTCTAGCCCTGGCTGGACCCAGCACTAGATCAGATTTTTCTTTCCCAAGGCCATCAGAATGGGGTTAAGGGGACCTAACATGGAGTCTGGACCTGACTGGAAGTTGGAAAGCAAGGAGGAAGAGAGGGAAAAAAGGAATTCCTTCAGAGGGAAGGTTATATATTTGAGGCCCCAGAAAAAGTCCCCTTCAGAGAATATCCCCTTGGTTGGGAAAGGATAAGGCAGCCAGGCATCCTCCTTCCCTCCTTCCCAGCCACTACTGAGGGCCTGAGCCCACCTCCCCACTGCACTGCAGGTTTCATGCTTTCCTACAGCCATCTCCTCACCTCCTGGTCCTCACCTTGGTGGCAGTGAGCTGGTGCCCCATGAGGACATAGGTGATGAAGATGACGATGGAGATGACAACTGGCAGGGCAGCCCACAGGTACACACAGGCCGCATCCAGGTATTTGATGACCCAGAGTTGCCCTAGCTCTTGAGCCCGGCAAGCCTCTACTCGGGCCCCCAGCGCCTGCTCCCACCCGAAGAACTTGATGACCCGAACGCCACTCAGTAGCTCTGTCATGAGCTAGGGACAAGGAAAAGAGAGCAGTGTGAAGTGGAGACACTGCTCCTGTGTCTTCTCCTTGGCCCGTCTTCCCCAGGGTCCCGGCAGAGCACGTTGAGTACTCTGAGCCCCCAGATACTCCGTACTTCCCTAGCCCTGCTTTTCCGCCTCTCCTCAACCCTTTCTGGAAACCCTGCCCTCAAACCCTTTACAGCCCTGGGTTGCTTGCCCTGCCAGTCTTTCACTTCTCCTCCATATGCTCTGGCTGGGGGCAGGTTGGAGCTAGAATCCCCCCACCATCCTAGGAGATGAAGTGGTGGAAAGTGCAGGGGCGTTACCCGCTGGGGTAAAGCCCTCTTTCCATTAGATGAGGGACTAAGGACTATTTGCCAAAGCCAGAAGATGTGGGCTTCGGGTGCTGGTCACCAGTCTGGCCCGTGGCTTGGGTAGTGTGGGAACTATGCCTGTAGGAGTATACAGGTGTAGGAGGCTGTACTACAGCTCAGGGTGACACAGGTCAATGGGCCCAGGCCAGAAAGGCAAAGGCCAGAGGAAATTCTTGGATCGTAACATTTGCACATCCCCAGCCTGCAAGCCAGGGAGGCACTGGAGCCTTCCCAGATGGCCCTGGAGACCTAGCGTGTAGCTGTCTCAGGTAGGGAAAAAGGCCTCATGCCGTAACTAGCTATCAGGGACACTCCCCCTGCCTGTTAGTATTCTGAGCTATTCCAGTGAGAGGTTGACAACTATGCCGTATAGACCCCCAGCCTGCCATCCCCTCTGTAAAGGTCCCCACCATCACTGCAGAACCCAGAACTGACTCAGCCAGACCCTCAACACCTAGAACTGGCCCAGGCAGGAGAGTGACCTCCTCCCTTCCCCACAGCCCACCCCTAAGGGGTAGCTGGGGTTCTCCTAGGCCTCTCCACATGCGGCCATGGGATGGTGTCTGAGATGAGGTGGGAGACTTGGGTCCCGGCTCTAACATTTAAAACCCATGTGGTCCCAGACAGGTTACTTCCTACCTCCTAGGGTTGCATGAGCTGAAACTATAATATTACTAACGGGCCACATTTATCTAGTGCTTCCTTTGTGACTGGCACTGTACCAAGCATTATCTCATATGATCCCAACAACCCTATGAGGCAAACAACTATTATCTTCATTTTACAAATGAGGAAACAGAGGCCCAGAGGTTAAGTGACTTGCCTGAGGCAATTAAACCAGTAAGTGGTAGAGATGGGATGTGAACCCATGTCTGTCTTTCTCCAGTCTGAGGTCTTAACTTCTAGATCACACTCACTCCTTCAGGCACCATACATGGGAGGACCTGGGGACCAGGATGCTGGGTGGGGTCTCAAGACTGCTAAGAGACCCCAAGCAGCCTCTCACCTTAACCCGCGCATCCTTGTGCTGTAGCATCTCCTGGTTGCTGGCCATGATGCGGGTGGCAATCACTTTGTTGACAGGTACCAGCAGCAGTGCCAGGATCAGACCGCCCACGAAAGCCACACCCACCTGGTGGTGCAGCAGGTAGAGGGTGATGGCCAGCTGAAGGGGCAGGCCCCAGGCCTCATGGAAGCTCCCAGCAAAGTTGAGCAGCCGCTCAGAGTCAGTGCCTAGTAGGTTCAGGGCCTCCCCAGCAGGAGGGCGTCTGGGCCCCAGATGTAAAGCCTTCCGGTACAGGATGTTCAGCACGGCCCCCCGTGCCTGAAGTGTCACCTTCCGCACCTCATAGCCATACTGATTCTGCAGCACAGCACCGAGTATGGCCCCACTGGCCAGCCCCAGGGCATAGAGCAGGCCGTTACTTAGTGGCTCCCGCCCCTCCTCCAGGAAGCCCACTAGGAGGGACAGGAGCAGGGGCCCTGAGAATCCTAGCATGGTCCCCACCAGCTTCAACAGTCCAAGTGCCAGGTAGTGCCGCCCAAACGCCCCATACAGGGCTCTCCAGAGCCGGGCTCCCTCCTGCCAGTGTGCCTGGAAGACACGGGCCAGGTAGGTTGGGTGCAGCCTGTGGGGCAGTCGGCAAGTGTCCTGGGGTTGCCGGAGCTCTCCACGGGCCCCACGGGCCATTAAAGGTGTCAGCCAGGCATAGGAAAAGCGTGACAGCCAACTCTCCCCATCTTCAGCTACCTCAGGCTCCTGTCCCTCAGACAGAAAGGGCTCCTGGGCCCAGGGTTCCTGTGGCACCCCGGGGACTGCCCAGCCCAGTCCATAGGCCAAGAGTGCAGTCAGCTGCAGGATGAGAAGGCACAGGCGGGAGAGGGGACCTGGGAGAAGTGGGGGCAGCAGTGTGCCTCGCTGACAGTGCCATAGCAGGGTCAGCACTAGCGCTGGGGCTGGCAGGAAGGCAGCCAGAGCCAAAGCCAAGGGTCCCCGGGAGTGGCCATGCGGGGAATGAGCCAATGCCCACAGGGCCAGGCTGTGGCTCATCCAGGCCACAGCTGCCACGCCCCCTGCTAGTAGCTCTAGCCCTTTGGGCCCTGGGCCTGCCCCTGGGGGCAAAGTAACTGGAAGGAGGTCTAGTAGTGGAAAGATGGAGAGCAGGAAGGAGGCTGCAAGTCGGATGCGCCAGCCAGAACTGCAGTGTAGGATGTAATCTGGATACCTGGGGACAAGGGGAAAAAGAGAAAAGGAAGCACATCATGGCTGACTCAGGGCCCAGACATACCTCCAATAAATCACTCACCTAGAGAGAATCAACTCCCTTTTCTGTCTTGCACACCTTATTTCTATGCCATTTTACCCTGGAATCCAGGGTCTTTTCTCCCAGGAAGTCTTCCTGGATTAACCTAATCCATTTTGTAATCTACCCACCCCATTTCTGATCATCCTTTCACCACAGAAATCGACAATTTTGAGTTAAGGTTGAACTGAACATGGAGACTCTAATTAGAAAAGAAATCTTAAATTTTCATACAGATACTCACTAAGGGATGAGTATTCATTTTCACAAAAGTATCTACCTAATAACCCTTAAAGTCACCTGAAGCACCATTACATGAATAAAAATTTGACTTACATAGAGCTTCTATACTTTAACACTATAGCCTAAATTTTATGAAACCTCAGAATATTCTACTTTCTGTTTTACCGATGGTTGTAGAAGACGGTGTGGATCATTTTTGTGACTCCATTAGCTAAACAAAAACCTCTTTAGTTTTGTCTATATCTTCTTGTCATGCAAAAAACATAGCTAATAAACAAAAGGGTGATCTGTCTGCCCTAAAATCAAGTACAGGAAAACACAGCTGCAGCAGCGAATATCAGAATGCCATGAAGGTGCACGAAACTGAATCTGTCACTCCCTTTGTTGGTAGGGTTAGGCTACCGACAAAGTTTAATCGTAGATTAAAATGCTTTGGGTTTATTTTAAAAAGTCCAGCTGATCACAGTTATATGGAGGGGTTTATATTGGAATGAAAGTCAACAGGTAATAATTCTATTTCCTAAGATGTGGGGACAGAAGAAAGAATATGGGGCCCTTGGAGGCTGGTACACTGGCCCCAAGTGGGCCATCAACCAGTCTTATAATTTGAAAATCTACAAAAGTGATGATTTCTACCACGCATCAGGCCTTTAAAAATGTGCCACACACTGCGCTATATGCTTAAATGCATTATCTGTTTTAACCTTCCAATAATGTTAGGAGGCTCAGAGAAGACAGGTGAAAAATAAAAATGGCAAGTAATAGGATATATTGGAGTATATGAGGAAGCCATTTGGTGTAAACCTAATTCGGCCTGACCTTGTCTTTCCAAAAGGGCCTGACCGAGGCCATTGAGCATGCATTGTATATCTGCTTTAGAGACTCCCTATGGCAAGAGCAAAGGCCCTTGAGATAAAGGTGCAACTTCCCTCCCCCTCCCAACGTTGGCATCTCCTTGAAGATTAAGCATCTTTCTTTAGGCTGGGAACTGATTGCAGCGCTCACCTGTGACCCCCCCCCCCCCAGCCCGAGGCAACACACCTGCCACCCCCGCGGCGTTCACTGAAACAGCAGACCTAACTACCGTTTCCATCAATCGCTGTGCTGACAGAGCAGCCTCGTGACTATTGTAAAAGGGACATTTCAATCATATATGAAACATACTCTTTGAGGGTATATAACCACCCTGTGTACCCCCACTTTTTTGGAGTGCTCTGTTCCTTTGTGGAAAGACTCTCCCGGGTTATAATCCTAAAATTTAAGCTCAGAATAAACTCACCCAAATTTTCATTTACAGATTGGTTATGGATTATCTTCGTCGACACAGGTCACCTGCCCCAAAACAGCCACACTGCTGCAAAGTGGTGATTTTATTCTACTTTTGCCCTCCTCCAGAGACCTCACTACGTATTCTGGTTACACCGCCGCGGAGATGAGAGTTTCGGGTGAGGTCTGCAGGCGCACACGGACAGATGTCTTGCACCCGTCTCTACCTACCTCGGGGCGCCCCAGTGGCAGGCGCTGAGCACGGCGAGGAGCGCGTGGGGCAGGGCGCTGAGCACGAGCTGAGTGAAGCAGTGGCCCGTGGTGTCCCCCTCCCACACCGGGAGCGGCTGCACCGCGCTGGTGCCGCACAGCTGGGCCAGGAGCCGCTCCATGGAAGCCTCACCTGCGGGGAAAGCCGAGGGCGGAGGGAGGGAAGGTTCCTCCCAGAGAGGAGCAATCCGTGTTCCCAAGGGCGAGGTCCAGGCTGGGAGCCTGCACCCGGGGGCGAGGGTGGTGGGGGAGCGGTGGGGATGGGGACAGGACGCTGACTGGGAAGGCGGGTGGTGTCAGCGAGCCCGGACAGCTCGCCCCAGCCGGGTCTCCCCGACTCCAACCCCGCCCTCGAAGCAGGGCCTCCCCTTGCTTCCGCCCCGAAGCCAGATCCTGCTGAATCTGGCGTTACCTCAAGGGGTAGAAAGGAAGGTGGTTTGGGTTTCTGGACTGGTCACTCACTCAGCCTCGGTTTTTCGCCCTGCCTTGTGTCCCCGCCGCAGACATCCGGAACCTCTAACCTGAAGAAGCTGCTTTCCACCGGACCCGGAGATCCCGCGCACTGGTGCATGCAAAAGAGCGTGCTGCCGGGGTGTGGTGCGGGCCAAGCTCGTTTGGCACCCCCTAGAGGCGGGATGACCGTTCAGGCGCCGTTTGGCCCTCCCATTCGCTAGGCTCCGGCGCTCATGCGCACGGCTCTCGGCCTCCGATGGCCTCGGTAAGCGGGGCGCTGCTGCTGTGGCGTCCTTGCGTTTCGGCACGCCTGTGCTGCCTGTCTTGCGTGTGGACCGATCTCGGCTCTAATGCAATGTCATTCATACACTCTCGCGGAAAGTGTTCTCTCTCATCTGTCTGCTGTTTACTAGCAGTCACATGCATTGCACTCTCTGATTCTTAAAGCTTACAGAACTGGGATGCCAAACATGCGTGCTACACGGACGAATAATGTCACTTAATGACGCTTGAACCGTTTTCTTCCTTATTCCAAGGCTGTATCGTTTGGGGGAAGTTACCTAACCTCTTTAAACCTCAGTTTCTTTGTACAAAGGGGGCAATAACACCAATGCCAAAGTACTGTTGGAGAGTTGCATAGTTAATTTAAAATGCTTAGGGTCCAACAATAAATAAACCTTGTAGGGAAGCAGTGGGAAGAATATAAGCTTTATAATTAGACGGACCTGGGTTCGAATCCTGACCCCGCCAATTCTTAGCAATGTGATCTTAGGTAAGTTACTTCCGCATCTTAGTTTCACTGTTTATTGGGCCTGGTATTGGTATCTACTTCACACTAGTGAATAACAAATAACTGTGATTATCTTGTTTAATCTCAATAAGAAGCCTGGTGTCTCTAATGTCAGGAATTAATGTTCCAGTTGCTACAAATTAAGAAATGTAGGTTTGCATTTCACACCCCCAATAATGGATCATTTAGGCAGTGATCGTCAATGGCTGCTAACTCAGAGGGAGAGACAACCAGACGTGGTGTGCCTCCTTATGAAAAATAACATATTCTTGCCAAAAAAATATGTTCAGATATGTTCAACCATCACCACAGTCAACTTTAGAACATTTTCGTCATCTCAGAAAGAAACCCTGCACCCTTTAGTTATCAGTCTTTTATTCTCCATCGCCCACCCCTAGCCCTAATCTACTATCTGTCTCTGGATTTCCGTATTTTAGGCTTTCGTATGAATGGAATCATATAATATATGGACTTTTGTGACTGGCTTCTTTCACACAGCGTAATGTTTTCGAGGTTCATCGAAGTTGTAGCGTGTATCAGCACTTCCTCCTTTCTTTCTTTTTATGGTGGTAAAATATGCATAACATAAAATTTACCACGTTAAAAAGTGTGCAGTTCAGTAGTATTAAGTACATTCACGTTGTTGTCCAACCGTCACCACTGTCCGTCTACAGTACTTTTTCCATCTTCCCAAATTGAGACTCTATCCCCATTAAATGCTAACTCTCCATTCCCCCTCCCTCCAGCCCCTGGCAGTGACCATTTCTGCTTCCTGTCTATGAATTTGACTGGTCTAGGTATTTCATATACTTAGAATCATACAATATTTATCTTTTTGTGACTGGCCTATTTCACTTAACATAATGTTTTCTTTTTTTACTTTCATTTCTGGATTGCTCATTGCAAGTGTATAAAAATACAATTGATTTTTTTTTTAGGGAGGGGGGGAGGAAGATTGGCCCTGAGCTAACATCTGTGCCAATCTTCCCCTATTTTGTATATGGGACAAGACCACAGCGTGGCTTGATGAGCAGTGTGCAGGTCTGCACCTGAGATCTGAACTCACAAACCCTGGGCCGCCGAAGCAGAGCATGTGAACCTAACCACTACACCACCGGGCTGGCCTCTACAATTGATTTTTTTTGACATTGATCTTGTATCCTGCAACCTTGCTAAACTTGTGTATTAGTTATAATCATTTCTAGTGGATTCCTTGGATTTCTTATATACAAAATCATGTCATCTGTAAGTAGAGATAATTTTATATCTTCCTCTCCAATTTGGATGCCTTTTATTTATTTTTCTTGCCTATCCCTGGTTAGAATCTCCAGTAAAATGTTAACTAGAAATGGTGAGAGTAGACATCCTTGTTTTGTTCCTGATCTTAGGGGGAAAGCATTCAGTCTTTCACCATTAAGTATGATGTTACCTGTGTGTTTTTCACAGATGACCTTTATCAGGTTAAGTTCCCTTCTATTCCCAGTATGTTGAGTGTTTTTGTCATGAAAGGATATTGAGTTTTGTCAAATTCTTCTTGTTTGTCTATTGAGATGATCATGTAATTTTTGTTTTTTATTCTATTGATAGGGTGTATTACATTAATGGATTTTTAAAATGTTGAACCAACCTTGCATTCCAGTTATTTCCTTTTTATTCCTGAATAGTATTCCATTGTATGAACATATACCACATTTTGTGTATCCATTCATCCATTGAAGGAAATTTGTGTTGTTTCCAGTTTTCTGTACTATGAATAACTCTGCTATAAACATTCATGTAAAATTCTTTGTGTGGACATAGGTTTTTATTTCTCTTGGGTAGATACCTAATTGATGAATTGCTAGATCTTATGGTAAATTTATATTTACCTTTTTAAGAAACCGACAAACTGTTTTCCAAAGTTGCTGTACCATTTTACATTCCCAATGTCTGAGATTTCCTATTTCTTCACATCCTAGCCAACATTTGTTATTGGTTTTTATTTTATCCCTTCTAGTGGTTGTGAAATGGTATCTCATTGTGGTTTTAATTTGCATTTCCCTGATGGATAATGATGTTGAACATTTTTTCAACTGCTTCTTTTCATGTTCTTATTATCCACTCACATATCTTCTTTGGTGAAATGTGTTTTAAAATATTTTGCCCACTTTAAAATTGAGTTGTTTTGGCAAAATGCATCTTTTAAGAATGTACGTGTTGGTTATGGTATGGTAAAGATGATGCAGCCACAGGAGGAGACAAGAATGAGTCTTGAAAGAAGAAATTTATTATACTCACATATACTACAGAAAGGTCACTCCACACCACGAAGGGCCACAGAAGAAGCACCAGTATTGGTCAGGAGGCATAAGACAGGAGGAAAGGCAGAACATAGTCCATGGCCAATATTGGGGTTTCCATGGGAAAGGGAGGGCAAGACAGCTTAGGATTAGCTAGTTTGACTAATTTTGGTGGGCTGTAAGCTATAGGAGTGGTCTCTAGTTACCTGGTACCTGGACCTGGCATGATTTAAGGTTAGGGGAATATTGACTTGGTGTGAGAGAGTTACAGAAGGAGGTAGTTAGGGGTATAAATTCTGGATTGGTTTGTTTGCATAAGAAAGATGTGCTTGTAGGCAAGTTGTTACTATCTTTAGGAATTAGCTACCCTGGGAGGGGCAGTCTCTCCCCATCCAGAAAGGTTTTTTAAGATGTCAAAATCTCATAATATACAGCAATACATTTATCTTATGATATATTTTAAATATATTTTTGGTCAAAATCTTGCAGCCGTATATTTTTAACGCATTCAATGTATGGAAAGTGTCTGCCATGTAAATGTTCTGGCAAAGTCAATCCTCTTTGTCAAATACTTCATTTTTCAATTCAAATAAACAGATTAATGATGTCCCTGTGATGACATCCCACTCTGAAGTTTAATGCTAAATAGATTGAGAAGATACAGCATCTTGCCATGAATTTATCCTTGAATGAAATAAGGTGACTTTCTCTGCTGTGTTACCTACCTACATTCTCTTTGCTTTGTTCTCACAGGACCCTCCCTCAGTAGTCAGGGAGCAGAAGAGAGGTTACTAGGTAAAAATTACCGTCACTCCAGCCACGTTCTACAACATATCTGAATTCAGAACACCCCAACATAGGCCAAAATACCGCATTCCTGATCATGCTTGCCCATGACAGAAACATACATCTAAGAAAGAGACAGGAAATCCTACCACAGTGCCCTGAATACAGAGGTCTCTTTTGTTTTTGTTTCAGAAATTTTTGCACGCTAGGGAATTAGACCATGTTTTTTGTTGCATTTATTTTTTATTTTCAACTTTTGATTTTGAAGTAATTGTACAGTCACAGGAAGTTACAAAGATAGTGCAGAGAGGTCCCCTGCCCTTCCCCTAGATTCCCCCAGTGGTTACATCTTACATATAGTAGTACAGTATCAAAAACAGGAAACAGATTGGTACAATCTGTGTGTAGGGGCCAAATTGGTACAAGGTGTGTGTAAAGTTCTGTGTAATTTTATCATGCGTGGATTTGTGTAACCAGCTCTGTAGACAAGATACAAAACTATTCTATCATCACAAAGATCTCCCTCACACTACCCTTTATAGTCACAATCCCACCCCTGCAACTACTGTCCCCTACCCCGGGGACCCCTAATCTGTTTTCTATCTCTGTAATTTTGTCACTTTGAGAATGTTATATAAATGGAATCATGTGACATTTTTTTTTTTAAAGATTTTATTTTTTCCTTTTTCTCCCAAAGCCCCCCGGTACATAGTTGTGTATTCTTCGTTGTGGGTTCTTCTAGTTGTGGCATGTGGGACGCTGCCTCAGCGTGGTCTGACGAGCAGTGCCATGTCCGCGCCCAGGATTCGAACTAAGGAAACACTGGGCCGCCTGCTGTGGAGTGCGTGAACTTAACCACTCGGCCACGGGGCCAGCCCCTCATGTGACATTTTGAGATTGGTTTTTTCACTTAGCGTAATGCCCTTGGGATCCATCCAAGTTGTTGTATATATCGATAGTTTGTTCCTTTTTATTGCTGAGTGGTATTCCGTGATATGAATGTGCCACAGTTTGTTTTACCATTCACCTGTTGGGGGAGATTTTAGTTGTTTCCAGTTTTTGGCTACCACAAATAAAGCTACACTGAACAGTCATGTATGAGTTTTTGTGTGGATGAAAATTTTTATTTTGGGGGGTAAATTGTACAGGAGTGTGATTGTTGTGTTGTATGGTACATATATGCTTTGTCTTTTGAATAACTACCCAACTATTTTCCAGAGTGGCTATACCATTTTACTTTCCCATCAACAGTGTATGAGAAATCCAGTTTCTCTACATCCTCACCAGCACTTTGTATTGTCACAGTTTTAAAAAAATTTTTAGCTGTTCTAATATGTATAGAATAATATCTCTTAGTAGTCTCAATTTGTATTTCCTTAATGGCTGGTAATGTTGAACATTTTTTCATGTACTTATTTGCCATCTGTATATCATCTTTTTTGAAATATCTCTTCAAGGCAAGTTCGCGCACTCTACTACCACAGTTAGTAAATAGCAGAGCTGAGATTCAACTCAAGGTAATCTGGCTTCCGAGTTCGGAATCATAATCACTGTGTTATACTGTGTAACTATGGTATGATTTGGGCTAAGTGAGAGGTATGACTTCTATAAAGTGGGGAAAGGCAATTGAGGAAGCACAGGTGGCATTCTATTTTAGGAAAACAGATCAATTTTAGGAAAAGGACATTTGGAAATTGAGCATCTGGAAACTAATTCTCTTGAAATTATCCACACTGTGAACCTCTTGGAAAGTTGCCGTATGCCCTAGACTGCTGTCCTGAATGACTGTTCCGTACCTTCTCCAATCTCCTGTGCCTTCTCCCCTTCTCATTCTCTACTGAAGACATTGCTTCCTAATCCACGGAGAAAGCTGAAGCCCCTACCACCACATTTACCCACTGACAGTAACTGTATACATTCATTCTGCCTGCATCCTCCTGCTGTGGGTGGACTGTCTCTGCTCTTAAGGCAAACTCCTTGACTTGGGTACTAGATCTCTTATCTTCTCAACTACTCAAAGACATTGGGCCTGCCTGCCATTCACCGCTCTATCTTCAGTTTGTCCTATTCCCATACTTTCCATCAGCAAATATATACGACTATGTTATCTTCCACTTTTTATTTTGAGGAAGATTAGCCCTGAGCTAACATCCACCACCATTTCTCCTCTTTTTTTTTTTTTGAGGAAGATTGGCCCTGAGCTAACATTTGTGCCCGTCTTCCTCTACTTTATATGTGGGACGCCAGCCACAGCATGGCTTGACAAGCAGTGCATAGGTCTGCACTCCGGATCCGAATTGGCAATCCTCAGGCCACTGGAAGCAGAACGTGCAAACTTAACCATTGTGCCACTGGGCCAGCCCCTATCTTCCACCTTTCATTGTTCTCATTGTTCATGCTATTGTTGGAGAGACATAATTTACAGGCACAACAGGGCCTGTAAATAAACATAAATAAACATATGAGAATGAAAAATTAAAGTATAAGATAGCAAATGATAATGCGCTAAACTACATGGATTCGTTAATAATGCAATAGAAGTTTAGAAAATGTAGAGATAAGTGTGGTTTTAGGTGATATAAAGAAAGAGAGAACTGGGGACAGTTTTCTGAAATTGCTATATTTGTCAGAGTTCTCAGTTGCAAGCAATGGAAATAGATTCTGATTTTAAGTTAAGCTGTAAATAGCTCACAGAATCACTGGGAAAGCTGGAGAACCAGGCTCGGAGCCTAAACAGTTATAACCACAGCCAAAACTGCTCCATAAACAGTGTCTGGTGAGGACACTGCTGTCCACTAGATGTCACACCTCACACCACTGACACCATCAGGCAAGGGACCTGAGCTCAGCACTGCTGCCACAACTGCCATGGAAACCTGAAGTTGCTGTTGCCAGGAACACTCTTCCACAGACTCTGCTTCTTTTCATCAATAACTCCAGAGTCAAAGTCTGAGGTAGCTGCATCTGATTGGCTCAGCCTAGGTCAGTGCCAGTGCCCAGCTGCAAAGGGGGCTGGGAAAGCAAGTATCTGCTATTTTCAGCTTCTATAGTGAGAAGTGAAGTCTGCTTCATAAAAGACTCATAGGTGGGAAATTCTCAGCTGCTGAGCAGCCCCCACAACCACCCCCCAAAGAAGAAATGTCCACCTACAGTTGGTCAAAGCTAGAGGGCAGGAAAAGGAAGGGGAATGGTCAGTCAAGAGCTCAAGAAGAGGTCCGGGGCAGTGGGAATGAGCATTGAAGAAGCCTGGGAGGAGCATTGGAGGAAGGAAAAGTTAGGAGCCAAGCGCCTTGGAGAGTTCTAGAAGAGTAGGAGTGATCTTCGTATTTGCATAGAGAGGGGTGTCCTGTGACCTCAGCAAGGGTAATTTCGTCGAGTGTGGAGGTAGAAACCAGTTATAGGGAATTATGGAGAAAACGAGTATAAAGATAGGGAGGAATCTGGTATTGAAAATGTTGAAAATGTTTGCCTCTGTTAATCATCACAAAAACACAATCCGATGTGCTTTGATTGTTAATGATCATAAAGATGATCATCTTGTAGGCTTTTAGTGTTCTTTTTTTTTTTTTTTTTTTTTTGGTTATTTGTACTCCTCTTTTGTGAACTGCCTAGTCATATGTTTTGCTTATTTTTCTATTGAGGTCTTTGTTTTTCCTCCAAACAAATTGTAGGTGCTTTTCATAGATTACAGGTATTAACCCTTTACCTGTCATATATATTGCAAAGATGTATTCCTAGTTTGTCTTTTGACTTTGTTTATAGTGTCTTTTGCTATACAATTTTAAATTTTATGTTAACATGTATCTTTTCCCTTTTTTGCTTCAGAAGGTTGTCCTCATCCTAAAGTTATACAAATATTTGCCATAGTTTTCCTCTAATATTTTTATTATTTTATCTGGATCTTTTTTTCCAGATGAACAGTCAATTAAGTTAACATATGTGCAGGTGATTCTTGAGTGGAATTGCTAGGTCATTGGTACACAGGTATTCAAATTCACAAGATAATGTCATATTATTTTCCAAAGTAGTTGAATCAAATTACACTTCCATTAGGAGTGGATGAGAATTTCATATATTTTCTGGCACCTGGCATTGTAAGACTTCTTAATTTTTAAGAATCTGTTGGCTGTACATAGTATCTCATATGATTTCTTAAAAGCTTTTTTTTTTTAAATTATTTTTTGAGGTCATATTGGCTTATAACATTGTGTAAATTTCAGGTGTATATTATTGTATTTCAGTTTCTGTATAGACCACATCATGTTCACCACCAATAGTCTAGTTTTGTTTTGTTTTGTTTTTTTAAATATTGGCACCTGAGCTAACATCTGTTGCCAATCTTTTTTTTCTTCTTCTTTCCTCCCAAAGCCCCCCAGGACATAGTTGTATATTCTAGTTATAGGTCATTCTAATTCTGCTATGTGGGACACCGCCTCAGCATGGCTTGATGAGTGGTGCCATGTCCACGCCCAGGATCCAAACCAGTGAAACCCTGGGCTGCCCAAACGGAGTGTGCAAACTTAACCACTCCGCCATGGGGCTGGCCCCAATAGTTTAGTTTTTATGTGTCACTATACATATGTGCCCCTTTACTCCTTTTGCCCTTCCCCCAGCCCCTTCCCCTTTGGTAACCACCAGTCTGTTCTCCTTGTCTATGTGTTTGTTTGTTTATCTTCCACATATGAGTGACATCATACAGTATTTGTCTTTCTCTGTCTGACTTATTTTGCTTAGCATAATACCATCAAGATCCATGCATGTTGTCCCAAATGGTATGATTTTGTCTCTTTTATAACTGAGTAGTATTCCATTGTATATATATACCACATCTTCTTCATCCATTCGTCTGTTGATGGGCACTTGGTTTGCTTCCAAGACTTGTCTATTGTGAGCAATGCTGCGAAGAACATAGGGGTGCATATATTTTTTTGAATTACTGATTTCATGTTCTTTGGATAAATACCCAGTAGTGGAATAGCTGGATCATATGGTATTTCTATTTTTAATTTTTTGAGAAATCTCCATACTGTTTTTCATGGTGACTATACTAGTTTGCATTCCTACCAGCAGTGTGTGAGGGTTCCCTTTTCTCCACATCCTCTTCAACACTTGTTTTTGCCGGAGTCCAGCTCCAGCAGAGTCCAGGTTCCTGAGGGATGAATGGCACCGGCGAAGGGATTGAGACTGCGCACCAAGTTGGGGGAAGCAAGTCTGAAGTCTTTATTGTCAAGCGTGTGTTTATATATATTTTAAGGATTACATAAGCGTCTGGGATACATCTATTTTCTTCCCTGAAGTAGCTTGATTTTTCCCCATGATACCATTATATTTCCTTAATTTATTTGGGTCATCAGCAGTTTCTAAAGGTTATTTCCCTTATTCAGTCCTGGGAAAGAGCTGTTCTTTTCATTTTCTGGGTAAGTGCAGTTAATATTTATAGATCTCTACAGTATTCTTTGCAGGGGGCGAGACGCGGGTTATGTTGGAGGACGGAAGAAGCCTTGGGGCAAAGGTGAGCCAAGGTATGTTTAGACCAGGCGCATACAGGTCCCCCACATCCTCTTATATAACTCCCACACTGACACATCTGACCCTTTAACCCTCTCTCTTCGGCAGGGCCCTGGGGATGTTGAAGGAGTGTTAGTCAGAAGAGGGTCTTTCTTGTCTATTACAGTGAGATTCACCTTTCCCAGCAGATTCCTCTGGGGAAGCACAAGCGTCATGAAGAGGGCCAATACAGCAGCTAGTAACAGCAGATTGAGCAAGGAGGACCCTCAGCCATTTCTGCAGGGGTTGCTTTGCAACTCCCGTGCGTTGTGTGCCCCGACTGTGTCACTGGGCTGCAGCGGTTGCAGGATGGCGTCCGGCATGTTATTTCTTGTCTTGTTAGTTATAGCCATTCTGATAGGTGTGAGGTGATCTCATTGTAGTTTTGATTTGCATTTCCCTGATAGTTAGTGATGTTGAACATCTTTTCATGTGCCTGCCTGTTGGCCATCTGTATATCTTCTTTGGAAAATGTCTGTTCATATCCTCTGCCCATTTTTTGATTGGGTTGTTCATTTTTTTGTTGTTGAGTTGTATGAGTTCTTTATATATTTTGGAAATTAACCCCTTATCAGATATATGATTGCAAATATTATCTCCCACTTGGTGGGTTGTGTTTTCATTTTGTTGATAGTTTTCTTTGCCATGCAGAAGCTTTTTAGTCTGGTGTAGTCTCATTTGGTTTTGTTTTTGTTTTTTTGTTTTTTTTAAGATTTTATTTCTTTCCTTTTTCTCCCCAAAGCCCCCCGGTACATAGTTGTATATTCTTAGTTGTGGGTCCTTCTAGTTGTGGCATGTGGGACGCTGCTCAGCGTGGTTTGATGAGCAGTGCCATGTCCGTGCCCAGGATTCGAACCGCTGAAACACTGGGCCGCCTGCAGCGGAGTGCGCGAACTTAACCACTCGGCCACGGGGCCAGCCCCTCTCATTTGTTTTTGTTTCTTTTGTTTCCCTTTCCTGACTAGACATGGCATTCAAAAAGCTACTGCTAAGACTAATGTCAGAATGTACTCCCTATATTTTCTTCTAGGAGTTTTATGGTTTCAGGTCTTACATTAAAGTATTTAATCCATTTTGAGTTAATTTTTGTGTATGGTGTAAGATAATGGTCTACTTTCCTTCTTTTGCATGTGGCTGTCCAGTTTTCCCAACACCATTTATTGAAGAGACTCTCCTTCTCCTTTATATGTTCTTTCTCCATTGCATTTCCTCTCCGTTCTCCATTGTATGTTCTTGTCTCCTTTGTCAAAGGTTAGCTTTCAATAGATGTGTGGTTTTATTTCAGGGCTCTTAATTCTGTTCCATTGATCTGTGTGTCTGTTTTTCTGCCAGTACCATGCTGTTTTGCTTACTATAGCTTTGTAGTATGTTTTGAGTTCAGGGAGTGTGATACCTTCAACTTTGTTCTTTTTTCTCAGGATTGCTTTGACTATTTGGGTTCTTTTGTTGTTCCGTATGAATTTTAGGATTTTCAGGAAGAATGCCATTGGGATTCTGATTGGGCTTGCATTGAATCTGTAGATTGCTATAGGTAATATGGACATTTTAACTAAGTTTATTCTTCCAATCCATGAGCACGGAATATCTTTCCATTTCTTTACCTCTTTTTCGATTTCTTTCTGTAATGTCTTGTAGTTTTCAGTGTGTAGGTCTTTCACTTACTTGGTTAAATTTGTTCCTAGGTATTTTATTCTTTTTGTTGCAGTTGCAAATGAGATTGTATTCTTGATTTCTCTTTCCGCTAGTTTGCTGTTAGTGTATAGAACTGCAACAGATTTCTGTATATTGATTTTGTACCCTGCAACTTTACTGTATTTGTTAATTATTTCTAATAGTTTTTTTGTGGATTATTAAGGGTTTTCAATATGTAGAATCATATCATCCACAAATAGTGACAGTTTTACTTCTTCCTTTCGAGTTTGGATAGCTTTTATTTCTTTTTCTTGTCTGATTGCTCCTTCTAATACTTCCAGTATTATGTTGAATAAGAATAGCGAGAGTGGGCATCTTTGTATTGTTCCTGTTCTCAGAGGAATAGCTTTCAGTTTTTCTCCATTGAGTATGTTGGCTCTGGGTTTGTCATTTATGGCCTTTATTATGTTGAGGTACTTTCCTCTATACAGATTTTATTGAGAGTTTTTACCATAAATGGATATTGGATCTTGTCGAATGCCTTCTCTGCATCTATTGAGACGATCATGTGATTTTTACTCTTCATTTTGTTGATGTGGTGTATCACATCAATTGATTTGCAGATGTTGAACCATCCCTGGAATAAATCCCACTTGATTGCAGTATATGGTCCTTTTATTGTATTGTTGTATTTGGTTTGCCAATATTTTGTTAGGGATTTTTGCATCTATGTTCATCAGCAATATTGGCCTACAATTTTCCTTTTTGTGTTGTCCTTGTGTGGTTTTTGTATCACAAACATTTTGTTAATGTTGGCCTCATAAAGTGAGTTAGGAAGCATCTTTGAAAGAGTTTGAGAAGCATAGGTATTAAATCATCTTTGACAATTTCGTAGAATTCACTAGAGAAGCCACCTGATCCTGTACTTTTGGGTTTTGTGAGGTTTTTGATTACTATTTCAATCTCTTTACTTGTGATTGGTCTATTCAGACTCTCTATTTCTTCTTGACTCAGTTTTGGGAAGTTGTGTGATTCTAAGAATTTATCCATTTCTTTTAGGTTATCCAATTTGTTGGTGTATGATTTTTCATAGTATTCTCTTATAATTCTTTGTATTTCTGTGGTGTCTATTGTAATTTCTCCTTTTTCATTTCTCATTTTATTTGAGTCTTCTCTCTTTTTTTCTTAGTGAGTCTGGCTAAGGGTTTGTCAATTTTGTTTATCTTCTCAAAGAACCAGCTCTTAGTTTCATTGATACTTTCTATTGTTTTTTAAGTCTCTATTTCATTTATTTCTGCTCTGATTTTTATTATTTCCTTCCTTCTGACTTCAGGTTTTGTTTGTTCTTCTTTTTCTAGTCCTTTTAGGTATAGTTCAAGATTGTTTATTTGAGATTTTTCTTGTTTCTTGAGGTAGGCTTGTATTGCTATAAATGTCCCTCTTAGTACTGCTTTTGCTGCATCCCATAGGTTTTGTTATATTGTGTTTTCATTTTCATTTGTCTCCAGGTATTTTTTTTATTTCTCCTTGATTTCTTCATTGATCCCGTAGTTGTTCAGTAGCATATTGTTTATTCTCCACATATTTGTGACTTTTCTAGATTTTTTCTTGTTGTTGATTTCTAGTTTCATACCATTATGGTCAGAAAAGATGCTTGATATGATTTCAATCTTCTTAAATTTATTGAGGCTTGCTTTGTTTCCAGTATGGTCACTCTTTGAGAATGTTCCATGTGCACTTGAGAAGAATGTGTACTCAGCTGTTTTTGGATGGAATGTTCTGTATATATCTATATCTATTAAGTCCTTCTGGTATAGTGTTTCACTTAAGGCCACTGTTTCCTTGTTGAATTTCTGTCTGGATGATCTATCCATTGACATATGTGGGGTGCTAAAGTCCCCTGCTATTATTGTGTTGCTGTCAATTTCTCCCTTTAGGTCTGTGAATAGTTGCTTCATATACTTTGGTGCTCCTGTGTTAGGTGCATATATATATATATTAATAAGTGTTGTGTCCTCTTGGTGGAATGTCCCTTTTATCATTATATACTGCCCCTCTTTGTCTCTCATTATCTTTTTATCTTGAAGTCTACTTTGTCTGATATAAGTATGGCTACACCCACTTTCTTTTGCTTGCCATTTGCTTGGAGTATCATCTTCCATCCCTTCAGTCTGAGCCTATGTTTCTCTTTAGAGCTAATATGCATTTCCTAGAGGCAGCATATTGTTGGGTCTTGCTTTCTAATCTATCCAGCCACTCTGTGTCTTTTGATTGGTGAATTCAATCCATTTACATTTAGAGTGATTATTGTTATATGAGGGCTTAATACTACCATTTTATCTTTTGTTTTCTGGTTGTTCTATATTTTCATTGTTTGTTTTCCCTTGTATTTCTTTCTGCCATTTCAGTTTCGTGGTTTTCTGTGATGTTTTTCTCAATTTTCTTTTTGTTTATGATTTGTGACCCTGCTCTGATTTTTTTGTTTTGTTTTGTGTTTACCATGAGATTTGTGTAAAAGATCTCATAGATAAGATAGTCCTTTTCCTGAGAGCCTCTTATCTCCATTAGCCTATGCAGGTTCTACCTTTTCCTCTTCGCCTTCTATATTTTTGTTGTCACAAATTATTATTTTTCGTATTGTGAGTTTGTGACCAAATTGAAGTGGTTATAGTTATTTTTTGATGTTTTCTTTCTCTTTATCCTTTATGTAATAATTGTGTTTGCTGACCTATTCTGATACAGAGCTACACTTTTCTGATTCTGTGTATTTATCTCATTGCTCAAAGCTTTGTAAACTTCTGACTTTTTGTTTCAGATGAGAAGATTCCTTTCAACATTTCTTGTAAGGCAGATCTAGTGGTGATGAACTCCCTCAGCTTGTGTTTGTCTGGGAAAGATTTTATTTATCCATCATATCTGAAGGATAATTTTGCTGATTTGAGTCTTCTTGGCTGACAATTTTTGTCTTTCAGTATTTTGAATATATCATTCCACTCTCTCCTAGCCTGTAGGGTTTCTGCTGAGAAATCTACTGAAAGCCTGATGGAGGTTCCTTTGTAGGTTATTTTCTTCTCTCTTGCTGCCCTTAATATTTTTTCTTTTTCATTGATTTTTGACAATTTTAATATTATATGCCTTGGAAAAGGTCTTTTTGCATTGGGGTAAGTAGGAGTTCTGTTGGTTTCATGTACTTGCATGTCCTGTTCTTTCCCCACGTTTGGGAAGTTCTCAGCTATTATTTCTTTGAATAAACTCTCTGCTGCTTTCTCTCGCTCTTCTCCTTCTGGGATACCTATTATCCTTTTGTTACTTTTACTAATTGAGTTGGATATTTCTCAAAGAATTTCTTCATTTTTAAAAAATCTTAGTTCTCTCTCCTCTTCCACCTGAATCATTTCTAGATTCTGTCTTCAAGCTCACTAATTCTCTCCTCCATATGGCTTGCTCTATTTTTAATGCTTTCTACATTATTTTTCATCTCATTAATTATGTTCTTCAACTCCAGAATTTGTTTTCTTTTTTTAGAGTTTCAGTCTCTTTGGTGAAGTACTACGTCTGTTCATTAATTTTATTCCTGAGCTCATTGAATTATCTTTCTGAGTTTTCTTGAAACTTATTGAGTGTCTTTATGGCAGCTATTTTGAATTCTCTGTCAGTTAGATTATAATCTTCTGTGACTTCAAGTTTGGTTTCTGGAGAGTTGTCATTTTCTTTCTGTTCTGCTGCGTTCCTGTAGTTCTCCATGGTATTTAGTGAATTTATCCTCTGCTGGTGCATTTATGGTAGCAACCACCTTTCTCCTTTGGGTACAGCTTTGGTTACTTTGGTTCTGAGCTCCTTCTGCTTGTATTTGAGAGCCTACACTTTCTAGCCTCCACTGCCTCTGCTAGAGGCAGCATCAGTGCACTCCTTGTGCTGCTTGTGCCTCTGAGGTTGCTGATGCATTGCTGCTTACAATGTCACTGCAGTCTCAGGTATCACCAGCAGCTCACCAGGCTGCATGCACTTCTGCTGCTTCTGGGGTCACCTGGGTCTCATGTCCCTCCACTGGCTTTCCAGGGGCTCTCCACATGCTCAGATGCTGCTGGTCTGTGCACCACATGTGCTGTTGCTCCTGAGTCTGGAGATGCTGATTGCACCACTTTCCAGGGGTGCTGGGTTCACGGATGTTGTTGTTGCTTCTGAATGCCTAGGGACCCAGACGCTTGTATGCAGCCCCCACTGCTGATGGAGCCAGTGTCATTAGTGCTGCCACTGGGGGCTGGGTCACTGCTTCTTCTGTGGTTCCTGAAGTCTCTGGTTGCAGGTTCCACTTGCCACTGCTGGTGGGGAGCAGGGGTTAAGCAGAGAAAGGTTTTTGTTGCTGCTCATTCATGCAGCCTCTGGTCTGTGGTGCTAACTGGTGTGTTTTGAAAGCTCAGGTCAGGATGCTCTGCCACAGCTGGGAAAATCCAAATTTTGTATACTGTCTCCACTGTTGAAAAGACCTGGCCACTGCCAGGGGAGGGGGAGGAGGCGTGCTTGCTCAGTCTGCTGGGGGACAGGCAGTGACACCTGTTGGTTTTGCTCCCACCATGTCTGCTCACAGTCACACGAGCCATGGTGCCTGCTGTTTCTGCTCTCACAGCTACCACTACCAAGTGTGTATGCTGGCATGAGGATTGCTCCCTGGATCACTGCTGCCAGGGAAGGGGGTGAGACTGCTCCCCTAGTTCCACTGCCTTCCAGGGGTCCATTCCACCCTCCTTCATATGTATAGATGCATGGCTTCTTAGGCTTCCTGTTGTTATGTGTAGGGAATCCTCTGTGGGTCGATGAATGTCCAGTTGGTTGTAACTTAGAGGGGAGAGACAAAGGGAATAACTCACTCCACCATGATGCCGACTTAGTTAGTTTTTAATACTTAAATTTGTTGATATATAATTTACATACATAAATTCACTAGTGAAATGTATAGTTCAATGAGTTTGACAAATGTATACACTCATGTAACTACCACCACAATCAACATATAGATTATTTTCATCACCCAAAAAAGTTCCCTCAAGCCCCTTTGTAGTCAATTCCTCACTCTACTCCCAGTTCCAGGCAACTATTGATCTACTATCATTATATATGACTTCTACATTTTCTGGGGCTTCATATAGATGGAGTCTTACAGTATGGATTCTTGGGCCTGACTTCTTCCTCTCAGCATAATGCTTTGGAGATTCATCCATATTGTCGCACTTATCAGTGGTTTGTTCCTTTTTGTTGCTGAGTAGTAATCTATTGCTTAGATATACTACATTCAGGTAATTTTTTTTTTTTCTAATGTGGAAGATTGGCCCTGAGCTAACATCTGTTGCCAATCTTCCTCTTTTTGCTTGAGGAAGATTGTTCCTGAGCTAACATCTGTGCCAGTCTTCCTCTATTTTGTATGTGGGATGCCACCACAGTGTGGCTTGATGAGTGGTGTGTAGGTCTTCAGGCCCAGGATCTGAACTGGTGAACCCCGGGCCACTGAAGTGAAGTGCATGAATTTAACCACTATGCCACTGGGCTGGCCCTGTACATTAAGCTTTCTTTTTTTTTTTTTTTTAATGCTTGGCACCTGAGCTAACAACTGTTGCCAATCTTTTTTTTCCCCCTATGTTTTTTCTCCCAAGTCCCCCAAGTACTTAGTTGTATATTTTAGTTGTGGGTCCTTCCAGTGGTGGCATGTGGGACGCCGTCTCAGCGTGGCCTGATGAGCAGTGCCATGTCCATGCCCAGGATCAGAACCAGCAAAACCCTGGGCTACCAAAGTGGAGAGTGCGAACTTAACAACTCGGCCCCGGGGCCAGCCCCTAAGGTAATTTTTGAGATAAGATTTCTGCACATATCAAGGCGGAGAAAAAGGAATCAATAAACAGGGGTAGAAGAGAGTTACTAATGTGGAAGTTTAACATGGAAGATTCCTGCTGTATGTTCCTTATTAAATAAAATTCTTCCATCTCTTTCTTCAGCCAGTTAAATCAAGATCAAAAGGCCTGAATTTAGCTTTTAACGCTAACTAATGAAATTCCAGAGTCTGGCCTTTAAAAGCAAGCCTTAAAAATTAACAGAAAGACGTCCATGAGAGAACTGCATCTCTTCCTTGCATCAACAGAGGGAGAAATAGCATTCTGCATTATAAAACTAGTTCAAGGAATCTGAGAACATTTACAAAAATGTCAATTTTGTTTTCCATTTCCATTTGTGCAAAATGGAAACTTGGTGACTATTCAAAACTATTATTAACTTGCTCTGTTCTCTCTTAATATAAATATGTCCTTGGAAGTATAATTTGAATGAAGGAGTCATATAAGACTTTTATCCTGGGGAAATTGCTTCAAAATATGCCTATAGTTCTTATTAGGTTTCTTACTTGACCATATATTTTATTTATTGCCTTAATAATATCGTGCTAATTGATATTTCTGTGTTCCTAAACAGTATGAATACTGTAAGTATAAATACTGTCTCCTCAAATCAGAAGAGGATGATTGGCATTATGCAAAACATAAAAGCTCCTAACTCTGCTAGGCTTTTTATTTTCACAAAGAGATTGAGTCTGGTCTCATTTAAATTAATACCAAAGGATGGGAATAATTGTGAAAGAAGCTCCCTCCAGAGGCAAGAAAGCATAAGAATCTTTTACACTTATAATAGTACACTGTGCCCTGCATAACGACGTTTCGGTCAATGATAGACTGCATATACAGCAGTGGTCCCAGAAGATTTACCAGATAGCCTAGGTGTGTAGTAGTAGGCTATAGTATCTAGGTTTGTGTAAATACACTCTATGATGTTTGCACAATGTCAAAATCACGTAATGACACTTTTTCCGAATGTATACGTGTTGTTATGTAATGCATGACTGTGTGGTTACAAAATTACACAATCACATGTGCCAAGAAAATATAGTTCATTTTCAGTGATCAAATCTTCACAACCCCAATACCATTAGTTGGTTGGTAATTTAAACTTGTCACTTAATAGAATCTCCACCTTTTTTGGTTTAAACAGACTCTTCTTGGCAAAACAACTCCTTCAGATAAATTCTCAAGCTTTTAGTTAGTCTACTCCTCCTCTCACTTCTTTCTAATATGTGTTTTAGGAATGTAAAAGGGCTATATGAACTCCCAGCGAATGGGGAGAGAGAGTCTTAGATCTGTTTTTACAGGGTCTCTGGCACCTCTGGTTTTTGAAGCAGTTTTCCTTTTCTGTCTTTCTGATCACTGGGAACCTGTTGGCAATTGCCCTTGATGTCTGCATGCAGTGAAGTGTTGGTCTAATCTCTTGGCTCAGTCGTGACTCGGTGGTGCCTCCATTCTCATATTGGCTTTTGCTGGCACTGCGGATCTCTTGGAGTCTCATCCATGTCCTGTAGGAGTTGCTGGTTCAAGCTGAAACACTATTCCTCTAAAACACTGTGACGTCTCAGGAAATTTAGGAAGATGTCTTGTACCCTTTTGCCTAGTTACGGCACGTTACCACGTCTGCATTTCTTTGCAAGGCGAGGGAGGGAGGAGAATTGAGGCACAAGTCACTCAGTTCTTGAATCCCTCCAAGTCCAAGTTCTTTGTTTTGTCTCTGACTTCTCCTTTCTTTCCTGACTCAAGGAATTTTTAATTTCTTCTGGGACTATAGAGAAAAAGACCTGTCAGAAATTTTTCTTTCAAGATTATTGTTTATGAAATTTATGAATCAAGATTCTCAGGCTCCTGGGGGTCTACACTGAAAACTTTTCTCTCAAACTATTTTCTCTGCCGTGAGTTTAAAATAGCGATTTTAAAATGCAAGAGTTGATTAAGACATCAAAAGATGCCATTAAGAAAGTAAGAAGGTAAGCTACTATATGGAAGAAAACATTTGCAATGCACGTAAGCTGACAAAGGACTCTTAAGAGAATATGTGAAGAACTCAAAAAATTGATAAGAAAAAGAGAGACAATCCAGTACAAAAATAGGCAGGAGATTTAAGCAAGCAGCTCACAAAAGGATATTTGAATGGACAATAAGCATATTAAAAGATGATTAAGGCCCGCCCAGTGGCACAGTGGGGTTAAGTGTCCACGTTCCACTTCAGCGGCCTGGGGTTCACAGGTTCGGATCCCCGGTGCAGACATGGCACCGCTTGGCAAGCCATGCTGTGGTAGGCGTCCCACATATAAAGTAGAGGAAGATGGCATGGATGTTAGCTCGGGGCCAGTCTTCCTCAGCAAAAGGAGGAGGATTGGCAGCAGATGTTAGCTCAGGGCTAATCTTCCTCAAAAAAAAAAAAAAAGATGCTTAATCTTATTTGTCATTAGGGACATGGACATTAAAACAACAATGATAAAGTCCTTTTATCCGCTGAATCTATAGGATTCACAGAGGTGACTGAGTGACAACATGGAGAAACTAATGACATCGAAAGAAGATTTTTATCACTTAAGGTTTCCAGGAGAAGAGGGCACACTTGCCATGCAGGGCCACACAGGGAAGCGCCAGGTTTGATCAGGAGGCAGAAGCAGGAGTGAGGGGAAAGCACAGGCCATAGTCTTTATTGAGGTTTTGCAAGAAAAGCAAGGAGAGCAAGGTAATAAGTTCGGGGTTGGCTGGTTTGAATAATGTCAGCAGGCTCTGGGCTATAGGGGTGATCTCTAGTTGTCTGGTACCCGACCCTGGGTGATTTAGGCAAGGGCAGTATTGGTTTGATGTGTGAGAATTAGGTAAAGGAGGGGGTTGGGGGTATGGACTTGGGATTGGTTGGGAGGTTTGTAATATGATATTTGCATGCTCACAAAAGCTAGATCGCAGGGGAGATATAAACAACTTTGGCTGTTAGTTTGGCTCTGTGATTAATGGCTGCCAAATAGACAAATACAGAATCTAAGAAAACACAGAAAAGCAGTACCTCTGCTAGAAAGGCTAAAAAGAAAACCTGATAATACCAGAATCTGACAAAGATCTGGAGCAACTGTAATGCTCTTCCACTGCTGGTATATAAAATTTAAGAAGAGGAAAAACTAATCAAGGATATTAGAAGTTGGAATAGTGGTTTCATCTTCTTGGGGGGACTGTTACTGAAAAAGGAGGGGCACAAAGGGAAAATTGAGTCGGTATAGATTTTTCTTTGGCTTAATTAACAGAAAACAACAGATACAATACACAACAATATATATTTATCATATTGTCTCAGGGTTATGTGAATTCTCTGGCTCTGTGCCACAATTTAATACATAGGGATCTTGACCATCTTACCCATTCTACAAGACATCATAAGAAATATATATTTGATCTTTGCCCCAAGTTCCTGACACAGAGCTCCTAAAACCCTTGTAATTTCCTGAGTGGAAAGGGTAATAGGAGCATCTTACACGGAGCTCCTAAATCCCTTAGAATTTCCTGGGCGATTGGAGTGTCTTTTGTTCTAATGAGGTGACTCTTAGTGGGCTCCTGGATAGCTTCAGGATGGGGGCTGGGCACTGGAAAGACCAAGCCATGATTAAAAGCTTGGAACTTTCAGCCCCAACCCCCATCCTCTGGAGAGGGGAGAGGAGCTGAGATTGAGTCAATGATGCCTATGTGATGAAGCCTCCATAAAAATCCCTGAACTACAGGGTTTGGAGAGCTTCCAGGTGATGGACACATCCACACGCCAGAAGGGTAGCACAAAGTGCTCAGGATCCTCCTGGACCTCACCCCATGTGTCTCTTCATCTGGCTGTTCATTTGTATCCTTTATAACAAGCCGGTAATAGTAAGTAAAGTGTTTCTCTGGGTTCTGTGAACCATTATAGCAAATTATTGAACCTGAGAAGGGGGTCATGGGAACCCCTGAGTTGTAGACAAATCAGACAGAACCGGTCCACTGAATTGATGACATCAGACTGACAGGACAGGCAGAGTATAAAACAGCAGGTACCCTCCGTGCTTTAGGAAACGCAGGTATACCCAGGAGCGGGGAGACTAAAGTACGAAGGCCTTTCGCTTCATCGAAGTTTCTTGATATTTTGTGGTTTTGCATACAGGCATCCCGTCCAAATGAAGGACAAGTTGCTTTACTTGTGCTACATACTGCTAAACAAAAAAACAAAGAGACATCATCTGGGTGAGTTTAAAGACAGTGTTTTCCGAATTTGGGTGTACCACTCTGACCTCCTTCCCTGGTCACCTGAAACGAAGCCACATTTGAGTGAGACTCAGAGAAGGAGAAGATTCTCCAGCTGGTCCGGTTTGCAGGGCACCTGGACCCTCATGATCCTTTTGATGTTCACAGTATTTGTGGCGTTTGAGGTGCCCTATGGAGCCTGTGGCAAATTCTGACAGAGGAATCTCGGCAGAGGCCCTTTGGCTATGACCTTTGGCAAGTAAATAATCTCCTTTTGAGAATCAACTCTTGGCTTGCTGCTGGCCTCGGACGCAGAGTGACTCCAACTCAAGCTGTTCCTCACGAGCTGATTACTATGTGGCCCTCATAGGTATGAGGCTGGGTGTGTATCCATGCTCAGGTGGAAATGGCATATACAAGAGGAGGCCTGAGCAGGTCCTGAAGACACGAGTGGCTCACAGCACCTATACCCCCACTTCTGCTGCATCACTGCTTCCTCCACACTGTGCCCTGGTGGCGTGTGCCCTGTTGCCAATCGGCTGTGGTAGAAAAAGTCAAGATTAGTTTACAGATGTCTTTACCTGATATGCCGGCATTAGAAAGAAATGGACTGCTGCCATATTATGGTCCCCAATCAAGGGTAACCCTGGAGGACATTGGGGATGGGCAAGACTTCAAGAAATACATCTAGCTAGCTAGCTTTCCCAGAGGAGAGAGGCCTGAGGTAAGAATCTATACTGATTCTTGGACAGAGGTTAATGGTTGGCAAGCTGGGGAATTAGAAGTCATATTGAAAGGAAGTTTGGAGAAGAGTAACGTGGACGAAACTCTCAGAATGGATCTCAAATGTGAGAATATCTGTCAGTTTCAGACCACGGATACCACTGTATCTAGTTTAAGGCAAAAGAGATTTGTTATTAGGTTTTAGGTGGCTTATACAATATTTGGAAGGGCTAGAGGAATAAGTTTTACATGAAGCTTGCAAGAGCAGCTTCCTGCCCCCAGAACCTCACTGATTTTGCTGTGGTTGGGTAAGCCATGGCCGCCACTGCAGGAAACCACCAAATCAGCAAACTGGTAACCACAGAACCACACCTGCTCTGCCATGATTCACAGCAGCAAAGTGGGTGCTTCACACTCTGCCTCCTCCCTGCTTAACTCACTTAATTCAGCTTTAAATACAAGTCTTTAAATAAAGTCTCATATACGTGCATCTGATTGGCAGAATCTCAATCACTTCTGGAGCCCTAACTGCAACAGGATCTGAGACTTACAGTTTTTAGCTTTCTAGACTGTGAGTATAGGAAGGCACACTAGAAGGAGGTTAGAATGTATGTTGAGCAAACCAATCTACCATAGTGGGAATATCTGGACAAACAAATAGGACAAATAGGACATGACCTGCTCTGTGAATGGTGTCAGGCCTCTACGCTTGTGACCCCAGAGCTCACTCAATGATCTCATGAACAAAGTGGCCATGGGGCCACTGATGGGGGTTATGCAAGGGCTCAACAATATGGACTTTCTCACACCAAGACTGACCTGGCTACTGCCAACTTGGAGACCTTCCATCATGGAGGGGGCAGCAACATGTCCTCACTATAGAAGAAACTTATTTTGGATTTCTATGTATTTTCCCTACCCACCACACTTTTGCCAGCACCACCATCCAGGAACTTTCTGAATACCTTATACATCAATATGACATGCCACATAACATGGCTTTTGACCAAAGACATTCACAGCGAAAGAAGTAAGGCAGTTGGGATACACAATTCAACTCTCCTAGGATTCCTTAGTTTTCTTTTGTCTTCCAGCTGGCCTTATAGAATGGACCTATTGAAGTCTTAGTTATTTTGGCGACTGGAAGACAACATCTTATAATATTAGAATGCTGTCCTACAGAATGTGCCATGTGCTTTGAACCAGTGACCATCTATAATGGAGCTATTTCATACCCAGCATTCACGAGTCTGGGGATGACGGTATTAGTGAGGTGGTGCCTCTTAAAATTATACTTGCAGCTGTAACAAATCACCACAAACTTAGTAGCCAAAAACAATACATTTATTACCTTACAGTTCTGGAGGTCAGAAGTTTGAAATGGTTCTCAGTGGGCTAAAATCAAATATTATTATGGCTGTGTTACTTTTGGAGGCTCTAGGGACAAAGCTGTTTCTTTGCCTTTTCCAACTTCTAGAGGCTTCCCACGTTCCTTAGCTCATGGCCTCCTTCCATTTTCAAAGCCAGAAATGGCAGCTCAAATCTTTCTCATGCCTCATCACTGACATTGACTCTCCTGCCTCCCTCTTTCATTTATAAGGTAACCACTTGTGATTACAATGGGCTCATCTGGATAATACAGGATACTCTCCTCATCTCAAGGTCAGCTGACTAGCAACCTTGATGCCGTCTGCAACCTTAATTCCCTCTTGCCGTGTAACCTAACATACTCACAGGTTTCAGGGATTAAGATGTGGCCATCTTTGGGGACCATTATTCTGCCTACCCCATCATCTATCACTCTGAACTCTGCTAGTAGGGAAAATTCTACCAGTAGGCACAATGTTGAGCTCGGTTTGCCACCTGGCTACTTCGGGCTCCTCATTGCAGTGGATCAACAGGGGAAAATAGAAGTTACAATACTGGCTAGAATCATTAATCCTAATTTGCAAGGAGAAATAAGATTGTGACTACAGGATGGGGTCAAGAGACATGTGGATGGGACCGGGGGGGACCCCCTGGGGTACATCCTCATGTGGATGTACTAAAAGTTAATGAAAGACTCCTTCAACCTCTTGTATGGGGCTTGAATCCCTCAGAAATGAGATTTGGGACACACACTGGGTGAAAAGCGCTGCCCAGCTGAGGTTCTGCCTAAAGGCAAAGAATATGGAATAAGTAAAGAGGGCGGAAGTCACAAATACCCACACACTTGTGATCAGTTGTGGAAATGAGAACTGTAGTCCCCACCTGTATTTCCTTCCCTAAATATATTCATATACCTAAACTAATTTCGCTTTTCTTTTTCTCCCTTTGCCACTTTTTGAAAAACATAAACAAGGTGTTGGTGATTGATAACTTTACAAGTTAGTCCACAGAAATATCAAGACAGGACTGGGCAGAACTAGAAGTGGGCATCAACAGAGACACCGGACTTGGAGCTGGATGCAGTGACTGTTAAAACCAGAAGTTGTCTTTTTGGGCGGCGGTGGTGAGAAATTTTCATTTGTATAAGGAATGTCTAAGGTGAGTCAATGAAGCTACTTTTTGGAAGAGCAAGTATAGGAAGAAGAATGTAGTATGTGGATAACAGGCAGCAGGAAGGATTTTCCAAGCCTCGTCCTTTAGATTTCCCATCAATACTGTGAATTGCACAATTTAGTTTCAATCATTTCATTTGCTGCTCAAGTTAGACCGAGTCCAGATTTCTTACTTACAACTAAAAACTCTGGCTAACTTAGGCTCCCAGGCTGCTTTATCCTTCCTCTCTCCCTTCACACCTGTCAGTTTCTTCTTCCTAAAACACAGAAAGGGTAGATCACTTTGTTTTGTCATCCGACGCAAAAACCTCCTCTTCCCCGCTACTGACAGGGTAAATTCTAGACTCCTTACTCTGAAACCCAAGGTTCTCACCAGGCTGATGCCAAGCTGCCTTTCCCAATGTGTCTGTGCCTGCTCCTCTCTAAAAGTCCAGAATTCAAGCCAGATTGTATCCTGGCTGCCTGAAGAATCACTGAGAACATCACAATGAAACCTTTTCTCAGGACAAAGGAGTGTAGCCTTCTTTGACCACCCCAGTCCTCAAAGAGGTCTCCATGTGCAGAATTCATGTCTATAACTGTTACCGGAATACTGGGTTCTTATTTTCACTGAGGATAGAAATCAAGAGAGACAACAAACAGGAGTAGAAAAGTAAAAGTTTATTAGCTTGTGCGCAGAAGAGGCACAAGGGAGCTGGTGCGGAAAAGAAAGGGGCAGGTGACCAGCTCGTTAGGGAACAGGATTGTGGTGGTTTTATTAGCAAAGGTTGGGGAGGAGTGGCTTGTCATGGCATGGAGATGTGGGGTTGTGCTTGTGCCCGTGTTGTCACGTAGGATGCTAGTACATGCGATGCATGTATCATTAGCATGCTAGCTCTCCAGCCCTGGCTGTGACTTTACTATGCTAATGGGGCTAGGGTCATCTTCAGTGGACTCCTGGGTGCTAGAGTGCATGTGTAAGCCCAGGAAAGTCCCGAGGCTGTGGAATGTGGATCTCGGTGGCCTCTATCTGAGTCTCCTAGACTGCCAATTGGTTAGGGCCAATCTTGTAAGGCCTGGGCCCTTGCACATGGCCTTGTCTCATTAGGGTGGTTCCTGTCTCATTCCCCCCTGGGAGACTGTATCCTCCTTAATCTTAAGGATCATGGGCAAAGGTCTGTTCTTCTGAAGCTACTTCCTGCTGCAGGGGCATTTAGAAGGGGGCCCTATATGCAGGAGAAGTAAAAATAATTTTGAGCTTGTTGCAGGGTCCAGTAAGAATGAGAATGAGGACCAGGTGGGTCGACCATTGGAAGTGGCTGGAATCCTTGCATGACCATCAGTTTAACATGGAATTGTTGGAACCTAGAGGACAAGAAGAAGACAGGGACCAACAATTAATAGGAACAGGATGATTACTAGGAGTCCCAAGAAGGGAAGGAACCAGGTGAAGGATGGGAGGGCACCCTTGATCAATGACCATGCCTGATGAGAGTCTGTTCCCTGGTTATATCAGTGGGGCCGGGATGCTTGTTCATAGATTTCCTGGATGTGGGTCTCAACCTCTCCTGAATTATTAACATAAGTCATTTCTAGTGAAAACAAAAAGAAAAACAAGATTAATGGTGGGAGAAAATTATAAATCAGTTTCTGAGCCCAGGGGGCAGCCAAAGAGATTTTTTAGGTCAGAGTCTAAGCATCTTTTAAAGTTTGAAATGTCTCTGATGATCTCATTGGGTGTTCAGATATCTTTCTGAGTGACTTACACAGCAAAAGACATGAATCTCCCTTAAGTTTATATCAAGTTGTCCAGTTTCAATCTGCAGGGCTTCAAGAAAAGGGCAGGCTCAGTTCTCAATGATTTCAATTGAAAATGATAGAAAAGAAAATTGAAAATGTTAGTTTGGAGATTTGTAACCAGATATTTCAGAAGACTAGGAGAGTTCAGGATCTGCTCCAGTTTACAGACAGAAAACAAAACCTCAAAATAGTTATCAGAGCTGGAACCTAATATCCATGAATGTGTAATAGTTTCTATTGAAACATAATTTTTATCCCTAAAATCACCCTCATTTTTAATAAAAGATAGCCAAATTAAGACTAACTAGTTTGCAAAATAAGTTTAGTTTCAGTACACTTGGCCCAATTATTTATATAAGTGCAGCAAGAATAGCAATTGAGTATATAAGTTCTTTCAGAGCTGCTTTGCTAGAACTTTTTATAAGGAATCTCAGATTGAACTTTAAAGGCTTCTCAAGGCCAGGAAAGCCAAGCCAAGGATTTGTCATCAGGCTTCACCTTCAATACTTTAGATTTGTGTGAATTCCTCTCTTTTCAAGATATTTGAAAATATTTCAAAATATTTCAAGGTTCCTTGCACCTGCCAGAGGAGTGACATTCCTTACTCACCAGGTAAGTTTGCTAGGAACTGTGTAAACAAAGTATCAGGCCAATATTTCCAAGTGGTTTTATTCCAGAAAGTTAACCTTTATTCCTCAAAAGCTGTCTTGTCATATCTGAGTTTGCATATTTCTCTCAAATATGACATTCCACTCAAAGCCTTGGTAATATTACCAATGTTTCCAATTGTGCCCTGTTATAAGGAGAACAGGTTCTTATTGAACTTATGCAACTAACTATATTACCGTGAAAATAACAATACTTACTAAGAGTTTCCAAATTCTGGAGGGATCAGGAAGGGAGAAAAAGATAAATGTTTCAATTTTGCTTGCAAAGGTATACTTTTACCAAATTGATATAAGTTATAGTTAGCTTGAAAGAAAAGAGAAAAAGATTTCCTCAAATCTGAAAACAAAACATTAAAAAAATCAGCAATATCCCAAATGAAAATCACATAAATTATAATCATCCTCATCAGTTCATTCGGTCCTGTGTAATTGATTCTTAATCTTAATCTTCTGTCATCAGTTTCATGAACTTATCAGTTTCTCAGAGTTCTGTGATTTCTTATCCAGTTCAGTTTTATGATCTGAAAGTTTGTCAGAAATCTGTATTCTAGGGTAAGTATCAGAGTCCTTTCCATGAATCTCTCTGAAGATGAAACATGTTTGCTAAAGCAAAAAACAACGGAGTAAAATACCAACTATCTGCAAATGACAAAAGACTCAGAAGGGCAATTGACAAAGAAACTTGGCTACTTCTGTGACATACAACATTTCAAGATAATAACTAGAATTATGGCTGACAACCAGGATAGACAAGAATTTTAGGAATGTTACATAATTTTAAAACATTTATATCAATAACATTTATTCACATAAT